>NC_141994.1:73897530-74202530 GCF_049901715.1 Pseudonaja textilis
AGAGGGGAGGAGGGAGGGAAAGAGAGAGAGAGAAAGAAAGAAAGAAAGAAAGAAAGAAAGAGGGAGGGAGGGAGGGAAGGGAGAAAGAAAGGAAGAAAGGAAGAAAGAAAGGAAGAAAGAAAGAAAGGGAGGGAGGGAGGGAGGAGAAAGAAAGAAAGAAAGAAAGAAAGAAAGAAAGAAAGAAAGAAAGGAGGGAGGGAGGGAGGGAGAAAGAAAGAAAGAAAGAAAGAAAGAAAGAAAGAAAGAAAGGGAGGGAGGGAGGGAGGGAGAAAGAAAGAAAGAAAGAAAGAAAGGAAGAAAGAAAGAAAGGGAGGGAGGGAGGGAGGAGAAAGAAAGAAAGAAAGAAAGAAAGAAAGAAAGAAAGGGAGGGAGAAAGAAAGAAAGAAAGAAAGAAAGAAAGAAAGAAAGAAAGAAAGAAAAAGAGAGAGGAAGAGGAGAAAGAAAGAAAGAAAGAGAGAGGGAGGAGGGAGGGAGGGAAGGAGAGAGAGAGAGAGAAAGAAAGAAAGAAAGAAAGAAAGAGGGGAGGAAGGAAGGAAGTAAGGAAGGAAGGGAAGGAAGGAAAGGGGAGGGAGGCAGGATGGGAGAAAGAAAAAAGAAAGAAAGAAGGGGGAGGGGGGGGAGGGAGGGAAGGGAGAAAGGAAGAAAGAAAGAAAGAAAGAAAGAAAGAAAAACAAAAAACAAAAAAGAGAGAGGAAGAGGGAGAAGAAAGAAAGAAAGAGGAGGAGGGAGGGAGGGAGGGAGGGAGGAAGGAAGGAAGGAAGGAAGGAAGGAAGGAAGGAAGGAAGAAAGAAAGAAAGAAAGAAAGAAAGAAAGAAAGAAAGAAAGAAAGAAAGAAAGAAAGAAAGAAAGAAAGAAAGGACAATGGGACGGAGGGAGCGAGGGAGGGAGGAAAAACAATGGGAGGGAGAAGGCAGGAAGGAAGGAAGGACAATGGGAGAGGGGGAAGTGGAAGAGAAAGAAAGAAAGAACAATGAGAGGGAGGAGACGGGAAGGGAGAAAGGAAGGAAGGAGAAAGAGGAAGGGAAGGAAGGAAGGTTGGTTGCTTCAGAGAATCCCCAAATCCTTTCTTCTGGGCCTCGAATCTGGGACAGAATGAATGGGTGGCTTAAGCCCACTGCCCGCTGAGACCCCTGTGCCCCCTTTTCCCCAGACCCCGTGACCCCACGGCCCGGTTGATCCTTAATCTTCTGGGGGCTGTGGGGGACCCCTTCTGAAGGGCGGAGCTGATTGGCTAGGTCGAAAGGCCGAAAGAAATCCTTATAGCCGGGCAGGTTTTGCCTTGGAAGTCGGGGGTGAGAAGACCTGGAGATACCAGGCAGCCCCCGCCCCCCAGCCCCCCAATTGTCTTGAAGTTCAAATTCCCAGGTGAGGAGGATCAGGGGCCCCCAAGAATAACCTCGATTTTATTTTTATTTTATTTTTTTAAAGGGGGCCCCCCCGGATGGATTTTTCTCCCGGAGGAAAAAGTTCCAAGTGGCAGAAGGGAAGCGATTGAGTCCTCGACTTACAGCTGCAACAGGGCCCCCAAACTCCCGTGGCTAAGCGAGGGAGGGAGTCCGGCTGTTCTGCAGAAGACAAGGCGAGAGAAACGGTGGACGGAAACCACCCCAGAACTCAGGGGGTTGTTTCCTCCTTGCCTCCAGAAGGGGTGGGGGCTTGAGAAGAGACTGGGACAGCCGCTTGTCTGGAATGGCCTAGGGTCTCCTGCCTGAGCAGGGGGGTTGGACTAGACGACCTCCAAGGGCCCTTCCAACTCTTGTTATTCTGCTATTCTTTTTCCTTCCTTCCTTCCTTTTCTCCCTCTGCCTCTCACTCACCCTTCGTCTTCCTTCCTTCCTTTCCCTTTCTTCCTTCCTCTTGTCTATCTCTCCTTCCTTCCTCCCTCCCTTTTTCTTTCTTCCTTCCTTCCTTTCTCTTCCTTCCTTCCTCTTGTCCTTTCCTTTTCCTTCCTTCCTCTTATCTATTTCTCTCCCCTTCCTTCCTTCCTTCCCCTTTCCCTTCTCCTTTCCTCCTTCCTTCCTTCCTTCCCCTGTTCCCTCCCTCTCTACTTCCTTCTGCCCCCTCTTCCTTCTCACCCTCCCTCTTTCTCTTTCCTTCTCTCCCTCCCTGTCTTCCTTCCTTCCTTCCTTCCTTCCCCTTTCTCTTCCTTCCTTCCTCGTCTATCTTTCCTTTCTTCCTTCTTTCCTTCCTTCCTTCCTTCCTCCCCTTTTCTTTCTTCCTTCCTTCCTTTTCCTTTCTCTTCCTTCCTCTTGTCCTTTCTTTTCCTCCCTCTCTTTCTCTCTCCTTCCTTCCTTCCTTCCTTCCTTCCTTCCTTCCTCACTGGGGGTTTTCAAGAAGAGATTGGACAGCCATTTGTCTGGTTATAGGGTCTCCTGCTTCAGCAGGGGCTGGACTAGAAGACCTCCAAGGTCCCTTCCAACATCATCATCATCATCACCACCACCACCACCACCATTATTATTATTATTATTATTATTATTATTATTATTATTATTATTATTATTATTATTCTATGTTCCATCTCCTGGCCAACCCAACCCAACAGGCGCTGGCCGGTCCTAGAGGACCTTCACCCTCCACCGGCCAGGGGCGCAAACTCCCTCGGGGAGCCCGAAAGGCGAGACGCGACGCGGGGATCAGGATCCGCTTACCGTTTGCATCTGGTACCCCGGTGAGCGCGCCCACGGCTGCGGCCGTTTCGCCGGACAAGACGATCTGCCCTCCGCCCTGGAGAGTGGCCTCCGCCAGAGTGGCCACGGCGTGAGCGGCCGCCTCGCTGCAAGACAAGACGAGAGAGAGAGAGCCCCCCGTGAGCAGAAGGAAGAAAAGGCCGCGGAAAGGTTCTCCTTCCCCGCCTGGGAATTCAGCGTGAGCATCGCTTGCCTCTTTTCAATTTGAGTTTGATACTCTCTCTTTGTGCGCTTTGAGGGTATTATTTGCGCGCCAAGCAGGGTCCCTGCAGGGTTTGCACTGATGATGTTCCCTAGTTGGGTCATGAAACATCTGCAAGTAAACAATCAAGGTCAGAGAGCACCCAGGACCCCGCTGTCCTCCTCCTCCTCCTCTCCACAAACCCTTCCAGCACTGATGATGTTACCTAGTTGGGTGATGAAACGTCTGGAAGAAAACCACCAAGCTCAGAGAGCACTCAGGACCCCCAACAACCCTTCCTTCCTTCCTCCCTTCCTTCTTTTTTCTCTTTCCATCCTCCCTCCCTCCCTTTCTCCTTCCTTCCTCTTTCTCTTTCTTTTTTCCTCTTATTCTTTCCTTTTTCCTTCCTTCCTTCCTCTTATCCATTTCTCTCCCCTTCCTTCCTTCCCCTTTCTCTTCCTTCCTTCCTCTTGTCTATCTCTCCTTCCTTCCTCCCCTTTTCTTTCTTTCTTCCTTCCTTTTCCTTTTTTCTTCCTTCCTTTCTCTTGTCCTTTTCTTTTCCTTCCTTCCTCTTATCTATTTCTCTCCTTCCTTCCTTCCTTCCTTCCTTCCTTCCTTCCTTCCTTCCTTCCTTCCTCTCTCTCTTCCACAAACCCAACTCCCTTCTAGCACTGATGATGTTCCCTAATTGGGTCATGAAATGTCTTCAAGAAAACCACCAAGCTCAGAGAGCACCAAAGACCCCAGTCCTTCCTCCTTTTCCCTTACTTTCATTCCTTCTTCTTCCTTTCCCCCCCTTTTTCCTTCTCCTCCTCCCTTCTAGCACTGATGATGTTACCTAGCTGGGTCGTGAAATGTCTGGAAGAAAACCATCAAGCTTAGAGAGCACCAAGGACCCCACAGTCATCATTCTCCTCCTCCTCCTCCTCCTCCCTTCCACAACCCCACTCACTTCCTTCTAGCACTGATGATGTTATCTAGTTGGGTCGTGAAACGTCTGCAAGAAAAACCACCAAGCTCAGAGAGCACCAAGGACCCCACAGTCATCATTCTCCTCCTCCTCCTCCTCCTTCCCTTCCACAACCCCACTCACTTCCTTCTAGCACTGATAATATTCCCCAGTTGGGTCATGAAACGTCTGCAAGAAAAGCCACCAAGCTCAGAGTGCCGACCTGACCCCTCCTTTCAACCCTGAGCTACAAATATTCTCGTATGTTAGATGGAAAAAAAAAGTGAACATCCAAATGAACCGATTGAGGCCGGGAGGAATAAAATGCTCAGCCGGCCTTTTCTCTTCTCCAGTGACGATCACCGACTCGGTGTGGGGAGGAGGAATAAAAAAACCTGCTTGGTTTTTTTTCTTGTTTGTTTGGTTTGTTCTGCCTGATCCTTCTCAGCTTCACAGCAGGGCTGTCCCTCCCCACCTCCTCCCCTCCCCCTTACCCTTTACAGGTAACCAGGTTCTCTCTGCACCCCCCCACTAGGCACTCAAATCAGCTCAGGTGCTTCTAGGCTTGTTAACACAACCCTCCAGGGATGCTATGAATCTCCCGCTACCCGAGCCAGCCTGGAAAGCGATCTCTGCTTCCCACGCAGCAGCCGGAGGAGGAGGAGGAGGAGGAGAGCGAAAGGCCGGGTTCTCCTGCGCTCAGGCATTGGAGCCAGCAAGCTGGCAAAGGCTGGGTGGGGGGAGGGGAGAGGGGAGCCCCCCCAGCCCAGCCCCCCCATAATCCTGCGTTTTTCCCGAGGATGCACCGAAAAGAATCCGGGTTGCTCGTTGGAGAAGGAAAACGAAACACCCTATTTCTTTCTCTTTTTTTTGTTAAAAAAAGGATTCTGTAGATTAGCTCTGCCATTTGGTTGCTGTGGGAGAAGTGGAAGGTTTTGCACAAAGGAAGGAAGGAAAAAAGGAAAGGGAAGGAAGGAAGGAAGGAAGGAAGGAAGGAAGGAAGGAAGGAGAGAGAAATAGATAAGAGGAAGGAAGGAAAAGAAGGACAAGAGGAAGGAAGGAAGGAAGAGAAAGAAGGAAGGAAGAAAGAAAGAAAAGGGGAGGAAGGAAGGAAGAAAGGAGAGATAGACAAGAGGGGGAAGGAAGGAAGGAAGGAAGGAAGGAAGGAAGGAAGGAAAGAGTAGAGAAAGAGAAAGGAAGGAAGGAGAGAGAGAAAACAAAAAGGAAGAAAGAAGCAAAGAAGGAAGGTATAAGAAGAAGAGAGATGGAAGGAAGGGAGGAAAGAGAGAGAGAGAGAGAGAGAGAAAGAAAGAAAGAAAGAAAGAAAGAAAAAAAAATTGAGAGGAAGGGAGGGAGGAAAGAGAAAGAAAAGATATAGATGAAAGAAAGAAGGAAGGAAAGAAATTAAGTAGGCGGTAAGAAGGAAGGAGAGAGGCAGAGAGAGGAAGGAAGGAAGGAAAGAAGGGGTAAGAAGAAAAGAGAGGAAGGGAGAGAGAGAAAGCAAAAGAAAGAAAAGAAAGGAGAGAGGAAGAGAGGTAAGAGAAAGAAAAGATAGATGAAAGAAAGAAAAAAGAAAAAGAAAGAAAAAAGAAAGAGAAAGAAAGGTGGTAAGAAGGAGAGGGAGAGAAAGAAAGGAAGAAAAGGAGTGAGGAAAGAAAGAAAAAGAAGGAGGGAGAGAGAAAGAGGAAGGGAGGGGGAAACAGAGGGAGGAAGGAAAGAGAAAGAAAAGATAGATGAAAAAGAAAAAAGAAACAGAAAGAAGGTAGGTGATAAGAAGGAAAGGGAGAGAGGAAGGAAAGAAGGGAGTGAGGAAAGAGAAAGAGAAACGAGAGAGGAAGGGAGGGGGGAAAGGGGGAGAGAGAAAGAAAAAGAAAGAAAAGAAAGGAGAGAAGGGAGGGATGACAGAGACAGAAAAGATAGATAGATGAAAGAAAAAAGAAAAAGAAAGGAAGAAAAAAGAAACGGAAAGAAAGAAGGTAGGTGGTAAGAAAGGAAAGAGAGGGAGAGAGAGAAAGGAAAGGAAGGAGAGGAAGGAGAGAGAGAGAGAGAGAAAGAAAGAACGAAAGACAAAAAAGAAAGAAACCAACCAACCAACCAACCAACCAACCAACCAACCAACCAACCAACCAACCAACCTACCAACCAACCAACCAACCAACCAACCAACCAACCAACCAACCAACCAACCAACCAACCAACCAACCAACCAACCAACCAACCAACCAACCTACCAACCAACCTACCGACCAACCAACCAACCGACCGACCAACCAACCAACCAACCTACCAACCAACCAACCAACCAACCAACCAACCTACCAACCTACCAACCAACCCACCTACCAACCAACCAACCAACCAACCAACCTACCAACCAACCAACCTACCAACCAACCTACCGACCAACCAACCAACCAACCGACCAACCAACCAACCAACCTACCAACCAACCAACCAACCAACCAACCAACCAACCAACCAACCTACCAACCAACCAACCAACCAACCAACCTACCAACCAACCAACCAACCAACCAACCAACCAACCAACCAACCAACCAACCAACCAACCAACCAACCAACCAACCAACCAACCAACCAACCAACCTACCAACCAACCCACCTACCAACCAACCAACCAACCTACCAACCAACCCACCTACCAACCAACCAACCAACCTACCAACCAACCTACCAACCAACCAACCAACCTACCAACCAACCCACCTACCAACCAACCAACCAACCAACCAACCAACCAACCAACCAACCAACCAACCAACCAACCAACCAACCAACCAACCCACCTACCAACCAACCAACCAACCTACCAACCAACCCACCAACCAACCAACCAACCAACCAACCAACCAACCAACCAACCAACCAACCAACCAACCTACCAACCAACCAACCAACCTACCAACCAACCAACCAACCAACCTACCAACCAACCAACCAACCAACCAACCAACCAACCAACCAACCTACCAACCAACCAACCAACCAACCAACCAACCAACCAACCAACCAACCAACCAACCAACCTACCAACCAACCAACCTACCAACCAACCAACCAACCAAGGGTTACCGAGATCTGGTAAAGGGTTCAAACAGGGACCCTGGACCCCTCCCTCCCCGACCCCTCCCCTCCCTCACCTGTTGAGCGCCATGGTGACGGTGGCGCCTTGCTGCATCTCCTGTGAGGCGGCTACAGCGGCTTCGGCCAGGGAGGCCACGGCCTGCGTGGCTTCGGAGGCCTGGGTGGTCTGGATGGTCATCTCGCCCCCTTGTAGCGTCGCCCAGTTCTGCTCCACCTGGCGGGACGGAGGAGACCAGAGAGTCCTCGACTTATGACCGGTCGCTTAGCAAACGTTTGGCGTTAGGCTGGGTCCTCCCCCCCAAAGGTTCGGTCCTTGACTTTGCGACGGTTCATTCAGTGACCATTCAAAGGTTGAACAGCACCGAAGGGAGTGACTTGCGACTGAGTCTCACACTTATGACCGTTGCAGCATCCATCTTGGTCATGTGACCAAAATCTGGATGCTCGGCAACTGACTCATACTTATGACGGTTGCAGTGTCCCCTTTTGCGACCATCTATCCGGATTCACTTAACAATCGTGTGACTGACTTTAACCACCACCACGATTCGCTTAGCAACGGTGGCGAGAAAGGTCGCAAAATGGGGCGAAACTCACTGAACAAACTTCTCGCTTAGGGACATGGGCTCCATTGTGGTCTTAAGCCAACCCAACCTGTGGCCACGTGACCCGCATTTACGACCATTTGCCCTGTCCTGCATTTGGCAATGGTTTGGCAAAAAAACAAACAAACCCCAAAAGACCAGCCCAGAGCAAACCACTGCTTCACTTAACGACCACGTTGTTCCCTTAGGGACCATGACGGCTGCTTGGCTCCCCACAGCACTCGCTTTAACGACCGCTGCCTTCAAAAGCTCATGAAAAGCGGAGGGTCATGGGGCAGGGGGGGAGGGCTGACCTGTTTTACGACCAGGGTGGGCCGGCCTCCTTGGTGGTTGTAAACCGAGGACTTCTGGCCGTTAAGTCGAGGACTATCAGAGTGGGGGGGAGGGAAGGGGAGGGGCTAAATTTGCCCTCCCAAAGCCTTAAAAAGAGTCCAGCCTGGCTCAGAACAATGGAGGCTTGTCTTCCCCCAGCGGATTTTCAAGGGACGAATCAGGAACACACACACACACACACACACGCACACAACACAACACAATTTCCAGCTGCTTTTTAAGATGGAAATCCGCTTTCTTGTGGGGGAAACAAAAGCTGTTTTGTGCTGCCTGAGAACCCTACACCGTTTGGTTTTGGGGCTGGGGGAGAGAATGAGGCAGCCACAAAGGCCTGGAGACCAATATGGCGGAGGGGAGAGAGAGACCAAGGTTAAAAAAAAACTGTGTGTGTGTGTGTGCGTGTGTGTGAGAGAGACCTCCCCTCTCCCCTTCCCCAATTTTAACCAACTCCGACTGGATTCCCAAACCGGCTCGTCCCGTTCTCCCTTCAGAAGGTGCCCAGCGGCCTGAGCTCCTTCCTGGGGGGGGTGTTGAAGCTCGGCTGGAAGGAACGACAGGCGGTCCTCAACGTACGACGGGAAGGGAGGCCGTCAGCCCCCTCTCACGCGTCCCTTGAGCAGGCCCGCCCTGTGACCGTGCCCGATTTTGGCCCCCCTTTCTTATTAAGCAGCGGTCGTTGTGGACTTTTATCCCGACTTTTATCCCCAACGGGGAGGAAGAGAAGATCCTGGACTTACGACCGTCATTTCTTTCATTTCTTTCTTTGATGTCAACCGCTTCGGAAGGGACCCCCCCCCCTTACCTCTCCATCAGCCACGGCGGAGTAGTTCACCTGGGCGACCGTCACGGTGGTGGGCAATTCGGAGGCGTCTGCCAAAGTGGCCACTGTGGCTCCGGTGCCAACCTGGGAGACACCCCAAAGTCACCAGGGGGGGTCCCCTCCCGAGGTCTCCTGCCCCCCCTCGACCCCCCCCCCGTGCCCCCATTCACACAGTGGCAAAGGGAAGGGCGCCAAGGCACACTCACACGGACAGTCTGACATTGGACCAATGACCTCATGATGAGGGGAAGGAGGGAGGGAGGGGAGGGAGGAGGGAAGGAAGAAGGGAGGGGGGAAAAAGAGAAGAGGGAAGGATGGAAAGGAGGAAGATGGAGGGAGGGAGATATGGGAAGGAAGGAAGGACGGGAGAAAGGAAGAGAGGGGAGGAGGGAAAGGAGATGAGAGAAGGAAGGAAGGAAGGAAGGAAGGAAGGAAGGAAGGAAGGAAGGAAGGAAGGAAGGAAGGAGAGGAGGGAAAGGAGATGAGAGAAGGAAGGAAGGATGACAGGAAGATGGAGAGGGAGGGAGGAAGGAAGAAAGGAAGGGAAGAAGAGATGGAGGAAGGGAGGAAAGGAGGAAGATGGAGGGAGGGAGATATGGGAAGGAAGGAAGGACGGGAGAAAGGAAGAGAGGGAAGGAGGGAAAGGAGATGAGAGAAGGAAGGAAGGATGACAGGAAGATGGGAGAGGGAGGGAGGAAGGAAGGAAGGGAAGAAGAGATGGAGGAAGGGAGGGAGGAAAGGAGG
This sequence comes from Pseudonaja textilis, assembly GCF_049901715.1. Classification (NCBI taxonomy): domain Eukaryota; kingdom Metazoa; phylum Chordata; class Lepidosauria; order Squamata; family Elapidae; genus Pseudonaja; species Pseudonaja textilis. Next base: position 73,906,958 of record NC_141994.1, read on the forward strand.
AAGATGGGGCAAGAGGGAGAGAAGGAAGGAAGGGAGAGAGGGGAAGATGAGAAAAGGAAGAAAGGATGGAAGATGGAGGAAGGAAGGGGATGAGAGAAGGAAGAAGGGATGGAAGGAAGGAAGAGATGGAGAAAAGGAAGAAGAAAGGGGTGGGAGGGAGGGAAGGGGGAGGGAGGGAGAGCAGGAAGGGGAAGGAAGAAAGGAAGGAAGGGATGGGAGAAGAAAGAAGAAAAGGATGGAAGGAAGGAAGTTGGAGGGAGGGAGGAAGGGGATGAGAGAAAGAAGAAAGGAAAGAAGAGATGGAGGAAGGGAGGGAGGAAAGGAGGAAGGTGGGGCAAGAGGGAGGGAAGGAAGGAAGAGAGGTAGGGGAAGAAGAGAAGGAAGAAAGGAAGATGAGGGAGGGAGGAAGGAAGGAAGAAAAGAAGGAAGAAAGGAAGATGGGGGAAGGAAGGAAGGAAGGACATTTCAGCACACCCAATCTTTCCTTTTTCCGTGAAAAAACAACCACACACTCTTCCGTTATTACAGAACCCTATAATATCCCCCTTTTTAAAAAAAACAACAACCCCAAAACCCCAAATATGAACTGCCCCGAGCTGTTCCCACCCACAGGTCCCGTTCCTCCCTGGTCCTCCAGCAGATCTGGAATCTGTCCGCGTCCCCAGATCCAATGGCTGAAGCTCATCCCGAAGCCGCCTCGGGGTGTGTGTGTGACCGTGAGTGAGCGGACCCCCCCAAACCGACTTTCGCTCAGCACGGAGAACCCAAAAACTCTTCCCTCCCCCGAAAGACACGCCTGCCCCCCCGTGGCCTCACCTGGATGAGGGACACGGTCCCGTCGGGGTTGCTGAAGGTCTGGACCATCGTCTGGGAGGGAACCAGGTGGGCGATGCTGTGCGTGGCCGTCACTGACTGAGTCTGCTGGTCTTCGAAAGCGTAGAGCAGGTCCTCCCGCCCGTGCTGCTTGTAGCAGTTCTTCACGATCGTCCGTAGCGCCTGGGTCCAAGACACCTGAGGCCAGGTGAGGAGGAAGAGGAGGAGGGGGGGAGGGGAAAAGGATCAGGAGGACGGAGGGATCCGGCCGACAGGTTAGCCAACAAAGCCGGACTTGGGGTTCGTGGCGCCCAGAGGACCGTTCGGCGGTTCGAATCTCACCAGGCTCAAGGTGGATTCGGCCTCCCGTCCTTCCGAGGTCGGCTAAGGGCTATTGCTACCCCTCCCCTTCCTTCCTTCCAGGGTTGCAATGCAGCATTGCAGGCTGACTCTGCCCACCGCCAGCAGTTCGATCCTGACCAGCTCCAGGTGGACTCAGCCTTCCGTCCTTCCAAGGTCGGTAAAATGAGGACCCAGATTGTTGTGGGGGCAACAGGCTGACTCTGTAAACTGCTTAGAGAGGGCTGGAAAGCACTGGAAAGTGGTGTATAAGTCTAAGGGCTCATTGCCCTTCCTTCCTTCCTTCCTTCCTTCCTTTCCCGTTAAGAGTGCAGTACTGTAGGCTAACTCTGGTGTTATCAGGGCGATCATCGCTGGCAAGAAAGTTTTGCTCTTTTAGTTTTTTGACTGCCACCTTTGAATGGCGTGCAAATGTTGCTTATCTCTATGTGCCCGTTGATGGCTGATGCGTCTGAGGAGGCGGCTTGCAGAAATTCTCTAGCATTTTTTCAGCTTGCCTTGGTCTGGGGTGCTCACCGTTCTCCGGTTAAAACTATAGCGGGGATGTTCTCCTTTTGTGGGGTAAAATTAAGGGGTTTTTATTTTTTTATTTATTTATCATTTGTCAAAAACGAAAACACGAATAATATAAAAATAAAGTGATAGGAACAATAGGCCCGTTAAGCACTCTTTTGCATGCCCCCTTTACAGACCTCTTAAATGTGAAGTGAGGTCAACTTGTGACTAAAACTGAAAATTGGTAGCTGAGACACCGAATCAGGTGGAGTATTCCAGACTTTTGACAACTCTATTACAAAAACCGCATTTTTTTACAGCCAAGTTTAGAACAGTTTACACGGAGTTCGAAGCAGTTGTTTGCGCACGTATTTACAGGTAAAACTTTGCTATGTCTAATTTTGTTTGCAATACCTACGTCCAACCGCAAGCGATCCAGGTTATCCAAGCCAAGAATTTCGAGGCTACTAGCGTAGGGATTTCGATGGTGTACAGAAGAGTGCAAACCCTTTCTCGCAAAGTACTTCTGAACCCACACAATTGTGCTAATATCCGATATCGGGTAGGGATTCCAAACAGTTGAACAGTGCGCCGGGGTTTTCATCATGTATTCTGAGTGATTTTTGTTCTTACCTGAGTTCCTAGGCCTCACCGTGGGCCAAACCTAAGAAGGACTCATCACTGACAGAAGGAAGATGGCGTTCAAGAACTCACCCTCTGTTTTTGCTCCTCTGTCCGGACATCACTGCGGACGTTAGCCCAGGGAATGTCCTCTGGCCACCAAATCGGTTTGCAGCTCTCCTTCCCCCAGCCTGGCTTTCCGCGACCCGTTGAGTATTTCAGCATTTCAGGGATGAAAGCCCTCAGCTGCGCCTGTGGCATTAAGGGGAAAATAATCATAATAATAATAACAATAACAACAACAACAACAATAATAATAATAAAGAAGAAGAAGAAGAAGAAGAAGAGGAAGAAGAAGAAGAAGAAGGGGAAGCAAAGGCCTGCATCAGGTAGTCCTTGAATGTTATATGTAGAAATTACATATTATGAGTTACACCTGTGGAAATGAAGAACAGAAGGGAAGCTATACTTATCCGATACGTGAACTATGCAATGATTATTGGACAGTTATATAACTATATCTAATAAACATGTTCAGTTTTGTAACTTGTTATGTTCTAAAGTAAGGCTTTTGGGTAGAACATGGACCTGTACTTCTTGGCATAAAGATATGTGTAGGAGATACCAGGTTATCCCTGACTTGAAAGGAACTGGGTAATGATCTATTGTCTTACAGATGGTCATAACAGGACCATAACAGGAAGAAGAAGCCATGAGAACGAGGGTGGTTTCCAAGGACAAGGAAACAGGTGTTATGTTACAATAATATTGGTGTTGCGCAGGGAGATACGTAGCTTGAATAGATTGTGAACCCAGGAAAGGGGCAGAGACTGTATATCTGAACCTGTATATAAACCCCAGCCTTCCTGGGAACAATCTCTTCTGCCCATGAGCAGAATTCCCTTTTGCAAAAGCTTAATAATAAAGCTCTTGTTCACATATCTCCAGTTGTTTTGTGATTATTATCACATCGAACTTACAAGAATTCATTACAACGGTGCCGAAAGAAGCGATTTGTGAACATTTTTCACACTTACGACCTGTCAACTCATAAAATATTTCTCTGGTCTTTTTAGAGTTGCCAATACCCATTCGGTCAGAACTGAAGCAGCTTCTTGGATGAGAAGCGAAATGTCTTCAAGGAAATAAAAGGGAAAATTCAGTTGCCTTTTGGAAAAAAAAAAACACCTTTGGGGCAGGATAGGAAAAATATTGAATGCTTTCGAAGTCTGGAGTTGGAGAAGATTCTCAAGGATACCAAAACATAGCCAGCAAGGGACCATCAACCAGATCGATCCACAGTTCTCACTTGAGATATGTTTCTGCAGCTGTTCTTCAATCCTTCTAGACTTCCCATAAAATAGCTATTTACATTTTGCGAATTGCATTGGAAATCCTTGCCGGATGAACCGTGGAACCTTCAAATGTTGTGCGTCATGTACAACGATGCTGCACAAAATGAAGATTATTTTTTTTTTAACCCACGGGGAAATGCTGCCGTGTTTAGGGTGTATTTATCTGCAGAGTCGCTGATTCTGGCCTCTGAGAGTTGCATCATCCTCTACAGGACTCTGCGGTGTTTTTCTTCACGGAGAAACACACCGTTATTAAGGGGTGCGTTTGCCCTCCAGGATAGATATCAAGTGAGGGAAGGCTGGAGATTTGGCCCCAACTTAGCACCCCAGGAATTGAATGATCAATGTGTCATGTGTCATGAAGTTGGTGTTGGCAAGGAAGTTTTTTTTTGGTCTTTTAGCTTTTGCATTATCTGTTTTGAATGGTGTGTACATGTTGCTTATCTCTATGTGCCCGTCGATGGCTGATTTGTCTGATTGCCACGCACTGAGGAATTCTCTACCATGTTTGGACCTGGCTCGGTCAACGATGCTCCTATCGACCACACTGATAGATTTGGCTCTAATTAAGGATATCGGCGGATCAATTGATTGATTATGTGGCACGAAGTTAAGTGTTGGCAAGGAAGTCTTTTTAGTTTTTGGATCATCTATTTTGAATGACGTGTACATGTTGCTTATCTCTATGTGCCCGTTGATGGCTGATTTGTCTGATTGCCAGGTGTCCAGGAATTCTCTACCATGTTTGGACCTGGCTCGGTCTACGATGCTCCTAGCGACCACACAGATAGATTTGACTCTAACTTTGCAGAAACAGACTTCAGGAATTGATCAAAGAAAGGTTCTCATTTGCCCAGGTCAGGTCTTCCAACAGTGCGTCCATCATACCTCGACCCCCCCACTGCTTCAAAACTCATTGAATTCAGTTTTCAATATGTTTTGAAACTGAAATCTTATCCCGGCCATCATCTTCCTCCCTGTATTCGACGTACAAGGAAGAACTTGTGACTCGCTATGTCTTCTGGCTGAAATAGCAGGACATGGGTCTGAAGCGATTCTCAGTCATCCAGGTCACGGTTGTCCCAAATGTGCCTTTTTCAGGAGGCAACTAAACTCTGGGTTGATCGTCTAATCGTCCATCTGTTTAATGTCTGCAAAGGTTTTAGTTTGTCCAGGTCATAGTTTTCCGCCAGTTAGTCAGAACCGAAGAAGCTTCTTAGATGAGAAAGTGAAAGGCCTTAAAAGAAAAACCAGAAAGTCCGGGTTGCCTTTAAAATAAAAGCCCCTTTGGGAGATCCATTTGTTTGTTTGCTTGGCTGTCTGTGGTCTTCTCAAGAAACTTCTCCAACACCCAAGTTCAAAAGCATCAATAGAGGTAGTTCCTGATTTACAACCATTCATTTAGCGACGAAGTTACCACAGCCCTGAAAAAAAGGCGACTTATGACCGCTTTTCACGCTTACGACTGTTGCAGCAATTCCCCACGCCCTCACGGGATCAAAATTTGGATGCTGGGCAACTGGTTCGTCTTTATGACAGCCGCAGCGTCCCCGGATCCCCTTTTGCGACCTTCTGACAAGCAAAGTCAAAGGGGAAATCGGATTCACTTAACAACCGTGTTATTAGTTTGACAACAGCAGGGATTCAGTTAACAACGGTGGCAAAAAAAAAAAGGGCGTAAAATGGGGGGGAAAGCCTCAACCGTTGGAAATTTCTGCCTCAATTACGGCCAACCTGTGTGCTCTTCCGATCCTGCTTCTTCGAAATTCAATTCTTGGTTCCACAGAGGGTAACAGGCGATATTCTGAGTCTTACCCTGAGAATATGTGGCTGCGAAATGATGAAATCTGATAGCATGATTGTGGGTCCCTTCCTCCTCCTCCTCCTCCTTTTCCTCTTGGTAGGAAGGAAAGGGAGTGACTGACTTTCCCCCCAAGGCTTTCTGAAAACCATTTTTAAAGAGGTCAAGAGACAGGAATGGAAAATTTTATTCCTCCGAAATCTGGAGAGTGAATGGCAGGGCACAATCGCTCAATCCCATATGTGTCCAATCACACTTGGCCAATAAAATATTCTGTTATTCTGAAGAGCTGCCTGTCTTCGATTTCAAGACTGCAGTGGCCACCCTCCCTTAACTCAAAGAAGGTTTCTCTCTCTCTCTCTCTCTACTCCAGGTATGAAATCCAAGATTTTTCAGGTGTACCTAATCGTTCCAATGAAGAGGTATAATAGCTATGGAAATAATCACCCTATAGCGCCCACTAGTGTCTCCTAAATAACATGGCAACGATTACATTGCAGTATAATATCATGATCAGAAAGCAGCTTAAGTAAGCTTTTTAAAAAATTTAAAAATTAAAAAAAATTTGTTAAGCCACAAAAAAAGGTGCTGCGCCACTATTCATGAGTTTCGTGGTGTTTCCCAGCCTTTGGGACTAGAAGAGGGGTCGATTTCAATTCCCAGAATTCCCCAGCCAGCAGGCTGAGTCCAACACATCCTAAAAGTACCGATGGAAGAGGATATTTGTAGCTCAGGGTTGAGCTGTGGGGGCCCTTGATGCTCTCTCTGAGCTTGGTGGTTTTCTTGCAGACGTTTCATGACCCAGCTAGGGAACATCATCAGTGCTGGAAGGGAAAGGCATTTGCAAAAGAGAAGAGGAGGAGGAGGAGGAGAAGAAGAAGAAGGGAAGAGAAGGAGGAGGAGGAGAAGAAGGGAGGAGGAGGAGGAGGACTGTAAGGTCCTTGGTGCTCTCTGGGCTTGGTGGTTTTCTTGCAGACGTTTCATGACCCAGCTAGGGAACATCATCAGTGCTGGTAGGGAAAGGTATTTGCAAAAGAGAAGGGGAAGAGGAGGAGGAGGAGAAGAAGAAGAAGGGAAGAGAAGGAGGAGAAGAAGGGAGGAGGAGGAGGACTGTAAGGTCCTTGGTGCTCTCTGGGCTTGGTGGTTTTCTTGCAGACGTTTCATGACCCAGCTAGGGAACATCATCAGTGCTGGAAGAGAAAGGGATTTGCAAAAGAGAAGGGGAGGAGGAGGAAGACAAGAAGGGAAGAGGAGGAGGAGAAGAAAGAAAGAGGAGGAGAAGTACTTTGGGATCCTTGGTGCTCTCTGAGCTTGGTGGTTTTCTTGCAGACGTTACATGACCCAGTTAGGTAACATCAACAGTGCTGGAAGGGAGTGGGGTTTATGGAGAGGAGGAGGAGGAGGAGGAGGAGGAGGAGGAGGACGACGACGACGACGACTGGAGGAGCTTGGTGCTCCCGGAGGTTGTTTCCTTGCAGACATTTCATAACCCCAAAAGGTAACAGTGTCAGTGCTAGAAGGAGTGGGGTTATAGACATAGGAAGCAAACCCTTCTCCCTCCTAGCATTGATGATGCTCAGTGTTGGGTCATGAAACATCTGCAAGAAAACCCAACCAAGCTCAGAGAACTCCAAAGACCCCCACATCTTAAAAAGTCCCCAAGATTTTAAAAAAATAAAATAAAAAATGATGCCATAGACGAACATGTTTCCCCAGAGAATCCCAGGTCTTCCAGCATGGGACCCTCCCTCCGCCCCAAAGGAGACCTCCTTCCTCTACGCCAGAGTTCCCCAACCACCGGGCCACGGACCGGGACTGGTCCGTGGAACATTTCCTACCGGGCTGCCGGTTTGCTGGGCGCCATCTTGTTTTGATGAGAAAGTGCTTCCGGTGAGCTTTTCTGGTTGGAAAGCGGCGTTTGGGTCCTGAAGGAATTCTCGCGCCTTAGTTTCATCGAAGGGGGGGTGACTTCCAACGAAACTAAGGCGCGAGGATTCTTTCAGCACCCCAGGCAAGGCGAGCCAAGCGACCGTCCCCAAGCGAAGCCCATCGACAAAGGAGGAGTTGAAGGTGGCGGGGAGAAGCGGGGGACGGCTGGCTGGCCGGTCGCTCAGCTCGCCTTGCCTTGTCATGCGTGCTGATGCCGGTACCGGGCCGCGGATCATTTTGTGATGCCGGTACCGGGCCGTGGCACAAAAAAGGTTGGGGGCCACTGCTCTACGCAACGGGCCCCCTTCAGCTCACCCCCAAGACCTGTGATGGATTGATTTATTTTTAAACCAGCACCTTACGATCGCCTCTTCTTCAAGGGAGAAGCAGGCCAAGGGCAGAGATGGAGAGAGAGAGAGAGAGAAAGAGGCTTCTGTTCAGGGGCCGGCGGGGTGTGTGTGGTGGTGTCTGTACGCTCCACCTGGCTCCTTTCAGAAGTTCTATTTTGGGGTCCCCCCGATGGATTAATTAGGAAGCGAGAGTTCTGCGCCACGCCGAGCGCTTGCCCGGGGGGCCCTGGGGGACGCAATCAACGAGAGCCACGCGCAAGCGAGCCCACTCAGGCAGGAGCGCTTTAATGATGAGCGGAACGGGACCAGCCGTCAGCACCATCCCTGTGCTTCCCCGGGACTAATCAGGGTTCTCAAAACAGCCCAACATGGCCAAGACTTCGTTTCGGAGTTCAGGTTTCGCAGCTGGCGAGGCCTCCCTGGCGTACAGGCGGTCCTGGGCTTAGGGCCACAACGGAGCCCCGTTTTGTCTGCTTTGGCTAAGCGGGACTGCCGTTGAGTGAGGTTTTGCCACCCCTTTGAGGTCCTTCCTGGCCATCACTGGTTCGGGGAACTGTTGCAGTTGTTAAGTTAGCCACCACACAGGATGTGAAGGGAATTTGGCTTCGGAGGGTCAGGAACCGACGCGTATTTGTCTATTTAGAAAAAGGTGTATTGCCGTCTGCCCTCACAGGGCGAGTCCGGGAGGCTTATGAGGACAAGTAGAATAAAAGCACACTAGAAAGGAGAAAGGAAGGAAGGAAGAAGGAGGAAGGAAGGAAGAAGGGAAGAAGGGAAGGGAAGGGGGGAAGGGAAGGGAAGGAAGGAAGGAAGGAAGGAAGGAAGGAAGGAAGGAAGAGGGGAGGAAGGAAGGAAGGAAGAAAGAGGGGAGGGAGGAAGGAAGAAAGAGGGGAGGAAGGAAGGAAGGAAGGAAGGAAGGAAGGAAGGAAGAGGGGAGGGAGGAAGGAAGAAAGAGGGGGAGGGAGGAAGGAAGGAGGAAAGGAAGGAAGGAAGGAAGGAAAGAAGGAAGGAAGGAAGGAAAGGGGAGGAAGAGGGGAGGAAGGAGGAAAGGATGGAAGGAAGGAAGGAAGGAAGGAAGGAAGGAAGGAAGGAAGGAAGGAAGGAAGGAAGAAAGAGGGAAGGAAGGAAGGAAGGAAAGAAAGAGAAGGAAGGAAGGAAAGGACGGAAGGAAGGAAAGGAAAGAAGGAAGGAAGGAGAAGGAAGGAAGGAAGGAAAGGAAGGAAAGAAGAAAGAAAGAAAGAGGGGAGGGAGGGAGGAAGTAAGGAAGTAAGGAGGAAAGAAAGAAAGAAAGAAAGAAAGAAAGAAAGAAAGAAAGAAAGAAAGAAAGAAAGAATGAAAGAAAGAAAAAAAGGAAGGAAGGAAGGAAGGAAGGAAAGGAAGGAAAGAAAGAAAAAGGAAGGAAAGGAAGGAAGGAAAGAAAGAAAGGAAGGAAGATAATAAAAAGTTTGCGATGGCTGCAGTATGCCGGGATACGTGTTTCCCCTTTGGTGACTGTCCGACGAGCAGAGTCCAGGGGCCAAGCCAGGCTCGTTTAACAACCGTGTTCCTAACTTAACACCTGCAAAGGATTCCTGTGAAGACCGTGGCGAGGGAGGCCGTAAAGTGGGGAAAAAAACTCCCCGGAGAAGGGTTCCACTAAACCAATGGCAATAGGGGGCTGGCACTGGCGTCGTAAGTCAAGGACTGCCTGCATTTCGGAAGATCACCGCGGCTCTCCCAGGAGGGGCAGAATTAAGTGCGCCTCCGAGGAGTTGTGTGAGAAGAGGCACAAAGAGAGAGAGAGAGAGAGAGAGAGAGAGAGAGAGAGAGATTTCTTGACTGGTGGGGGTGCAGAGAAAAATAAATAAAATCAAAACCAATCGGCCAGAGACGTTGAATGCTCCCTCCCTCCCTTAGCAACCTGGTGCCGGTTTCCAGCTCCCCTGGTTGGTTACCTGGGTCATTTTATCCACCGAGACCGGAATCCCGTCGATGGTGAGCGGGGGCAGCTCGGAGTTCACCTCCTGCGGCGCAGGTGCGTGCTCCAACAACGCTGACTCCAAATCTTCCAGGATCATGCTCTTGTATTGCGCACCTGCGGGGAAACCGCAGAGGTTCAGGTAAACAAGGGACAGGAGGCGAGAAACTGCTAAGTAACAGAAACTGGAAGGCGGGTGGGGGTGGGGGTGAGAGGTGGGGGGGGGGGGAAGAGGAAGGCATCGGAGTTGCTCCGGGTGGCTGCGCAGCTGAGACAGCAAACAACGCCCGCAGCTGCCCCCGGGGGGAAAAAACAGCCCTTGGCCCCCAAAGGAGGGGAGGCGCGAAGACGAGATGATGAAACGGCGAGCAACGCCGGAGGGTTAAGGTGCGGGGGGGTTGCTGGAGAGGGTTGCGAGGTGTAAGGTAGGGGGCTTTAGCTGGGGTGGGGGTGCTTGGTGAGGTTCCCAGCCAGGCTGTCGAGGCTTTCAAGTCCCCCTCTTGGGGAGGTTGGATGGAGGGGCGGCACTTTTGGGGATTGTGGATCAAGCAGAAAAGAGTTTTGTAGCTCGGGGTTGACCGGTGGGGTCCTCGTTGGGTCTCTTGAGCCGGGAGGTTTTCTCGGGGACGTTCGCTGACCCAGCTAGGGAACATCATTGGAGCCGGAAGGGAGAGAGTGGGGTTTGTGTAGTGGTGGTGGAGGAGGAGGAGGAGGAGGAGGAAGAAAAGGAGAAGATGGGATTATGGGGGCTTGGTGCTCTGAGGGTCCTTGCAGACGTTTTCATGACCCAACTAAGGGACATCATCAGTGCCAGAAGGGAAGGGAGGCTGAAGAGAGGAGGAGGGGGAGGAGGGGAGGGGAAGGGGGAGGAGGAGGAGGGGCGGAGAATGACAACTGTGGGGTCCTTGGTGCTCTCTGAGCTTGGTGGTTTTTCTTGCAGACATTTCATGACCCAACTAGGGTACATCATCAATAGTAGGAGAGAGTGGGATTTGCAGAAAGGAGGAGGAGGAGGAGGAGGAGGAGGAGGAGGAGGAGGAGGAGGAGGAAGGGGAGGAGGAAGAAGAAGGGGAGGAGGAGGAGGAGGAGGAGGAGGAGAAGGAGGAAGGGGAGGAGGAGGAGGAAGGGGGAGGAGGAGGAGAAGGAGGAGGAGGAAGGGGAGGGGAGGAGGAGGAGGAGGAGGAAGGGGAGGAGGAGGAGGAGGAGGGGAGGAGGAAGGGGAGGGAGGGGGGGAGGAGGAGGAAGGGAGGAGGAGGAGGAGGAAGGGGAGGAGGGAGGGGGGAGGAGGAGGGGAAAGAGGAGGAGGGAGAGGAGGGGGAGAATGACACTGTGGGGTCCTTGGTGCTCTCTGAGCTTGGTGGTTTTCTTGCAGACGTTTCATGACCCAACTAGACAACACGATCAATGCTAGGAGGGAGGCAGGGAGGTTTGGTCTCCTTTTATATACAAGTCGTTCACCCTATCAGTGTTGGTGGGAGTATTCTGGGGTGTTTCTTAATTAGTCTGTTGCTCACTGTTTGAACTGTCTGAGTTGTTAGTTCCTTAACGGGAGCATTTTAACTCGTCCTTTTCAAATGGTGGGTAGACGTTGTTTACATCTATGTGCCTGTTGATGGCCGATTTGTTTTTTGAATGCCGGGCTTCCAGGCACTGTCTACTGTTTTAGGGCCCTCAAGAAGAAAACACTCCCACCCACACTGACAAGCAAACCACTTGTACATAAACAGAGCAAACTCCCCCTCCCCTCTCGCCCTGATAGCGTTACCTATTTGGGTAGTGAAATGTCTGCACAAGAGCCAAGCACAGGGAATGCCACAGTCCTCCTCTTCCTCCTCTCCAAACTCCACTCCCTTCTAACACGGAGGATGTTACCTAGATGGGTTAATGAAATGTCTGCAAGAAAACCACCAAACTCAAGAGAGAGCACCAAGGGCCCCCCACAGTTGTAAACGTGTAGAACAGATCCTGGCTGCTTTCTTGTCTCTCACTTTTCCCCTGTGAGTAACAATAAAATAACTACCCGGTTATTTGGGGAGTCAGAAGCAAAGACCTTCCTGGCTAACGTACAATGCGCCTTCGCATCTCCTCCTTCGCCATCTTCTTCCGGCGATGCCTAAACTTTTCCGTTCTCTCTCCCCTACAGTGCAATTCCACTTCCAGGCTCCCAATCTGGGAGGGCCGAGGAAGGAGCAAATCTTACCACGTTCTCCAGGGGTGCCGCCCCAAAGACTTTGAAAACCGGGTTGGGTTTGGAAGGGGAGATGCAGAGGACGATGGCTTGTTGCCCGACCCGCGTGGTGTATTCATCCAGGGTGGCCCGCAGCTTCCTGGGTCGGAAAGGACGAGAAAAGGAAGGAGAAGTGGCTTTAAAAGATATTTTTCCCCCACCGTCCAGGAAAGACAGATCCACCCTATCATTTCCCCCCAAGCCCTCAAGGCCTTTGGCTTTAAACTTTCCCACCCTGTCAGGTTTTGCCGATGGCGATGAAGGCCTCCCCGTTCCGGCCAAATGGTAAAAAGGGATGGAGAAATTTCGTATATTTATTGATTCAGCTGATACGCCACCCGCCTCACTCGTCAGGGGGCCCTCGGCCGCTTACAACATGATAAAGAGTAAAAAAGAAAGAAAGAGTACTACAATTAAAGCTAGAAGAATTGGAAATGCTAAAAGGCAGGATGAGGTAAAAGCGTGTGCACAGTGTAGACGTCTTGAGTATGAAAATAAGTTGAGATTAAATGAATTAAAAAGCAAAATACAGTGGGGGGGTGGGTGGAGATGGTGAGTTCTAGTCCCGCCTTAAGTATTGAAGCCAGCTGGGTGACTTTGGGCCAATCACCAGGAGACGGTGAGTTCTAGTCCCGCCTTAAGTATTCAAGCCAGCTGGGTGACTTTGGGCCAATCACCAGGAGACAGTGAGTTCTAGTCCCGCCTTAAGTATTAAAGCCAGCTGGGTGACTTTGGGCCAATCACCAGGAGACAGTGAGTTCTAGTCCCGCCTTAGGCATGAAAGCTGGCTGGGTGATGTTGCGCCAATCACTCTTTCTTAGCCTAACCCACCTCACAGGGTTGTTGGGTGAAAAATAAGAGAAGGATATACAGATAGTACTGAACTTACAGCGGTTCATTTAGTGACCGTTCAAAGTTACAACATCACTGGACAAAGTGATTTATGACCGTTGTCCACACTTACAACTCTTGTAGCATCCCCATGGTAATCCGGACGCTTGACAACTGACTCACATTTATGACAGCTGCAGGGTTTCCTGCCTAAGCAAGGGGTTGGACTAGAAGACCTCCAAGGTGCCTTCCAACTCTGTTATTCTAAGAGAAGTACCAACCAACTTTGGGTCAATCGATAAGCGTTCAGGAGGCCTGTCATTGCCTTTTGCGGCCTTCTGACAAGCAAAGCCGATGGGGGAAACCCGATTCACTTAACAACGGCAGCGGCAAGAAGAGTCGTAAAACAGGGCCAAACTCACCACCGACGTCTCACTTAGCGACGCAAAAATTGGGGCTCAATTCCGTAAAGGAACTACGGGAGGGGCTGGCAGGGGACAATCGAGGGACATTTCGAATTGTAGCACTAAAGCTTGTTGATTGTTATCGGGATAAAAAAGCACCTCCTGCCTCCACAAAACAAGGCATCCTCAGGTGCCAGCCGCGCCTCTGAGGAGCACCTGGGCAGAGAGACGGTGAGAAGCACACGGGGAACGGCGCCAGCTGCTAAGCGCCCAATAAAAGATCTTCAAAATCAGCTCTGGCAAGCAGCTCTGGAGAGACCCCGTTGTAACTTTGAACAATCGCTGAGCAGCCAGTCGTACGTCGAGAGCTGCTCGTGTCGTTCTGAAAGACCGCTGCGGGTTTTTGAAGAAGAGATTGCACAGCCGTTTGTCCGGAAGGGTGTTGCGCAAGGCATGTCCAATCCTGGCCACTCTTAAGTCTTGTGGACTTCGACTCCCAGAATTCCCCAGCCAGCCTGCTTTAAGATGGGTGGATTCTGGGGGTTGAAGTCTCCGCGTCTTAAAGGTTGGTACAGACCAGGGATAGCCAAACCTTGGCGACTTTAAGATCTGTGGACTTCAACTCCCAGAATTCCCCAGCCAGCCTGCTTTAAGATGGGTGGCCGAGGTTGGACCAACCTCATTATGAGGTCTCTTGCTTGAGCAAGGGGTCAGACTAGAAGACCTCCAAGGTCCCTTCCAACACGCTTATTCTATTCTGTAATATCACCAAACCTTGGTTAAATTCAGTTTTCAAGGGCGGCTATTTTTAAAGGATCTCACTTCGGTTGCAAATGTGCAGACTGGTTGCAAAGTTACTTTGTGTCATCACTGCTGTTAACTACGGCCGCTAAACCAGGCAGTTGCTAAACGAGGACTACCTGTAGAAGGATGAATTCAAGTGAAACATGCACATTTAAGGCAGCTAGGATGGAGGAACCAAGAACAAATGGAGAGGGAACTTTTTTTTAAACACCCTGAAGATAGATGGATGGATGGATGGATGGATGATGATTGATACGATGATAGATAGATAAAGATAGATGGATGGATGGATATGATTGATAGATGATCAACTGATAGAAGATAGATAGATGGATGGAGATAATAGAAGATATAGATGGATGGATGGAGATGACTGATAGATGATAGAAGATACAAGAGACAGACAGACAGACAAGATAAACTTCTATCTATCTATCTATCTATCTATCTATCTATCTATCTATCTACCTACCTACCTACCTACCTACCTATCATCTGTCTGTCTCTATCTATTTTTATCTCTATCATCTATCTATCTATCTGTATCTATCTGTATCTATCTATCTATCTATCTATCTATCTATCTCTCTATCTGTATCTATCTATCTATCTATCTATCTATCTACCTACCTACCTACCTACCTACCTATCATCTGTCTGTCTCTATTTTTATCTCTATCATCTATCTATCTATCTATCTATCTATCTATCTATCTATCTATCATCTATCTATCTATCTTTCTGTATCTTTCTTTCTTTCTTTCTTTCTTTTTCTTTCTTTCTTTCACTGTATCTATCTCTATCTATCTATCTATCTATCTATCTATCTATCTATATCTATCTATCTATCTCTATCTATCTATCTATCTATCTATCTATCTATCTATCTATCTATCTATCTATCTTCACTGTATCTATCTCTATCTATCTATCTATCTATCTATCTATCTATCTATCTATCTACCTACCTACCTACCTACCTATCATCTGTCTGTCTCTATTTTTATATCTATCTATCTATCTATCTATCTATCTATCTATCTATCTATCTATCATCTATCTATCTATCTATCTATCTATCTATCTATCTATCTATCTATCTATCTATTTCTGTGTCTGTCTTTCTGTCTGTGTCTGTCGGTATGTATATAAACAAATGTACAGATATAGAAAGTCAGAGAGAGGGGGAAAACTTTCTTTTCAAAGTTAAAAAGATAAACAAAAAAGATTTGAAAAAAATAAAAAGCTCAGGGAAGGAAAAAAAAGTATAAGAATGAAAGAAGGGGAAAAAAAAAGAAAGACAAACATAAACAGGACCAACTTCCTTCGGTAAAGATACGAACAACAAACACATCCATCCCTGAACTCCAACGTTTATCTCTATTCTATTTTCCGTAGTCCAGCAACCCTGACGCTCTCGCTGGCATCTGGTCCACACCGGAGGACTTGCCAGTGCCAACCTCCCAAGCCCACCGCGGGGACCCGTCGCTAGGGCGACCAACTCTGCCAAAGCACCAAGGGGTTGGTTGCCCCGTCGATACCGAGCAAGACTGGGCCAGGCGTTGCAACAGCAGGCCGGGGAAAAATAAAGCGGAAGGTTGCATCAGAGAAGCCCTGGAGGAAAGAGAAGCAGAAAAGTTGCTCCCAACGAGCGTTCAACTCGAAGCGCATTCCGAGAGATGCGCGTCCTGTCTCCTGGCCTTGTGCACTGACTCACATCTGGCCGTTCCCAGTGAGAAGGAAGCTTGTGTTGGTAGCTAGCAGGAGGTAACTTAGCTCCCCTCAGGGCACCCAAGGGATAAAAACGGGTAGCTGCCCCGGTCCGTCCCTCTTGCTTTGGCCAGCTCTGCTTTGGACTGCCGCAATGTGCCTCACATGGGGTCACCCTGGAAGACTCACAGGGTTCTGGAATGAAGTTGGGGGAGGATTGGAGGCTTGATGGGACCTCTTGGCCTCTCCAACTTCACACCTTATGGCAATAACTGGACCTGGGGATGAGTTTCCTTCCGCAACGCAAGAGGTTGGTGGGTTGCTACTTCCAATGCCCTACGTGGCTTGGTATGTGGATAACAACAGAGACGGAAAAGAGAGCCGGAGAAAAAAATATGGGCCGTCGGTGAGAACGATTGAACGATCAATACAGACAGACAGACAGACAAATACGTATACTGAGGAGATGGGTGGAGAGAGAGGCAGACAGACAGACAGTCGGTCAAATAGTTAGACTGGGTGGATAGATGATAAATAGGTAGGTAGGTAGGTAGGCAGAAAGACACTCAAATAGATAAACTGGGTGGGTGGGTGGAGAGAGACAGACAGACAGTCAAATAGCTAGACTGGGTGAATAGGTAGGTAGGTAGGTAGGTAGACAAATAGACAGACAGATATATGATAGACCAGGGGTTCCCAAACTTGACAGCTTTCACACTTGTGGACTTCAACTCCCAGAATTCCTCCTCCTCCACTCATCTTAGCTCAGGAATTCTGGGAATTGAAATCCACAAGTCTTAAATTGGCCAAGTTGGAAGACCCTTGTGATAGTCAGATAGATAGACTGGGTGAATGGATGGATGAGTGGATATTTGATGGATGGATGGATGGATGGAGACGGACAGACAGACAGAGAGACAGTTAGATGTACTAGCTGGATGATGGGTGGATAAGGATAAAGAGAGAGAGTAAGTGGGTGGGTAGATGAATGGATGGATGAACAGATAGATAAGATAGTGTGAAAGAGAGGGAATCACCTCCAGACTTGCAAGCGTCTGTTTTTGGAGGCCCAACCGGAAGGCCCTGTGCTGCCCCCACCCCGCCGGCCCAGCTGGGAATCCTGGGATGCGCTGGTGGCCAGAGATTGGTGGGGCAAGAGCTCTTACCGTAACAACCGCGTCTGCTGCCTCTTGCGGATGGATGGGTTGGACTCAAAGACGTGAGGGCGCTTCCTTTTTTTACCGGTGGCCACGGCAGCGGCGGCGGCCATTCCCACCGGCCCTGAGAAGAAAAGAGAGATCTGAAAGACCCAAAAGAGAAAAGCCAGGGACATTGGAGATCTCTGCTCAATTCAGATGTGGTGGGTCGCAGCTCCCATCATTCCCAGTCGCAAAGGTGGGGGCTGATGGTTCCTCAGAAAAGGGGCAAGCTGGCTGGGAATTCTGGCAGCTGCCTTCCGAACAAAGGACAGGCAGTTCTCGACTTGCAACGGTTCATTGAGTGACCATTCTAAGTTACAACGGCACTGTAAAAAAAAAAAAGTGACATGATCGTTTTTCACATGACTGTTGCAACCTCCCCGCTTGGCAACCGACTCGCATTTATGACGAGCAAAATCAACGGGGAAGCCAGGTTCACTTAACAACTGTGTTCCTGACTTAACAAATGCAATGATTCATTTAACAACTCTGGCAAGAAACGTGGCAAAGTAGGTCAAAATTCACTGAACGGCTGTCTCATTTAGCGACAGAAACTTTGGCCTCAATCGGGATCATAAGGCAAAGACAGGTTTGAAGGGGGTTTTGCCCCGTTTTACGAGCTTTCTGACCACAGCTGTTAAGTAGATCAGTGGAGTTGTTCAAGTTACTGACCAGGTTGTTAAGTGAACCTGGCTTCCCCATTGCTCGTCCAAAGGTCGCAAGAAGGGATCATGTGACCTTGGGACAGCAACGGTCGTAAGTATGAGCCAGTTGCCAAGTGTCTGAATTTTGAATCACGTGATTGTGAGTCTGCTATGAAAGTTCTGTGAAAAGGGGTCCTTAGTTCCTTTTTTCAGTGCCGCTATCATTTTGAACGGTCACTAAACGAACGGCTCTAAGTCAGGGACTGCCTGTAGAGGAATCAATGAATGAACCCAGGCTATTTTAAAATGGAAAATAAAGTCTACCTAACTGGAAAACTAAACCAAAGAGATCCATTATTACTGTTCTGCTGCCCTCTGCAGGCTACGGATTCATCGTTAAGCGTTCTGGTTTCTGCAAAATATCCTGAAAAACTCCAAGACCCAAAATAAAAAATAAAAATAAAAATGTCCTTTGTAAAATGAACACAGGAAATTGAAGATACCAAGAAAGGCCATTTCCAGACTGGAAATTCCAGCCATTTCCAGACTGCTTAAGAGGTTAAATTCAACAGCAAAATACTGATTTTTAACAGCATGTTTTCTTACTGGGAGAATGGGAATGTCAGATGGGAACATCGCAATTGCACACACAACCAACCACAGAAAGGATAAGAAAGCAAGGGCGCCTCTCCTTCCTAGAATATCCCTTTACAGGGAAGTCCTCGACTCGCAGTAGTTCATTTAGTGGCCATTTGAGGCTATAAGGGCACTGAAAAACAAGTGACCTTTGAGCGCTTTTCACCCTTATGACCGTTGCAGCCTCCCTGTGGTCACATGATCAGAATTCAGATGCTTGGCCACTGACTCATATTTATGACGGTTATGGTGTCCCGGAGGTCACATGATCCTCCTTTCCGACCTTCTGACGAGCAGAGTCAGTGGGGAAGACAGGTTGACTTAGCAACGGAGGCAGGAAAACTTGTAAAATGGGGCAAAATTCACTTGACAAAATGTTTCCCTTAACAATAAAAATAGATATAGGATAGATAATATATGAGAGAGAGAGAGAGAGAGAGAGAGAGATAGGATAGATAATATGATAGATAGATAGATAGATAGATAGATAGATAGACAGACAGATAGATAGATGAGTAGGTACGTAGGTGGATAGGTAGACAGGTAGATAGATAGATAGATGATAGATAGTGTAGATAGATAGATAGATAGATAGATAGGGATGGATGATAGATTGATAGATGATAGAGAGATAATATGATAATGAAAAAGATAGATATAGATGATATAATGATATAGATACACATAGACATAGATAATAGATAATGAAAGAGAAGATAGATGATAGCTAATGAAAGAGATAAATAGATTGATACAGACATAGAAGATAGATAATGAAAGATAGAATATAGATGATAGATTGATAAATAGATAGATATGGATAACGATGGATTGATAGATATGATAGATAACAAAAAAGATAGATGAAAATGAAAGATAGAAGATAAATAGATATAGATAGTAGATAAAATGATAGATTGATAGAGACATAGATGATAGCTAATGAAAGGGAAGATAGATGATAGCTAATGAAAGTAAATAGTAGACAGATAATGATCGATAGACAGACATAGATGATAGATAATGAAAGTTAGAATATACCGTTTCTCCAACAATATGGCCTCCCCCAACAGGAAGTCCCAGCATGTTTTATAGGCATGAAATGAAATTAAGCCCCTCCCCACAAATTAAGGCCTATATTAAAACATGCGAAATGGGGGGGAATGGTGGGGGGGCTTGCCATTAGGAAGTACTTTTGTTGCACCCCCGGATATGGTGCTGCCTGCGTTGACCCTGATACGAAGTGCCCCACCAACGCCGAGGTCAACATCCAAGCCGTTGCCACCCGCCCACCCAAAGATTCAAGGGGGTGGGGGAAATTAAGTCACCCCTGAAAAGACGGCCTAGCCATTTTTTCGGGGCTCAAAAAAAAAAAAATAAGACCCGGCCTTATTATATGAGAAACACGGTAGATAGATGATAGAGCGATAGATATGGATGGATAATGATAGATTGACAGGCAGATATATAGATGATAATAGACTGATATGATACGTAACAAAAAGAGAGATGATAATGAAAGATAGAAAATAGATGATATAGATTGTAGGTGAAAGACCGATAATTATAGATTGATACATAGATGATAGATAATGAAAGAGAAGATAGATGATAGCTAATGAAAGATAGAAGATAGAAATACAGATAATAGTTTGATAGATAGACACAGATGATAATGAAATAGAAGATAGATAGGCAATGATAGAATATAGATGATAGATCAATAGATATGGATGGATAACGATAGATTGATAGACAGATGATACAGATATGATAACAAAAAGGATAGATGATGATAGATATTGATAGTAGGTGAAAAATAAGTGATAGATTGATACATAATAGATATAATAAGAGAAAATAGATGATAGCTAATGAAAGATAGATGATAGATAGTAGATAATAATATACTGATAGACATAGATGATAATGAAATAGAAGATAATGAAAGATAGATGATAGATAGATAATAGATAAATAGATAAAGAAAACAACAAAACAACAAAATTGTTGATAAATGCCTTGATAAATCTCTAGGTCTTTTTCTTCTGTCAGTTTTCTATGTTTCTAATTTTCAGGCACTTGGCCAGACAAACGCACAGGCCCTGGTTGAATAAGATGTCAGACAGCAGGATGCTTTAAAAAAAAACATCTTGAAGGCATGGTCAACTGATTTTTGGTGGTCAACTACAAGCCAAGCCAAAGAGCGTTGCCAAGAAAGGCTGGGAAAGGAAGCTAGGTGCCTCCACCTGTTCCCCCGCAGGCATGTCTCAAAAGAAGGTAGCCAGAAGCCAGCAGAGCCAACTTACCTGCAGCGGCCAGGTGGGCAGTCACTTCGTCGGTGGCTGTGGAGTTGAGGATGTCCGAGTCGTCGTAGGACGTGTCCTCGGGCGAAGACGGGGAGTCCTCGTCAGCACTCAGCATGCTGTGCTCCGTGTACGTGGCCACGTGGACCTGCTGGACTTGCTGGGCCACCGCGTGGGCCTCTATGGTTGCCATGTGCTCCGTCTGGGTGACCGTATGTTCCTCCATGAATGGTCAGTGCTGCAGGGAAGGAAGGAAGGAAGGAAGGAAGTGGAGGAGAAGCTGTGATGACCAACCTCACAAAACCCTTCGGAGCGACGGATCTTTGACAGAGCTATTAGTGTGTGTGTGTGTGTGTGCACATGCACGTGTGTTTCACAGCTTACAATAGCTCGTTCAGAGTTATGGCAGCACGGGTTTTACGACCTTCCTGGCCCCAGTTGTGAAGCCGATCCCTGCAGTTTGTTAAGCGAGTTACACGGCTGTTGTTAAGCGGCTTCCCCCATTGGCTTCGCTTTGTCGGACGGTCGCCCAAGGGGATCGCGGATTTTGCAACCGTCGTTAAGTACACGACAGTTGCCAAGCGTTTTAAAATTGGATCACGCCCCCGGGGGGATGCCGCCTACGGTTGTGCGACAGTCGTTAAAGTCACTTTTTTCAGGGCCGTTGTAACTTGGAACAGTTTGTTGTTAAGGGCTACCTGTGTTATATTTCACCTATCCTTTTGGGTTGCCCGTTTGCTTCTGGGCGCGCATTCAAGGTGCTGGTTGCTCCCCTCCGCGGCATGGGGGCCTGGTTACTTGGGAGGGTCTTTGATAACACCTGTCCAGGTAATTTGATCCTGAAGATTTGGCCCAGGAGGTTCCTTTGATTAAACCATGCAGGTTCCCTCTTCTGGGATCTGCCATCTGGACAGTTTTTATTTATTTTATTTACCACTCCAAATTGAATAGCATGCAAACTTCAGAAATAATAATAGTACAGTAGTCATTGACTTATGGCCACAATCATCATCATCAATCATCTTTTATTGACCCCATAATCCCTTTCAGGGTGGAGTCTGAGCAACTGAATGGAGCTGAGTTCTTACTGGCCGGATGCCCTTCCTGTCACCAGGGTGGAGTTTTTCCCTCCCCAGCAGATATATTCTCATTGTGCCCAGAGAGATAAATATCTGCCTCTACCTAGGATCGAACACACAGCCTCCTGATTGTGAGGCCAGAGCTCCGCCTCTAGGCCGCTGCACTTACTGACTTATGGCCACAATGAAACCCAAAACTTTCGTTGCTAAGCAAGGCAATTCACCAGTGGAACCGCTTGACTTCAGAAGTTGTGGACGCTTCGTCACTGGAGGCTTTTTAAAAAAAACAGACTGGGGCAGCCACTTGTCTGAAATGGGAGAGGGTCTCCGGCGTGAGCAGGGGGTTGGGCTGGAAGACCTCCACGGTCCCTTTCTGGCTGTGTTCTGATTCTGACAGTTAAGTCAGGTTCGCCCCATTTTATGACCTTGCTTTTGCCATTGTGAAGTTAGTCATGTGGTTGTTAAGTGAACTGGACTTCCCCCCCCCCCACTGATTTTGCTTGACCCTGGGACACTGCGACTGTTGTAAATATGAGCCAGTTGCCAAGCAGCTGAATTCTGATGACCTGACTGCAACGGTCGTTAAGTGTGAAAAACTTTTGTTAGTGCCATTATAACTCTGGATAGGAAGCGAATGGTTCTAAGCCAAGAACTACCTGTAGATGAAACACTGACTACCCTAGCCACTCTACAGGTAGTCCTTGACTTACGACCAAAACGGAGCCCCAAATTTCTGTCGCTAGAGAAGTTTGTTAAGTGAATTTCCCCCCGTTTTATCACCTCCCATGCCACACGGTTGTTAAACAAGTCTCTGCGGTTATTAAGTGAATCTGGCCTCCCTGTTGACTCTGCTTGTCAGAAGGTGGCAAAAAGGGGATCATACGACCAAGGGATTCTGCAACCGTCATAAAGGTGAGTCAGCTGTCAAGCATCCAAATGTAAGTCACATGGTATCCTGACCCAAACCTTGTTCCATGGAAACCAACACCAAACAGAGGTAACATCAAAACCTTTTAATGCTTCTCTGCGAATTCTGTTCCTTCACGGTTCAAAGGCTGTTTCAAACTAATTGTCTCTGATAAGAACAAGGCGGTGCAAGGCTGCCAAGAACACTAAATAAAATTGCCCAGAAATAGTTCAAACACAAAGAGTCTCCAAACACCAACCAAGAGAATCCAAACATCCACAAGGCTTGAGTGCAAAAACGTCTTTGCTTCCTGCAAAGAACTCCGGTTTCTTAGCTGGCTTTTATCTTTTAAGGGAGGGCTCTAAGACCTTTTTTTTTTTAGTGCCGTTGTAATTTCGACTGTTGTAACTTCGAATGGTCACTAAGTGAACTGTTGTAAGTCAAGGACTATTTATAATTCCCGGCTCAATTACTGTCGTAAATCAAAGATGACCTACACTCATTCTTCATTTTGGTATATTATTTTAGTTTATTCGAAGTTAAAATACAGTCTGCTAAAAAGTATGTTTTTAAAAAAACAACAAAAAGAATTTTAAAAAACCCACAGCAAACAAGATATTAAAAAGAAAAAAGCGACGTGTAAGTCAAGCTTGCCAAGCGTCCGAATTTTGATCATGTGACCCTGGGGATGCTGCAGTGTGAAAAATGGCCATAAGTCACTTTTTTCCCAGGATGGATAAAAATCGATTTTTAAAAAATCAGTGTTTTTAAATGTAAATCGGATTTTTAAAAATCAAATTCATTTTAACAAAATGCTTCTTGGAAGTAAAAAAAAATCTACCTAAAGATAGTTTTCTGTTTAAAGATCTATCGAGAATTTAACAGTTAACAGATTAACAGATAATCAGAGTTGGAAGGGACCTTGTAGGTCATCTAGTCCAACCCCCTGCCCAAACAGACTACACCATTTCTGACAGATGGCAGTCCAACCTCTTCTTGAAAGTCTCAAGTGATGAAGCTCCCACAACTTCCGAGGGCAACTTCTGTTGCATGGGTTGATTGCCAGAAAGTTTCTCCTCATTTCCAGGTTAAATCTCTCCTTGGTCAGTTTCCATCCATTATTCCTTGGAATAATGGATGAAAAAAATTTAGTTTAATTCAGCATGAAATGGAGCGGAGCTACATAACAGGAGGCTGTATATATTCTGCCATATTTTACATTGCAGAATACACAGCGGTGTATAAATGTGAAAAAGGGTGAGTCTCTTTTTTTTCAGTGCCGTGGTCAATGAGTGAACTGTTTGTAAGTCGAGGACTACCTGTACGTGGGAACGAAAGCGGAGCCTTCGTTTGTGGCAGGATGGGGTTGGGGTGGGGAATTCAAATCCTGCTGCTTGGACTTTGCAACAGAGAGAGAGAGAGAGAGAGAGAGAGAGAGAGAGAGAGAGAGAGAGAGAGAGAGAGAGAGAGAGAGAAGCTCTTATCAGTCCGGAGCAGGCCTGGAATTGCCCAAGGTGGGACAAGGTTTGCAAAAAAAGATAACAATTCAAATTTAAACGTGTATTTTTCACTGCTTTGGGGCCACGTTGCAAGCCACAAAATTTGCACTGCAAATTTAAAAAAAAAAAAGTCCCTGACTTACAACTGTTCGTTTAGTGACCATTCCGAGTGACGACAGTTCCGGGAAAAAGTGACTTTATGACCGTTTTTCACAGCTGCAGCGTCCTGAGGACGGTAACGGTAACGCTTGTTTCAAGCTACTTGGAAGGAAAGGCCCAATGAAAAACTTGAAATAAATGTTAAATATTGATTTAGGTTTTAATGCGCGGTTCCTGCTATGCAGGCATTCCTCGACTTAGCAATAGTTTGTTTAGTGACCGTTCAAAGTCACAAAGGCTGTTTATTATTTTAGTTCTTAGTTTATTTATTTTTTATCCTGTTTTGATTGCTTATGAGGTAACTCAAGGCAACAAACATTAGCCAATGCAAGGAGTCCTCAACTTACAATAGTTCACTTAGTGGCCAAAGTTATGACGGCACCGTAAAAAGCGACTCAAGGCCGTTTTCCCACACTTATGACTGCTGCAACATCCCCAATGGTCACGTGATCAAAATTCAGAGGATTGCTTGGCAATTGGTTCGCATTTATGACGGTCGCTGTGTCCTGGAGGACACGTGATCCCCCTTTGCGACCTTCCGACAAGCAAAGTCCACAGGGAATCCAGATTCACTTAACAACCAGGTTACTCACTTAACTAATGGAGTGATTTGCTTAACAACGGTGGCAAGGGAAAGTCATAAAATGGAGCAAAAATTAACAAGCGTCACTTTGCCCCTTCCGTTAGCAACGTAAATTTTGGAGTTAACTGTGGTCGTAACTCAAGGATTACCTGTACATGAATACCAAACGTTATTTTTTGGGACTTGAAAGTCCTTGGCTTATGGCCACAGCTGAGCCCAAAATTTCTGTTGCTAAGCAAGACAAGTGATTTTTTTTTTTTGGACCCCAGCAAAGACATCAGTAAAAGCCGATTTTGCTTTTCAGAAGGTCACATCACCCTGGGGCACCGCAAACGTCGTTAAGTGTGAGTCAGTAGTGGGCACAGGGATGCTGCAAGGGTTGCAGCTTTTTTTCCCGGTGCCATCGTAACTTCAAGTGGTCACTAAACGAACGGCTGCTAAGATGAGGAGGAGCTGTATGATTACTCCGCAATCGGCCGCTCGGGTGATGAATGCCCATTTTGGCTAATCCAGGAGCGAAGCAACCTAGGAACTAAGGAGGAATTTCCTGACAGTGAGAACAATTAATCAGTGGAACAACTTGCCACTAGAAGGTGTGAATGCACCAACACTGGAAGTTTTTAAGAAGAAATTGGACAACCACTTGTCCGAAACAGAACAGGGTTTCCTGCCTAAGCAGCGGGCTGGACTAGAAGATCTCCAAGGTCCCTTCCAACTCTTGTCATTTGGCTATTTTTCCTTCCTCCCCTCCCTCCCTCCCTCTTTCCTTCCTTCCTTCCTTCCCTCCCTCCTTCCCTTCCCTCTACATCACTGGAGGTTTTTAGGAAAAGAGATTGGAGAACCGCTTGTCTGAAACAGGACAGGGTTTCTTGCCTAAGCAGCGGGCTGGACTAGAAGATCTTCAAGGTCCCTTTCAACTCTGTCCTTCGGCTATTTTTCCTTCCTCCCCTCCCTCCCTCCCTCTTTCCTTCCTTCCTTCCTTCCCTCCCTCCCTTTCCCTCTATATCACTGGAGTTTTTTTAGGAAAAGAGATTGGAGAACCGCTTGTCTGAAACAGGACTGGGTTTCCTGCCTAAGCCGCGGGCTGGACTAGAAGACCTCCAAGGTCCCTTCCAATTCTGTTATTCTAACTCTAATATTGCCTTCCCGAGTAGCACAGCTGCCGAGGCCACCAGATTCTTGTTCAACGGTTTTGAAAGCAAGAACTCTGCACAGGCTCTTCAGAAAAGCCTCCGATCACCACGTGTTCAACCACTAGCAGGAGAAAAGTGAGCCGGTTGTATCCACTCTTTACGTCACTTTTCAGTGTGGAGCAGAGTTGCCCCGAAGGCCTTGCTCTCGGTCTTGAATCGTTTCCTGTCCTTTTAAAAATACAGACATAGATCTCATTTTCTGTAGATATAACAAGAGTCCCCCAACAGCGAAGTGCCTGGAGCAGCTGCCTGCGTGATCATTCACTTCTGCAAAAGGGTTTGATACGGACTTTAAGCATCCAATCTTCCATTTTTGCCTCTAAAAACAGGGGTTTGTAACAGGGGTCGCCAACCTTTTGGACCTCAGGGACCACCAAGCTCATCGTTTTATATCCCGCAAACCACAGGCCCTGGGGAAAAAAGACTGCAATTCCCCATCCCGTTTTCCGACCGACCAATCGACCGTTCTTAATTTGGGATCGTCTCCAGCTCCGTTCTCAGAGGGAGAGAGAGAGACTTTTGGCTTCATGCAAGGAAAGCAGCAGAAGCCGCAGAAGTCTTTCTTTCTCTCCCCGCCAAACTCCGCCAGAAATGAGTCTTTGCAGCCTCTTGGAGCAGGAGGCCTTGCAGGGCCCCAAAGACTCATTTCTGGCGGAGTTTGGGGGAGAGAAAGAAAGACTTTGGCTGCTTTCCTTGCGTGCAGCCAGAAGCAGAAGAAGGAAGAAACGGAAAAAGGCAGCCTGGTGGCCAAGCCAGGCACATGGGACGAGTGCGGCAAGTTGCCCCCTTCCCAGCTCCACTCACTACGTGTTGTTTGCAATGCGACGCAAGCCTTGTGTTCCCGCAGGCCATAAGGTTGGGGCAGCCTTGTGTTCCCGCGCAGCCTGGCTTAATTGCTTTGGGGGGTACATTTCTCTGCGGACCGCCAAAATTTTCTTGCGGACCACCAGCGGTCCCCCGCCCGACTAGTTGGCAACCGCTGGTTTAGACCCTTCTCTTCACAATCCCAAACTCGGTTTAGCAAGAGAGAATTCAACAGTATGGGAATATGGCCAGTTTCCCGACTTGTGACCGCTCGTTTAATGACCGTCTGAAGTCACAACGGCCCTGGAAAAAAAAGTGAGTTATTGTCCGCTTTTCACACGGAAGACCGTCGCAGCCCTCCCCGCGGTCAACATTCAGGCACTCGGCAAGTTAGCCGCACAGTCGTTAAGTGAATCAGGCTTCCCCCCGTTGACTTTGCTCAACAGAAAGGGATCACGTGCCCCTGGGACACTGCAACAGTCCTAAGTACATGCCAGTTGCCAAGCGTCTGAATTTCAATCACGTGGCCATGGGGAAGCTGCAATGGTCCTCGGTGTGAAAAAAGGGTCACGAGTCCCTTTTTCCAGGGCCGTTGTTAACTTCAGTCACTAAGTGAGATGTTGTTAAGTCGAGGACTACCTGTATTGAAGAATACAGGTTTACAACCGCAGTGGACGAGCCTGAGAAATTGAACAAAAGCAAGCGGATTCTAAGTTTGCATCACCGGGGGAGAGGAACTTTAGCCTCTGAATTGCATGCGCAGGAATTCAAATCGAGCAGAGATTCTTCTTTCTATATTTCGAGTGGGTGCGGTGGCCCAGAGGGGGCGATCCCGCCTCACAATCAGGAGGCTGTGGGTTCGATCCTAGCTAGAGGCAGATATTTCTCTCTGGGCACAGATGAGAATACACCTGCTGAACAAGACTCCGTATTGGTGACAGGAAAAGCATCCGGCCAGTAAAAACACGGCTAGTTCCATTCAGTTGCCCAGACTTCACCCCGCAAGGGATTATGGGGTCATTAAAAGGAGATGATTTACTAGTCATAGTCCTTGAGGGGTGCAGTGGCTTAGAAGTGGAGCTCTTGCCTCTTATTCGGGAGGTTGTGAGTTTGATCCTAGCTAGAGGCAGATATTTCTCTCTGGGCACAGTGAGAATATATCTGCTGAACAAAACTCCACATTGGAGACAGGAAAGGCATCCAGCCACTCAAACCCTCAGCTCCAGTCAGCTGCCCAGACTCAATGTGTCCCAAGTGTCTCCTGTCCCAATATAATCCCAGAAAAACCAGCAACGTAAGAGTCCCGCTGCACTCATCGCATTTGGAGAACAGCTGCAGCCTCGTTTTTCTAAGCCTATTACGCGAAATGGGCTTTTTCCCGCTCCCACTTCTCAGATCCACTGGAGCGGTTCCCAAAAATAAGAAATCCCTCACTGATACCTCTTCTCAAATATTCAAGGGTGTCGGCCGCGGCACGGTCCGAAGGCTGGCTGGCTGGATTATGATAAAGCGGGCTCACCCTACTGGGTCTCTAGTCTCCCGTATGGGAGAGTCACAAGGAATTTGGGGTTTTAATTGAACTCGAGAGCTCCTGAGTTTCCGTGGCAAAAAAAAAAGGAAACCTTTTCTACCAAATTTTACGGGCTGGGATCCTCTGGGACCCATCTTCCGGAGGCAGACCGATCTCTGAGGATGATCTGCACACTTTAGAATAGAATAACAAGAGTTGGAAGGGACCTTTGAGGTCTTCTAGTCCAACCCCCCCTGCTCAGGATAGAAGTGTGAGGTCCTTGGCGGTCTCTGAGCTTGGTGGCTTTTTGCAGACATTTCATGACCCAACTAGGGAACATCATCAGTGTTAGGAGTGGGATTTGAGGAGGAGGAGGAGGAGGAGAAGAAGGATGGCAACTCTGGCATCCTAGTTGCTTTCTGAACTTGGGTTTTTTTTTGCAGACATTTCATGACTCAACTAGGGAACATCATCAGTGTTAGGAGTGGGATTTGAGGAGGAGGAGGAGGAGGAGGAGATGAGAATGACAATTGTGGGTCCTTGGTGTTCCCTCTGCTGGATTATTTTCATGCAGACATTTCATGACCCAACTAAGTAACATCATCAGCTGTAAAAAGGAGTGGATATATTTCATATAACAAGCTCCTGCTCACACTGATGATGTTCCCTAGCTGGGTAACGAAACGTCTGCAAGCAAACAACCCAAGGAACTCACCATTTGGGAAGAGCATCTGATAACCACCCTTGCCACATACACACACACACACACCCCTCAACCGGGTGCCTAAAAGACAGAAGCAAACCATGGTGCCAGCCTGGTTAATTTTGTAACCAGCTAGCAAAAGAGAGTAGAACAGCAATTTGGAATCTCTCCGGGATGAAGAAATAAACGGAGATAACACCTTGATATGGGATAAATTGTATACTAAATCCGCCCTCCCGCTGTTCCCTTCCCACGAACAGTGTCTTCCAACTCCTCTTCGCAGCTTATGAAATGTCAAGGAAAGCTGGAGAATAAATTTGAGTCCCAGGAATGAAATGGGTTTAAAAAATAAAATAAAATCAACCCATCTCTTGCTTTTTAAAAGAATGATACACTCCTGCATATCCTCCCCAAAATAATACAGAATCCCCCCAACAGCAATCTTCAGCCAGACAAGAGGTGAAAAAAGACCGTCCAAATGGACCCCTGAATTTTTGATCTTTTCCAGGGTCTCTTCCAAGAGACAAATAATCATCAAAATAAACGTGGGACCACCCTTTCCATGGAATTTTAATCTCCTTTTTTCTTTCCATGGAGAAAATGGGGTCAAAAAGACCCCTGCCCCCTTGGTACACCCCGAATCTTACTTAAGATTCCTTTGGTGAGAATATTTTCCGCAGGAAAGGGGGGGGGCGCCTGGGAACCCCCTTTTCTGACCATACACCCCCATACACACACCAATTCCCATTGAAAAGCCTCAACTTTGCCTTCAGGCAGCTGAATGCCTGCATTCCCCCCAACGGTGCCAGCTTTCGGCAGCCAAGGCTCTCCTGGTCAGAGGAAGCCCCTCCCTCCCATTTCCAGGCATGGGACGAGGAGACCTGTGGCTCCCGGAAGCCGGCGCCCTTGGGGAGAAATTGGAGGTGGGGGGGGGCAAAAAAAGAGGGGGATTAAAACGCATTATTCTTCTTTTCTTTTCTTTTCTTTTGCAAGTCATGTGGGGACAGGGGGTGTTTCGGCTCGGCGTCTCCCGGGACCGAAGAGCCGCTTCCGGGCGTCTCCCGGCTCGGGTAACTCGAGCGAGGCTCCCCCGCGTTTAGGCCGGGCCGCGGGCCTCGGATGATGGGCGATGGAGTGCGGGCCTGAGGCCTAGCGCGGCCTGGTCTGGTCTTGGCCTGGCCTGGCCGGGCGGGCGGCCCAGGCGGGAGGGCGGGGTGGGGGGGGTTGAGGGGGGGGTTGCGCGCGCGGCGGGCGAGCGGGGGCGGGCGGGCGAGGCGGCGCGGGGGCCCCCGCCTTGCTGCGGCTGCGCCGGGTCTGGCGCGCGGCGAGTGAGGAGCTGCTGGGAGATTGCGCGGTAGGACACTCACCTCAGAGCGGCTGCGCTGCAGCGGGCCTGCGCCGTGGAGCCGCCGCCAGCCAGCTAGCTAGGCGAGGCAGGCAGGCAGGAAGACGAGGCAAGCGGGGGCGGCCGAAGAGGAAGACGGGGGGCGGCGGCGGCGACGACGACGACGACGGCCGCGAAGGAGTGAGCGGGCGGGCGGGCGGGCAGGAGGAGGAGGAGGCAGCGCGGGCGCGCGCCCGCTGGCCGGCTCGCTCGAGATGGAGTGTCGGCCGCGCGCGCGAGGCCGGGCCTGCCTCGATGCGTCGCTGAGGAGAAAACCACACACACAAACGCACACACCACTACCACCACGGCTACTCGAGGCGAGGCTCGGGCCTAACCGCGGGCGGGAGACGACTCCTGCGGTGGCGGGAACGGCATAGCAGGCCTGAGGGGAGGGGAAGGGAGGGAGGAGGAGGAGGAGGAGGACGGTGGTGGGGGGCCGCAGGGCGTGAGCGGAGGCCTAGCGCCGCCATGATGGGAAGGTCGTGAAGGGAGGGATAAGGGGGAGGGGAAGACGTCGCGCTCGTCCGGTATGGGCCCGGAGGGGGAGGAGGCCGCGGGGTTTTTAAGGGAGGGGAAACGAAGATGGGGGGTTTTTTAGGGGGGTGGCGACCCGTGGAACGGCCTCGTAAGGCGAGAGGTAGTGGGTGGCCATCTTGGGAAGGTGAGAGGCGGGCTTCCTGTGGCGACGGCCATCTTGGGAGTGTCAGTAGCGGGCTGCGTATGTCTGGTGGCGGCCATCTTTGAGCCAATGGCGGACTGCGTATACCTGTGGCGGCGGCCATATTGGGAGGCTTAGTGGCGGGCTATATCTTCCTGTGGCGGAGGCCGCCATATTGGGAGGGTCGGCTGGCGGAAGCGTCGCCATGTTGGGGAGGGCTTGGGCGGAAATCGCCGGTCCTTCCCGGGCAGCCATATACGGAAGGTCCGCTCTGGCCTTAAGGTTGGGAGGAAGAAGAGGGGAGGGGAAAAGAGGCGCGAAGGATGACGAGCCATCATCCTGAGCCACCCTGGAACTAAAACCGCATTAGTTCTTAGGGGAGGGAGATTCGGTACTGCTCCCCTGCAGACGGGTCTTCCGCAATATAGGTAGACCTCGACTTACAACAGTTCGTTTAGTGACCGGAGTGAACGGCGCTGAAAGAAGTGACTTTAGACCGTTTTTCCACCCTTAACGACCGTTGCAGCATCCCTGCGGTCACGTGATCAAAATCCAGATGCTTGACAGCCGACTCACATTTATGACGGTCACTGACTCGTCTTTATGACCTCCAATAAGCAAAAGTTGATGGGAAAACGATATTCGCTTAACCATGTGACTGATTTAACAACTGCAGTGATTCACTCAACAAATGTGGGCAAGAAAGGTTGTAAAATGGGGCAAGATTCACTTAGCAATGGAAATTCTGGGCTCAGTTGCGGTTGTAAGTCGAGGA
The DNA here is from genome assembly GCF_049901715.1 of Pseudonaja textilis. Taxonomy (NCBI): domain Eukaryota; kingdom Metazoa; phylum Chordata; class Lepidosauria; order Squamata; family Elapidae; genus Pseudonaja; species Pseudonaja textilis. The sequence continues at coordinate 73,938,657 of NC_141994.1, forward strand.
CTGCCCTCAGGTGAAAGCTGTTGGGTTCACACAAGGTGCTAATCCACCAAAGCCAACCCAGGTTAAAGTGCTGTGTGAATGCAGCCCTCCCAACCCACCTGGAGTTGAGTCAGTACCCAGAATCCGCCCAAAGCTTCCTCCGTTGCTGGGTTTTTATGTAGAGAACCGTTTGATGTCTTAATAAATACCTGTTGATGCGTTTATTCTCACCGTGTTCTTTTGTCGCTGTTTAATTGGTTATTGTATTATTTTACTTCCGTTTACATATTTTTCATCTTTCATTTTTGTCGTGGTAAACCCATCTAGAGCAGGGGTCCCCAAACTTGGCCACTTTTAAGATTTCTGGACTTCAATTCCCAGAATTCTCCAGCCAGCTAGGCTGGGAGTTGAAATCCACAAGTCTTAAACGTGGCCAAGTTTGGAGAGCTCTGATCTAGAGTAACCCCAGAGGCAGCAAATATATTTAATAAACGCAGTCAGTAAATAAACCTACCCAAAGTTCTTCACTATCTTCTGCAGACTCTCAACTCCTTAAAACATCTTAATGGTCTTTGCAGTGACCTGATTTGAGTCATGAGAAAGATGCTTTTATTTTTCCACCATGGCTTTTCATTTCACCAAAACCGGCCACATTTTGTGCTAAACATTTCAGTAAATCTGACCGGATATTTTCACCTTGAAAAATGATCTTCCCTGGTCCCACCATCCCCAGCCAAAATCCCAACTGGAATTTGTGAAAACAACTTTGAGGCTGTGGGAATCAAGCAAGTCACAGCTTCCCTTACAGAAACGTTGAGGCAGGCATTATGGCCAGCAAACATCAGCAATTCTGATTTCTGGAGGTGCCTAAACAGCAGATTAAGCAGCCCAACCAAAATACTTGTCTGTTGGCCGTAGCCCAGTCAAGCTAATGGCTGGGGGGACCATTATTAGTGGTTTCCTCAAAGTACAGGTAGTCCTTGACTTACAACAGTTCATTTAGAGGCTGGAAAAAAATGACTTGTGACTGTTTTTCACGCTTAATGACCATTGTAGCATCCCCTTGGTTGCGTGATCAAAATCCAGATGCTTGTCAACTGGCTCACGTTTATGACGGCCCCAGGGTCATGTGGTCCCCTTTTGCAACCTTCTGACAAGCAAAAGCAATGGGGGAAGCCAGATTCACTTAACAACTGTGTTACTAATTTAACAATTGCAGTGATTCATTTAACAACTGTGTTGAGGTAAAATGGCAAAACTCGCTTCACCGTCTTGCTTGGCAACAATTGTTGTAAGTCGAGGACTACTGAATAAATACAAATTCTTGTTTACCAAAACAAGTCGATATTTTTATAGGTAAGGATCACCTTCTAACATGCTGTGCTTACAAATACATCTGGTGTAAGGTTCCTTTTTTCTTTAAAAAATAAAGCCAATCGGGTCGTCAGAAGTACAGTTCCTAATTGTTGGGTTTCTGTCTTGAAGCATCAAATGATCTAATAAAATGTTAATAGTGCACTTCCACTTTCTGTTATGTGTGTGTGTCTCTTGTGTATTAATCAGAGCCCAGGTTTATGGTTACTAGGATAGGCTAGTGCAGAGATCTCCAAACTTGGCAACTTTAAGAGTTGTGGACTTCAACTCCCAGAATTCTCCAGCCAATTATGCTTTGCTGGCTGGAGAATTTTGGGAGTTGAAGTCGACAAGTCTTCAAGTTGCCAAGTTTGAGGACCCCTGTGCTAGTTACAGGACAGCCCTTGACCAGAAATAACTTCTGGTGCCCGTCCACCCCTGTCTCCATTAGCTGGACACATAAGACGCTGCCGTAGTCTGCCCCAAAAGCCTTGAAAAGCATTCAAACTCCTGTATTAACGAATCAACACTGGCTGAAGTTTTATTACCTCCAAACATTTTTTACATGTAAAAAAAATACAATTAGGAAATTAAATTAACAATGAATAATACCTTAAATATTTTGCTATCAACTTCTGTATTTTATACTTCTTAAAAGTTAGCCTGTTCCCAGTTCAGGAATAGCACCACACCCTTATAGGAGAAATCTCAAAGCAAAAACACTTCGCACCGGGGCCAATGCAGAATAAATAAACCACCTGCAACTGGTGGCCCTTAACAATAAAAAACAATTTTTTATGTGTGTCTTAGAGAAACCCTGCAAAAGTCTGGTTCTGGGGTTTAAAGCAGGCAAAAGGGCAACAACCACGTCGGCACCGGAAGCCTCTTGATCCAAAATAGCGAGTTTGGGGTTGTGGTTACCTTGATAACATCTGCAAAGAAGGCCCTGCCAAATAAAAGTTTCTTCAGAGCGTGGGAAAACCTGTCTATTTTCCATTTTAGCTGCTGAATAAAGAAAGCAACAGGGCTGCCAGAGTATCCAGGAATGGTGTCAATCAACTCGTTTAAGTTCAGTCTCCCTGGGTTAGTTTTCAGAGACGCCCAACACTTCAGGACAGTGCAAGTCAGATACTTGACTGGCCCTTAAAAGGCCACCTGTTTCCTGACCTTTTTAGACCACTGGGATAATCTTGTCTATCTCCAAGTCACCATTTTTTGTCCCAATCTGCTAGCTTCCACTTTCTTCTCCAGGGTCTTTCGTGGGGCATCTTCTTAAACTCCCCCCCGCCCCCCCACCCAAACTCCAGCCTCACTTGCTCCGAAATGCTTGCAAAAAATGGTACTGATCAAACAGACAAGAAATTCTATAGTTTTTTCATATTAACGTTTGGGGATTCTGTGCAGTAATAGCTTATCTTTTTACTGGAAGCAATTATGATACAGAATCCCCGAACATGAATACGAAAATGAGAAAAAAAATTCTTTTTAAAAACTTTGGGATAACCCACAACACAAAACAAAATACGCCGTTCGGCTTTTGAACGAAGACAGAACAATCAGAAATAAGCGCGGATGGGGGCGCCATAGTGATAACACGGACACAAACCAGCAGATATTGGCTTCAACCATATCTCACTGCATTGTGTGTAGAAGGAACGCAATACAAGTAATATGACACAGGTCAAAAGCAGATCCGGGGAAGTAGTTACACAGGCCTCTCAACGCCACATTTTTCTCGCTAGGAAAGCACAAATCGAACTGCAAAATTAGCAGGCGATGCACCAGCCCAAAATGGAGGACTGTGAGCAAGGCAGGGGCCTTAAAGCGTGTGAAGTTGGGCACTGCAACCATCGCCCTTGGATGCCTCAGCAGTTGCGCTGACATTGTGACACCCCGCACCCTTTTGTGGTTCCCCAGGGAGCCTGTCTCTGAACCGGCCAAGGCTCACCTGGTCTTGTCAACCCATCTGCTCACCAACCGGTTGGGAGAATGAGGCTCTTACGCACCAGCTGGACTTTGCAAGAGTGGGGAAACATCTGGACTGGACAATCCCCCCACATGACACCCACTGATGGAGTTGCGCACACAACATCATTTCTTTCTTCTGTCCCAGTAATAAATGGAGGCCAGGCCTTTCACGTGGCCACTGAGCAACAGCCTAAGATGGGAGGAGGATGTGACTTCTACTTAAGCCAAGATCTAGCCAGGACCGGTGCCAAAGGACAGAGATCCCTGCTGCAGAACCCTCTTGACAATTTTGCAGAGGGTTCAGGAACCTTCTCTGCAACGGACCACACCTCTTCTGGCTACCTGAGAAGAGAGGGGGGCTAGGGACTCCTCAGCAGCCAGGATGCTCGATGGAAACTTGCTGACAAGCCTCCACGTGGAATCGTGGCTTACGGAGGAACCCCGGTTGAAAAGAACGGTATCCCAGCAGCCCTGCAGCTCCCACGGGCGACCAGTGGGAAACCCCACCCGGCCCGGGATGCGTGCCCTGAGTCACAACCGCCAAGCGATGACAACGTGGAAGGAAGACGTCTCCAAGCCTCTGCAGGAAGGCGTCGCGCGATGTCTTGGGCGCCGGTGCTTGGCGCAGAGACGGCCCCTCGCACACAGGATTCAGACCCGGTGGCAGTGGGGGCCGTGGGGAAGGTTTTCCGCGGGAAACACCACGCCGGGTGCCACGGCGGTAGCTCAAAGTGAGGTTTACTTTGTCAGGACCGCAAGCGCCACGGCAAACCCGAGACAATCCGCTTAAGGTCCTCCTGCCCCTGACGGGACCTCTGCCGCGTGACCCCCGGTGGGGGTCTTCCATCTTGCCCCCGCGGGGCTGCTACTTCTTCTTCTTGCCTTTCTTCTTCAGAGAGCCCGGCCACGGGAAGCCACGGAACTCCAGGCAGGCGGCGGCATTGTGGGCGATGTAGTAGAGGTTCAGCATGGCCGCTGGGCTCAGAATATCCACCTCCATGACGGCCTTCTTGGATTTCTTGCCACCCTTGCCTTTGCCTTTCCCTGAGCCCTTCCCTTTGCTCTTGCCTCCCTGTGGGGCACAAAAACACACAACCACACAAAAAACCCATTTTGTAGGGCAGGACGAAGGGGCCTGATAATTGAGAGCCAGTTTTCTGAAGGGGTCAAGGAGCTGGCTTAGAAACTAGGAGACAAGGAGTTCTAGTCCCGCCTCAGGCAGGAAAGCTGACTGGGTGACTTTGGGGCAATCACCAGGAGACAAGGAGTTCTAGTTCTGCCTCAGGCAGGAAAGCTGACTGGGTAACTTTGGGCCAGTCACCAGGAGACAGTGAGTTCTAGTTCCGCCTCAGGCAGGAAAGCTGACTGGGTAACTTTGGGCCAATCACCAGGAGACAGTGAGTTCTAGTTCCGTCTTAGGCAGGAAAGCTGACTGGGTGACTTTGGGCCAATCACCAGGAGACAAGGAGTTCTAGTTCCGCCTCAGGCAGGAAAGCTGACTGGGTAACTTTGGGCCAGTCACCAGGAGACAGTGAGTTCTAGTTCCGCCTCAGGCAGGAAAGCTGACTGGGTAACTTTGGGCCAATCACCAGGAGACAAGGAGTTCTAGTTCTGCCTTAGGCAGGAAAGCTGACTGGGTGACTTTGGGCCAGTCACCAGGAGACAGTGAGTTCTAGTTCCGCCTCAGGCAGGAAAGCTGACTGGGTAACTTTGGGCCAATCACCAGGAGACAAGGAGTTCTAGTTCTGCCTCAGGCAGGAAAGCTGACTGGGTAACTTTGGGCCAATCACCAGGAGACAAGGAGTTCTAGTTCCGCCTTAGGCAGGAAAGCTGACTGGGTGACTTTGGGCCAGTCACCAGGAGACAGTGAGTTCTAGTTCCGCCTCAGGCAGGAAAGCTGGCTGGGTGACTTTGGGCCAATCACCAGGAGGCTGTGAGTTCTAGTTCCGCCTTAGGCATGAGAGCCAATGAGAAACTTTCAGCCAATCATCAGGAGACAATGAGTTCTAGTCCTGCCGTAGCTATGGAATTTGGCTGGGTGACTTTGGGCCAATCACCAGGAGACGGTGAATTCTAGTTCTGCCTTAGGCATGAGAGCCAATGGGGGAACTTTGGGCCAATCAGGAGATGACGAGTTCTAGATCTGCCTTAGAGATGAAAGCTGGTGGGTTTACTTTGGGCCAGTCCCTCTCAACCCAGCCCACCTCACAGGGTTGTTGTGGGTTAAATAGGAAGGAGGAGGACTCTTCTGTATGCTCGCTGCCTCAAGTTCTAAAGTAATGAAGGCCGGATCACAATCAAATAAATAAAAGTACATAACCCCTTTTGCGACCTTCCAGCAAGCCAGATTCACTTAACAACTGTGTGACTCACTTAACAACGGCAGTCATTCCCTTAACTGTGGCAAGGAAGGTCGTAAACATGGGACAAAACTCACTTAACGATTGTCTCGCTTAGGCACAGAAATTTCGGGCCTCAGCTGTGGTCTTAAGTTAAGGACTACCTGCAGGCTGGGCTCTCCCTCCCTCTGTGGCCAGAAAGGGCAAATCTGATCTACCTGTTCCACAGGTGAAGCTCGGGGAGGTATACGTTACCATGGTGTCATCCTTTTATGCAGGTGACCTGAGGAGCATCGTGTCCCCTTTCAAACCAAGATCCCTGGAGCGGATTCCAAACTCAAGTTTATCTCTCTTATTCTGTTAAGGAAAACACATACACACAAAAGAAAGCCGGTTAAGGCTCTTTACACGGTAGAAAATTAAAGTATAGAGAATTAAAGTATTAAATTTCTGATAAAGAGATAAACTGCAGGCTGCATCCGGCACAACATCATTTGTTTTCTGCAGAATAATGGGCCGTCAATCAAATCTTTATTATAAGGCCAGGAGTGTAACAAGGGAAACACACAAACAATCATTTCAAAAGCTAAAATGCACAAAAGTAAAAAACAAACAAACCACCATTTGAAAAGCCTAAACCAGGGCTCCCCAAAAACTTGGCTGCTTTAAGACTGGTGGACTTCAACTGCCAGAATTCCTCATATGGTCTAACTTGGTCGCTTTTAAGATTGGTGGACTTCAACTCCCAGAATTCCTCAGATGGTCTAACTTGGTCGCTTTTAAGACTGGTGGACTTCAACTCCCAGAATTCCTCAGATGGTCTAACTTGGTCGCTTTTAAGACTGGTGGACTTCAACTCCCAGAATTCCTCAGATGGTCTAACTTGGTCCTTTTAAGACTGGTGGACTTCAACTCCCAGAATTCCTCAGATGGTCTAACTTGGTCACTTTAAGACTGGTGGACTTCAACTCCCAGAATTCCTCAGATGGTCTAACTTGGCCGCTTTAAGACTGGTGGACTCCAACTCCCAGAATTCCTCAGATGGTCTAACTTGGTTGCTTTTAAGACTGGTGGACTTCAACTCCCACTGGGAATTCTGGGAGTTGAAGTCCACAAGTCTTAAAACAGCCAAATTTGGGGACCCCTGGACTAAATTGTACAGATAGGGGCAATCCTCCACTTACGACCACAACTGAGCCTCAACATTTTCATCGCTAAGTGAAACAGTTGAAGTTTGTCTCATTTTACAACCTCGCTGGCCACCATCGTTAAGCAGAGCTCTGCGATTATTCCGTAAGCAACATGGTCATTAAGTGACTCTGCCTTTCCCCACCCCCTGTTGCCAGGTCGCCAAAGGGGGATCACGTGACCCCAGGGACGCTGCAATGGTCATGGGTGCGAAAAACACTCCTAGCTCACTATTTTCAATGCTGTTGTAACTTTGGTCACTAAACAGACTGTTGTAAGTCGAGGACTACTGTATGCAAATGGGACAGCTTCAAGCAATTAGAGAGCAATGTAAAGCCCTATGTAAGTCTAAAGGTGATCCCAAAGGATCCCGGAAGTGGGGGGCGGGGGGGATAGATCCAGTCCCAGACATAAAACAGCTGCAGGGAGGAAGCAGTAATAATTACTGTTCAATTGGAGTTTTGTCCCTTGGTAGAATTTTACCGTATTGTTTCTAATTTAAACTCCCACCACCACCACCACCAAAGTTTAAAGAGGAGGCCCAGTTGGACTTACTGCTTAAGGCAGAAAACCTGGGAGATGGTGAGCAAGTCCCGCCTTAGGCATGAAAGTCAACTGGGTGGCCAATCACTCTTTTTCAGCCAAATCTACCTCACAGGGTTGTTGTGGAGGGGGAAGGAGTAGTTAAAGGCAGAGGGAAGGAGGGAGGGAATGCAACAAAAGGAAGGAAGGAAGGAAAGAAGAGAGGAAAGGACAGAGGAGAGGAGGGAGGGAGGAAAGGAAGGAAAGAAAATTGGAAAGGAAGGGAGAAAAAGAAAGGAAATAGGGAGTGAAGAAAGGAAACAAGGGAAAGGAAAAAAGGAGGAAAGGAAGGAAATAGGGAGTGAAGGAAGGAAATAGGGAGTGAAGGAAGAAATGAGGAAGAAAGGAAGGAGGGAAAGGAAGAGAGGAAATAGGAAGCAAAGGAAGGAAACGAGGGAAAGAAGGAAAAGGAAGGAAACATAGGGAAGGAAGGAAAAGGAAGGAAGGAGGTAGTGAGTGAAGGAAGGAAACGAGGGAAAAGGAGAAGGAAGGAAATAGGGAGTGAAGAAAGCAAACAAGAAGGAAAGAAAGGAAAGAAATAGGGAAGGGAGAAAGGAAAGAAAAGGGGAAGGAACGAAATGAGAAACTGAAGGAAAGATAATTGGAAAGGAGGGGAGGAAAAGATGAAAGGAAGGAAAAATAGGGAAGGAAAGAAGGAAAAGAGGAAAGGAAGGAAGGAAATAGGGAATGAAGGAAGGAAAAATGAGGGAAAGAAGGAAAAAATGGACGAAATGAGGGTAGGAAGGAAAAAGAACGAAGGAAACGAGGAAAGGAAGGAAGGAAATAGGGAGTGAAGGAAGGAAAGAAAAGGGGAAGGAAGGAAACGAGGGACGGAAGGAAGGATAATTGGAAAGGAGGGGAGGAAAAGATGGAAGGAAGGAAGGAAATAAGGAGTGAAGGAAGGAAATGAGGGAAAGAAGGAATGAAACAAGGAAGGAAGGGACGAGGGAGTGAAGGAAATGAGGGAAAAGGAAGGAAACGAAAGGAAGGAAATAGGGAGTGAAGGGAGGAAACGAGGAAAGAAGGAAAAGAGAAACGAAAGAGGAAAGGAAGGAAACAGGGAAGGAAGGAAAAGCGGGAGGGAAGGAGAACCCCCGAAATCAAATTCTCCGCGTTCAGACAACACGCCAAACCCAGTGCCTGAATTCAGCCAGGCCAAACACCCCGGCTGAGCCGCGTTTGGTGGGAAGAGCACCGGGGCGACTGGCCTCTCTCCCCTGGACCCCTCCCGCTCGGCCCCCTAACCTGCTCGGGGCGACCGCCAACCCGCAGCCCGCCCGTCCCCACGTGCTGCGCCGGACACGCGTCTCGCCCGCCGCCTCCCAAAGCGCCGCAACTGCCGCAACGACCGCCCTCCGTGGGCGGGGTTTCTGTTTGTCCCGCGGCTGCTCCGGTTGCCATGGGGAAGGGGAGGGACCGACTGCCGGTGGCTAGGCAACGGGCCTCCCTACTCGGGAGGGAGTGGGGAAAAGACAAGGCCTGCGCCTGCGTCGTCAACATAATTGTGGGACGATTTCTTGGCGGTCTTTTTTTTTAAACCAAATGGGCCCAATCTTAGTCACGTGAAGATTTGTGGACTTCAGCTCCCAGAATTCCTCTTCCAGTCATGGCACCTGGGGAATTCTGGGAGTTGAAGTCCCCAAGTCTTAACGCTGTCACATTTGAAGACTCTTGGTTTATATCAAGGTTTACATACCACCATCCATACAGAACATTCCTATGAACACTGACAGGGCAAGTTGTGTGTGCACACACCACCCACCCACACATATACACACAAGCACACATGCTCTTGTGTTTAAAACAGCAAACCCTACCTCCCTGTAACACTGATGATGTTAGCTAGTTTGGTAATGAAACGTCCTGCAAGAAAACAACCAAGCTCAGAGAGCACCCAGGACCCCACAGTTCAACCCTCAGCTACAAACACAATAACGACCACAACTGAGCCCGAAATTTCTGTTGTGAAGTGAATTTTACCCCATTTTACGACCTTTCTCACCACAGCTCTGAGGTGAATGACTGCCGTTGTTAAGCCAGTAACACAGTGGTGAAGTGAATCAGGCATCCCCGTTGACCTTGCTTGTCCGAAGGTCGCAAAAGAAGATCACGTAACCCAGGGACACAGTGACCGTCATAAATATGAGTCAGTTGCCAAGCGGTGGAATTTTGGTCTCATGACCCTGGAGATGCTGGAATGATCATAAGTGTGAAACACAGTCATAAATCACTTTTTTCAGTGATCACTTGAGACTTTCAAGAAGAGATTGGACTCCCATTTGTCAGAAATGGTGTAGGGTCTCCTGCTTGGGCGGGGAGGAGTTGGACTAGATGACCTACAAGGTCCCTTCCAACTCTAATTATCTGTGATGTAACTTTGAACAGCCACTAAATGAACTTTAAATGAAGTAGAGGATTACCTGTATTCTCATTTTCCTTCCTTTCTGTGTGATATTCCAGAAACTCACATGCTGGCTTATGATGGGGCGGTCAGAACTGGACATATTGCATGCATAGAGATGAAGGCTAAATCTTTTCTTAGCCTTTTCTTCTGAAAAGTTTTTTACAAATTCCTAGTACTCCTCAGGAGTAATTTAAAAATAACATTTTTTAAAAATGCGGCTTGTTATACACATGATCCTATCTCCTAAACATAATAATTTTCCTGAAGGTTAATGGCTTTTTAAAGATAACGTGGTCCTTATTTCATTAAAAACCACATTTACACAGGCTGGGCAAAGGAAGGAGGTTTGGATGATCTGATAATCCGAATTTCAACATGGTTTAGCTGCCTTATGCTGAGAGAGTTGCCATCTGGCACATTAATTTTATAGCTTTTTAAAAACCTATGTTAAGGCAGAAGGGAAAAGAAGAATTTGAGAAAGGAAGGAAGAGAGGGAAGGAAGGAAGAGAAGGAAGGAAGGAAGGAAGGAAGGAAGGAAGGAAGGAAGGAAGGAAGGAAGGAAGGAAGGAAGGAAGGAAGGAAGGAAGAAAAAATGAATTTCTTCATTTATTTTTTACTAAAAAATGCACTTGCGCTGCAAGTAGTAGTAACTCTTGAGGTTAATGCTTTACAGTATAATACATCCCTGTTTTAGATCCATTTAATTTCACAGTACATTAAATCAACATTTCAAACTTGTCCAGAAAGCTTTTCCTGTAGTTTATAAAGTGCTCTCCCATTTTTACAGTGAAAATACTGGTTCTCTAGGTGTGCATAGCAAATATTTAAATATCATTAAATAATCTAAAGAAGAAAACTGTTTTAAGAATTAAATTTTTATTCTGACTTACAACCTCGTGCTTAGGATAATACACACGCTTCCTTAAAAAATAATTTGTGAATGCAATTAGGGAATCAACATTTTCACTCTGCAGGAATAACAGAGAACCGAGGAATTTGAACGCGTTCCCATTAAGCCACTATCAACACAATTATTGCGCGGTGCCACACAGCAAATATTTCGCATGCCGCTACAATTTTTAAAATCACATATTTTTCATTTCCGAAACAAGGTAAGGGCAATTCCTTAAATGTTTGTTCTGGACTAGGATTGCAAACAAAATGATGTGTGATTTTTTTTGTTTTTTGGGGGACTTTATGCAAACCCTTTAACAGAATGAATAAAGTGCCACATCAAGTCATTTTGGTGAACTGGGAAATTTTAAGGCCACATATTTACCCGGTTGCCAAATATACGCATCACTGCATTTGCCCGCTTCTTTAAATAGGATGTTGCATATATGATGGTCTTTCTTTCTTTTTTTTGTGCCTGGAAAATGCAGTCTGGAAAATACGTCCAGCTTTTGGACAAAATGCACTTTCTGATGAGCCAGAATGAAAAAAAAAAAAACCTAAAATCCTCTTAGTTGTATTTCAGAGAGAAATCTGTGCCATATTACTAACGCTGCCGATAAAAGTCTCACACACATATAACTACACGTAGCCATACAATCAAGCATGTCAGAATACAAGCGTGTTTAACTCTCGTCTTGTGCTCATCAACCAAGCTTTGCTTAGTGCAATACCCTTCTGCTCCTTGTTGCTACCCGTGTTCATGGCAGAAACACACACACACACACACACACACACACACACACACACAAAGCATAAAGCTGTTCATGGGGAACCCGTGTTATTGCCGCTGGCAAAAGAGGTTTTAGGACATGCAAAATAGCCTTGATGCGTGAACAAGCAAGCAACAGAGCCAGCATGCTTCAAATATTGTCAGTAAAAGAGAGAACATCTGTATGGAAGGATCTGAATGCATTCCTGATAAGCCACTATCAACACAATGATCGTGTGGTGCCCTATAGTAAATATTTTGCATGCCGCTACAATTTTCAACGCCATGGGCGCTTTCATTTCCAAACCAGGTAAGAGTAGTTCCTGAACGCCTGATGCATTTTTCATTCAAAAATTGCAGCAAACCTTCTGCAAACGTCAGTTTAAAATAAATACTGCATTGCAACACTTGGGAAAAATTCTTTAAAATATATGCACCATGAATAAAAGAGGGAAGAAAATTGCACAGTGCTTTTACATATTTTTGGTATATGATTTGCATCTGTCCAATATATTTTTATTTATCGGAGACAGGCAAATGCCCCCTAATTCATCCTTACATCCTGAAAAATTATTCTACAAATACCGCTTGCTAGTTAGAGATTATCCTCATAGGTTGGTTATGAAATATAATTGGATGATATTTTGCTGATGTTTGATGGAATCAGCAATAGATTGTCTGTAGTGAGAGAAATGATTTAGGATGTCACCTGGCTTACAGGTATCTGTTTGCCCAGGTATCTATTCACAGAAAATATTGATAATAGCAACCAAAATCTTGGAGATATATATGATGTACAGCAGGGGTGTCCAATCTTGGTCCCTTTAAGACTTGTGGACTTCAAATCTCAGAATTCTCCCCCTCCCAGGATTCTCCAGCTGAACTGGGAATCTTGGAAATTGAAGTCCACAGATCTCAAAGTGGCCAAAGCTGCACATTGCTGATGTACAGAATCCCCTTCATTCAAAGCCACCATTACAGGATCTTTAAATATAGATCATGTCACCTGGATCAGGCAAAACCATGGGGAATAATAACAATCATAAAATTTCTCTTTGCTTACAGGCCCGTAACATTGAGGGGAAAGGAGAAAACGCTTGGAAAAGTCAGAATTCCTTTTTTTACAACCTCTAGCAGTTAATTCCCTGCAGAAAGACATCCACAGACCCCAAACCTCCCCCTTCCTCTCCCCTCCACCCCAAATGTAGCACTTTTCGGTTGAAGCGCCGAGTTCGAATCCCATTCCCCATCACTGATAGCACAGCAGTTCTTCCCAGTGAATGGGCTGGGAAAATACTTCTCTCTCGAGCCAGAGTTCGTACGAGTAGCAGAAATCTTCGGGCAGTTCTAATTGTTGCCCCAGCACGCTTTGAAGGCAGTTGTCGACCGGAGAAAATTCAGCGTCCCGGATCTTGTCGTACCTCCGGCTATTAAAGGACTCGATGTGGGCTCGTAAACTGCATTCTTCGGCTTGGAAGTCCCAAGGGCGAGCGTCGATATCTAGGTGCCCAAAACACACAGGGGGAAAGTGAGGCAGGATTTTGTGGATTAAACAGTGACCACAGAGCCTGAAACCCTGGGCATCACAGAAGCTGAAGGATAGCAGGTTGGGCCTAGTGGTTAAGGTGCCAGGCTGAAGAGCAGGAGACAGTGAGTTCTAGTACAGGCATTAAAGCCAGCTGGGAGACTTTGGGCCAATCACCAGGAGATGGTGAAATGTAGTTTTTCTTTAGGTATTAAAGCCAGCTGGGTGACTTTGAGCCAATCACCAGGAGAAGGTGAGTTCTAGTTTTTCTTTAGGTATTAAAGCCGGCTGGGTGACTTTGAGCCAATCACCAGGAGAAGGTGAGTTCTAGTTTTTCTTTAGGTATTAAAGCTGGCTGGGCGACTTTGGGCCAATCACCAGGAGAAGGTGAGTTCTAGTTTTTCTTTAGGTATTAAAGCCAGCTGGGTGACTATCAGCCAATCACCAGGAAAAGGTGAGTTCTAGTTTTCTTTAGGTATTAAAGCCAATTGGGTGACTTTGGGCCAATCACCAGGAGAAGGTGAGTTCTAGTTCTAGTTTTCCTTATTTCCACCTACAGACTCTCCAAAACCAAATGTTTAGAAAGTACACCGTTCCAAATTTCAGAGTACTACAGGTAGTCCTCAAGTTATGACCACAAGGAGACCATCTACCGTTCCAAACAAATAGTTGTCCAGTCTCTTCTTAAAAACCTCCAGTGTTGAAGCACTCACAACTTCCGGAGGAAAGTCTTTTCCACTGGTTAATCGTTCTCACGGTCAGGAAATTTCCTCCTCCTATCCAGGTTGCTTCTCTCCTGGCTTAAGTTTCCGTCCGTTGTTTCTTGTCTTGTCCCCTCTGGGGCTTTGGGAAAGAAATTGACCCCGTCTTCTTTGGGGCAGCCCCTCAAACACTGGAAGATTGCTAACATGCCCCCCAACCTAGTCCTCATTTAAACTGGGCCTTCCCAATTCCTGCAACCGTTCTTCGTATGTGCAAGTTAACCGCAGTGGAGCCTCAGTCAAGATTTACCCTTTGAGGGGTGTGATGACCCCACGGGGCGTGGCACAAAGGCAACACAGTCACATAAGTAAGAAAAGTCCCTTTAATACCTCCAACTTTGACCCCAATGTCCAGGTTACCTTCAGCTGGAGAAAAAACTCTCCCAAGAACAGGCTTTAAGTGGAGGATATTCAGTCCGAAAACAAAATACATACAAACTGTAAATAAAAATCCACACAAACCATGCTGCAGCAATTAGCTGGACAGTGCAGAAGAAGAATTTCAGACTTGAAAGGCCGGCAAAACACACACGGTTGAGAAGACGCCAGGTACCCAGATAAGCCTCGATAATACCAGATAATTCACAATTTGCTCCCAACAACTTGCTGCGTGCAACCTCTCTTTTTAAACAGGGTTCCCAGCTGCAGCTAATGAAGGGAATCAGGGCCCTTTCCTCCCCCGTAAGCCAGACAACCCACGTTGCTCCCTTTTCCGTTCCTCCCTGCGTGCCCTAGGATGAAGAGGGGGCGAACTCCCTCTGCCTCGCTCTACCTCTCCCCTCCTCTGCCCGGTCGGGACTTTGCCCTTCCCCATTTTTTTCCACCACCAACAGACTCCCACTCCCTGTCAGCTGCTCAGCCTCCCCCTCAGAATCAGATTCCAACAGGGGCATGAGAAGGACTCTGGGAGGGGGCACTTGTGTGTAACACTCACCGTTGCCGTAAGCCCAGTCATCGTTCATGCGGTGACGGACCTTCTGATAGATGGCCGACATGGTTTTCATGTTGCTCTTCCTCCACTGGCGTCCGAGGTACTTGGTCTGGATCTTCAGTAGCTTCAGAACATAGAGCTGCATCATGGCTTGTTTGACCTTCAGGGCCCGCTTCAGGATCGGAGCGGACTTGAAGACCACGAGCATCTATCCAGAGGACCAGGAGGGAAGAAATAAGATCAAGCTTGTTTCAATGAAAAAGGACATTTGTAGCTCGGGAGCTTTGATTGGAGGGGTCCATGGCGCTCTCTGAGCCAGGTGGTTTGCTTGTAGACGTTTCACGACCCAACTAGGGAACACCATCAGTGCTAGAAGGGAGTTGGGTTTGCAGGGAGGAGGAGGAGGAGGAGGAAGGAGGACTGTGGGGTCCTTGGTGCTCTCTGAGCTTGGGGGTTTCCTTGTGGACGTTTCACGACCCAACTAGGGAACATCATCTGTGCTAGAAGGGAGGGGCAGTTTGTGGAAAGGAGGGAGGAAGGAAGGAGAGGAAGGGAAGGAAAAAGAGGAAGTGGAGGAGGAGAAAAGGAGAAGGAGGCAGAGGAGCAGAAGGAGGACATTGGGGTCCCTGGTGCTCTCTGAGCTTGGTGGTTTCTTTGCAGACGTTTCATGACCCAACTAGGGAACATCGTCAGTGCTGGAAGGGAGGGGCGGTTTGTGAAAAGGAGGAGGAGGGGAAGAGGAAGAAGGAATGAAAGGGAGGAAGAGGAAGGACGAGGAGGGCTGTGGGGGTTCTGGGTGCTCTCTGAGCTGGGTGGTTTCCTTGTGGATGTTTCACGACCCAACTAGGGAACATCATCTGTGCTAGAAGGGAGTGGGATTCAGAGAGAGGAGGAGGAAGACATTGGGGTTCCTTGGTGCTCTCTGAGCTTGGCTTTCTTGAAGACATTTCACAATCTAGCTAAACTAGGTAACATCTACTCCCTTCTAGCACTGATGATGTTACCTAGCTGGGTCATGAAATGTCTGCAAGAAAACCATCAAGCTCGGAGAGCATCAAGGACCCCACAGCTCCTCCTCCTCCTCCTCCTCCTCTTCTTCTTCTTCTTCTTCTTCTTCTTCCCCTCCTCCTCCCCCTTCTTTTCCTCCTCCTCCTCCTTCTTCCTCCTCTTCTCCCTTCCACTTCTTCTCCTCCTCCTCCCCCCTCCCCTCCTCCTCCTCCTCCCCCCTTCCTGCTCTTCCTCCTCCTTAAAAATAAAATGCACTCATGCCGACATCTCCTGTCAAAACTGGGAAGGACAGACGACCCACCATTGTCCTCGAATGCTTCCACTTGGTTAGTTTGTTGAGCACCCTCAGGAGGTTGATGCAAGAGAAGAGATTCCTCCAGCAAAACGGATGGTTGTCTCCCGCCTCCTTCGCCCAAGGGGGGAAAAAAAATGACAAATTGCAGCCTTCCACCGGAACGGATGCCCCCCGCTTCCCCCAACCAATAAACAACTGCCTGAGAAGTGGGTTGGACTAGAAGACCTCCCAGGCCCCATCCAACTCTGTTATGCTGTTATTAACCAATCCCACCAATGTGATAAATAAGGAGGAGGTGATAAATAAACGGTGACTTACAAGACTTTCAGCATTGAGTTCCGGCAACTCCTGGATGGTGCTGGACGGATAATCCAAGGCAGAAACACTACAGGGAAATTAAAGGGAAGAGCGAGAAAGTGAGGAGAGAAAAAGAGAAGAGGAAGAGGAAGAAGGAGGGAGAAGAAGAGGAAGAAGAGGAGGAGAAGAGGAGGAAAAGGAAGAGGAAGAAAAAGAGGAGGAAGGAGACACAAGAAGAAGGGGAGGAAGAAGAAGAAGAAGAGGAAGGAGAGGAAGAAAAGGAAGAGGAAGAAGGAGGGACAAGAAGAGGAAGAGGAAGGAGGAGAAGAGGAGGAAAAGGAAGAGGAAGAAAAAGAGGACGAAGGAGACACAAGAAGAAGGGGAGGAAGAGGAAGAAGAGGAAAAGGAAGAAGAGGAAGGAGAGGAAGAAAAGGAAGAGGAAGAAGGAGGGAGAAGAAGAGGAAGAAGAGGAGGAGAAGAGGAGGAAAAGGAAGAGGAAGAAAAAGAGGAGGAAGGAGACACAAGAAGAGGGAGAGGAAGAGGAAAAAGAGGAAGAGGAAGGAGGAGGAGGAAGAAGAGGAGGAGGAGGAAGAGGAAGAAGAAGAGGAAGAAGGAGGGACAGGAAGAGGAGGAGGAGGAGGAGGAGGAGGAGGAGAGGAAGAGGAAGAAGAAGAAGAAGAAGAAGAAGAAGAAGAAGAAGAAGAAGAAGAAGAAGAAGAAGAGAAGAAGAAGAAGAAGAAGAAGAAGAAGAAATAATACTAATAAAAAGATGCTTCATTGAAATGGCCTCCTGGGTTTGGGGTGGGGGGTGCAGACACAGGAAGAGAGGGGTGGCCGCAGCCGGCACCTGTTTTTGGCGGTGATGTAGGAGAGGATATTCTGATTGAAGAACTTCAGAATCAACGGGATGCAGTTGGCGAAGACGAGGTGCTGGGCGACATACTCAAACTGGAGGAGAAGGAAAGGGGAAACGTTAACGGGGAGAAGGGATTTCAAAGAGGAGAATTTTGTGCTGCTCAGGGTTGAATTGTGGGGTCCTCGCTGCTCTCTGAGCTGGGTGGTTTCCTTGCAGACGTTTCATGACCCAACTAGCTAACATCATCAGTGTTGGAAGGGAGTGGGGACTGTGGAGTGGAGGAGGAAACGGAGGAGGAGGAGAGGAGGATGACAAGTATTGTAGGGTTCCTGGTGCTCTGTGAGATTTTTCTTGCAGACGTTTCATGACCCAACTAGGTAACATCATCAGTGTTGAAAGAGGGGTGAGCTTAAAAAAAATATTATTTTATTTTATTTATTAAGCTTATTGGCTGCCTAGCTTAAAATGCTAACTCTGGGCAGCTTACAACATTAAAAGGATAAAACTACCGTGGTACCTTGGTACTCCACTGCTTTGATACCCACTGAATTTTGTATTTAATGCATTTGCACGTGAAAATTTTGTTCCAATACTCCTCATTGGTTTGGTACTCAATGCAGCACTCAATATCAGCTGCCTTGTGACTCACTAGAGTACAGATAATCCTCAACTTACGACCACAACTGAGTCCAAAATTGATGTTGCTAAGTGAGACATTTGTTAAGTGAGTTTTGCTCTGTTTTACAACTTTCCTGCCCCAGGCATGAGTGATTTGGATCCCAGTTAAGAGGCAGATATTTCTCTTTCTGGGCACAATGAGAACCTATCTCCTGGGGAAAAAAAACTCCACAGTGGTGACAATAAAGGCATCCGGCCAGTAAACACTCAGCTGCATTCAGTTGCCCAGACTCCATCCACAAGGAATGGGGTCATTAAAAGAAAATGTTCAGGTATAAGATTTAACGCTTCCAGATGCTATAAGGCTGATGCAATGTAAGGCTGATGCAATGAGAATAAATCAGCACTGGTATTGCCCTTTTAAGATAAAGATTGGGTCCACAGAAGTCTTTACCTCTTTAAGAGGTATCTATATAAATGCAGCCATTAGAGGAGGGTGTTCTCTCTCCTTGTGTCCTATATCCATTGCAGAGTTCTCCATGTAGAGTTAAGAAGATTGATTGCTGGTCAGGTATTTGTATATTTCTCTATATGTCTTGCATATAAACCACGGTTAAACGTCAAAGTCTCTGTGTGCTGTGTTTTGCTCCTGGGTTGCCTCATAATAGTAATAGTCATGCTGCAAATGCTCCGACAGAAGGTGACTAAATGAACTGTTGTAAGTTGAGGACTCCCTGTATTTCTTCTGGGGAAAAAATGTGTTTGATACTTGTCAATGTTGGCACCTTTTGTGCATCCCAGAGCTAATCAATGATAAGTACCAAAGTACCGCTATATATAAAACCTATACACAAGGTGTGATTTGTAAAATTATACCTGTGAAAATATAAAGCAATGGTAACACCATCTTGAACCTTTGTGTTAACCTAAGATAATTTACTGGAATATTATGTAAGAATTCTCTGTTGTTTTGTATAAAGCTGATATATTTAGCAGGTCAAGCTGTCAAGTGTCATGTGAATGATGGAGACTATTGGAAATGGAAACGGGCAAACAGGACGAGGAAACAGATGTTACACCACAATAATAATAGGGGTGTTGCGTAGCTAGATACGTAGCTGGATAGATTGTGAACCTGGAAAGGGGCAGAGACTGTATATTTGAGCCTGTATATAAACCCCAGCCTTCCTAGGAAACTGGTCTTTTGCCCATGAGCCGAATTCCCTTTTGCAAAAAAGCTTCATAAGAAAGATCTTATCTATCGTTCACGCGTCTCCAGTTGTCTGAATACCTGAACGGTTGATTTTTTTAATCATACAATGTGAACAAAATACTCTTTAATTCGCACCTGATAAACATGGTTCAGCTTAAAATGTTTCAGGAGCAACAGCAACAAAGTGGAGATGCTCTTGACGATGATCTCTTTGTGTCGGTTCACGTCGATCCCCAACTTCATGCTCTGGAGGACGGTCACCCTGAAAAAACGGTGAAGATTTAAACCAGGGGTCTCCCCATCCCCCCAAAAAAAGGCCATTTAAAGACTTGTGGACTTCAACTCCCAGAATTTCCCCAGCCAGTATGGGGTTCTGGGAGTTAAAGGCCCCAAGTCTTAAAATGGCCAAGGTTGGACATTCCAACCCAATATTATCACCCTGGACAAAATGGCTGCCCTGTCTCTTCTTAAAAACCTCCAGTGTTGGAGCATTCACAACTTCTAGTGGCAAGCTGTTCCACTGGTTAATTGTCCTCCCTGTCAGGAAATTTCCATTGTCACTTAAAACAGTCACTAAATGAACTGTTGTAAGTCGAGGACCGCCTGTATTTAGATTATTTGTGAAGATTTTCAGGAAACCCAGGTGTGGCCTCCCGTGGAAGTAACAGGACTACAACTCCCAGGGTTCACGTAGATGCATAATGTCTTCCCCAGTTCTCCTGCCACATCAGAGCAGTTCCGTAGCTTTTTGTGGGCTGCCATCCACTTACGGCATTTCCTCCGGCAACACGTCTGCCAAGATGTTGATTGAGTCGGTTTTGGCTTTTGAAGTTGGGGCTGCAGCTAGCAGGATCTTCAACAGGGCTATCTGAAGCAGGGAAGGAGAACATCAGTGCAGAACTAGACTCTCGAAACATGGCCGCTTTAAGACTAGTGGACTTCAACTCCCAGAATTCCTCAGCTGGCCTAACTTGGCCGCTTTAAGACTTGTGGACTTCAACTCCCAGAATTCCTCAGCCGGCCTAACTTGTCCACTTTTAAGGCTGGTGGACTTCAACTCCCAGAATTCCTCAGAATTCATATATATATATTCATCGCTCACACTGTGTGTTTTTAAAATAATTTGTTGCTCCAGCGTGCATAAGCGCACCAACGTGCCTCCCACCCTTGTCCTATTGTTTCTTTTTCTTTTTCTCATATGCATCTATTTCATGTATTCATAACTATGTTTATACTTACACCTATTATCTTGTAATAACAACAAATCAAATCAATCAATCAATCAATAACGTTTTGGCACACGTTTTCTAGATTGCTTCTGTGAAGTTTATGCCCTAAGGCCGCATTTTGCTCCGTGACGCGAAATGAAATGAAATAAAATAAATAAAACAGGCGGAGGTCCAACACTCACCATGTACTGAGGCAGGTTGTACAGCATGGCCCGATAAAGGATCTCACATGGCGTCTCCTGCACTTCCTCTTCCCCCTGAAGAGATGCAAAACGATCAGGATAGGGCTGGAAGGAACTTTAGAGGTCTTCTAGTCCAACCCCCTGCTCAAGTAGGAGACCCTATGCCGTTCCAGACAGCTGTCCAATCTAAAAAATCCTCCATTGGTGAAACGACTGCAACCTTTGAAGGCAAATTCTGTTCCACTGGTTGATCGTTCTCAGTGTTAGGAAGTTTCCCCTTAATTCCAGCTTGCTTCTCTGCTTGGTTAGTTTCTACCCATTGCTTCTTCTCCTGCCTTCGGGGGCTTTGGAAAATAATTTTGTAACGAATAAGTAAATTCAAAAATAAAATGGTAGATAATATGCTTAAAAAGATTTCACAGAGGAGGGTTGGACTGGATGACCTCGCGGGATCCCTTCCAATGCTGTGAATCTGTTATCAAATGAAATATACCTCCCTGTGTCTACATGCTTTGCTTTTATACTTTTGACATGCTCCATTAAGCCTTTTCGTATTTTTATCTCATGCCTTTTATATTATTATTACATTTGGGGGGTTGTTGTTGTTATAATCTCTTTGGAAAAATGGTAGTCTGTGATGAGCTTTGAAAATTGTATCTTCAGAAGTTAGAAGGAGACCCTGATGAGGGGATGCTACGTTCCTTAACGCTAAGAAAAGATGCCACATGGGCAGCCAAACTAAGAGGTAGGTAGGGGTACAGGTGAGAACCTAGAGAGAATTTTCCCTGGAGACACCCTAGGATTAGCTGCAACACCTGACAGCAAATCCAATGAGTTTGAACGCGGGAGGGAATGAGTCTCAAAGAAAGAGGGAACTTGGGGCGACGGGATAAAACTGTACATAAAGTATGATTTGGAATTCAAAGGTGTGGCTTTGGATTTGGACCTGTTTGCTGTGGGTTTTTAAAGACCACCGGCGCTTTGCAAACCGCCTGTTATTCCTTTTTCATAAATCCTCTTCGTTTTCAACGATCCAGACTTTTGTTTTGGGTTGGCTTTGGGCTATTTCCAACAATTTGAACCCCCATCTCCTTTGTGGCAGCTCCTCAAATATCGGGAGACGGCTATCGCGTCCCCCGCTGGTCCTTCTTTTCACATTAAACTCTCATTAAAGTCGCCAAGGAGAAGACAGAACCAATTATCGTAGCAGAGCAAACGAGAAGATAAGGTAGTTTCCGGAGAGTGAAGAAGGTGCACCTTCACGGGAACATCCCAGGGAAATAACTTACCAAAGAGATGGGACACTTTTCCATTTCTTCCTCATTCTTCATCTGCACTTCGGCGACGGAGATATACTTGTGCTGAGGAAGGAGATGGGAACAACGGGATGGCTGTGGAAATTCTGGGAGCTGAAGTCCACCCAGCTGAGGAATGCTGGTTTGTTTGCAAAATGTCTGCCTTACCTCTTTCAGAGTCTTCACGCTTTCATGGATCGGGCACGGTAAGCCGACTAAGGTCTCCGTGTCTCTGGAAGGGTGATCAGAAGAGGCAGGAAGGGAGGAGAAGAAAAAAGACAAATTGAGGACGGAAGGCATCCTTTCTTCTTCTGGGTTTTGGGTGACATTTTTTTCGCAAGGCGTTTGTTTTTTTTTTGCAGGAACGATTTATCCAGCAATCTTTCCTTTCTGCTTTGACCGTCCTGCGTTTGACAAACAGACGCTGGAAAACCAGGAATCAGGAAAAGGGAACTGAGACCGTATTGTACATATAATAATAATAATAATAATAATAATAATAATAATAATAATAAATCTATATATATATAAAAGCAAAATATCACTCACACATCATCACAAAATCTCCAGAATCGTAGTCTACAAACTTGAAATTTGGCACCTATTTTCCTCTTGGCTTCTAGGGGCTCACTAAGAAAGGATTTTTCAAAATGACTATCAGAGCATTTAGAGTAATTCTTATATTATTATTATTATTATTATTATTATTATTATTATTATTATTAACACGCTGTGATGGTAAGGAGTTCTACTCCCCCTCCCCACCTGAAAAAGAGAAATCTCTTCCAAATGCAAAACAGAAGCAGAAGAGTTTTAGTTTCAGTCTCCATTTCAGAGCACCAGGCAGCTTTAGTACAGAACAGTTGAGCTAAGCCACGCCCAGGCTCCTTGCTGTCTCCTTCTTGCTCACACAGCAAATACTCTTTCAGTTTCCAAACAGCCCTCAACTCTCTCACACACTGACAGGACGCTAGCCAGGTGAATACCCGATGGGTGCTGGTACGCACAGGCAGAATTTCCCCTCCACTATTTTCCTCCCCCAAAACTAACCCCAATCACATAGTTTCGGAGCGAAGCACAGGGGTACAGAGCTAGTAGTTCATACGTGCTTAATGTGGGCTGTTCAATCATGCAATTTGAGTGCCCCGGATGGAGTTCTCTAGAAAACTTCCCCAATCTGGAGTTAGAGAAGGGTGTCAGAATTACAATATCTAGAACCGGAAGAGACCGCTGAGGTCAGTCCAAAAAGCGGAAAGAAGGACTGCAAGATATGAATACAGTCCGTGGCAGAAAGAGAAAGAGAGAGAAAGTGGGGAGGGGCTGATGTATCTTTGCAGAATTATTACTATAATGTGGTGGGGGGGCTCCCTGGGGCTCTCTGAGCTTGGTGGTTTTCTTGCAGACGTTTCATGACCCAACTAGGTAACATCATCAGTGCTGGAAGGGAGTGGGGTGTGTGGAGAGAGGAAGAGGAAGAAGAGGAGGAGGGACTGTGGGATCCTTGGTGACTAGGTAACTTCATCACCCCATACTCCTCCTCCTCCTCCTCTTCCATTCCACAACCCCACTCTCTCCCTTCTAGCACTGATGATGTTACCCAGTTGGGTCATGAGACTGTAAGAAAACCAACAAGCTCAGAGACCACCAAGGACCCCATGGTCCTCCTCCTCCTCCTCCTCCTCCTGCTGTTTCACTTCACAAACCCACTCACTCCCTTCTAGCACTGATGATGTTACCGAGCTGGGTGGATCAAACGTCTGGAAGAAAACCATCAAGCTCAGAGAGCACCAAGGACCCCTTCAAGACTCAGATTTTGCCATTTAGCCAGCCGTGCAATCAACACCCAGCACGTAAATTAAAGTTTGTGCTTAGAAGGTAAACATTAGCCTCCAAGGGCCACCCTCTACTCACTGCCCAAGTGTGAATCCAATGTATTTGTTCCTGCTGGTCTCCAGGAAATGTTCGATGTCTTTCTGTCTGGAAGACACAAAGTGGTTGCGTCACAGACAACGAGGCAGAGAGAGACAGAAGAAAACACACACAGAGAGATAAGTACAAATGTTGAGGAAAAACTTTGCAGTGCTTTTTTGGGCAGCTGCTGCACACGGCTGGCTCATATTTAAATGGTTTCCACTAGGACTCCGACTTCGCTCCCACGGTTACTACTATTGAGCAAGGAACAACCTAGCCACTGAATTTCATTTTGTGACATGGCATCCCGCGTTCAAGTCTGTCCAGATCCTTTTGGATTCTGTATATGAGCCAGCCGTGCGCGGCAGCAGCCAAAAACAAACCTAATACAAAACTTATATAAACAGAGGCATAGAATCAAAATCTCGGGAAGTATTAGCACCGCTTTACAAAGCTTTTAGGAACGCCACACCTGGAGTCCTGTGTCCAGTTCTGGTCTCGTTCCACTGCAAAAAAGAGGTTGAGTCTTTGGAAAAAGTTCAGAGGAGAGCAACTAAGATGATTCAAGGCCTGGAGGCTAAAACATACGAAGAACGGCTGCAGGAATTGGGTATGTCTAGTTTGATGAAGAGAAGGTCGAGGGGTGACATGACAGCAGTCTCCCAATATTTAAGGGGCTGTCCCAAAGAATAGAAAAGAAAAGAGGATAGAAAAGAGAATAGAACAGAAAATAGACTAGAATATAGACTAGAAAAGAGAATAGAATATAGAATAGAAAAGAGAATAGAATAGACTAGATAAGAGAACAGACTAGAAAATAGAATAGAATAGACAACAGAATAGAAAATAGACTAGAACAGAAATAGACTAGACTAGACTAGAATAGACTAGAATAGAGATAGACTAGAATAGAAATAGACTAGACTAGACTAGAATAAAACAGAACAGAACAGAATAAAAAAGAGAATAGAATAGAAAAAGAATAGAGAATAGAATATAGACTAGAAAAGAGAATAGAGAATAGAATAGAAAATAGACTAGAATAGAAAATAAAATAGACTAAAATAGACTAGAAAATAAAATAGAACTAGACTAGAATAGAATAGAACA
The DNA here is from genome assembly GCF_049901715.1 of Pseudonaja textilis. Lineage (NCBI taxonomy): Eukaryota > Metazoa > Chordata > Lepidosauria > Squamata > Elapidae > Pseudonaja > Pseudonaja textilis. The sequence goes on from NC_141994.1 coordinate 73,963,364, forward strand.
GAACAGAATAGAATAGAAAAGAGAATAGAATAGAATAGAAATAGAATATAGAAAATAGAACAGACTAGAAAAAAGAATAGAATAGACAATAGAATAGAAAATAGACTAGAATAGAAAAGAAAATAGACTAGAATAGACTAGAAAATAAAATAGAAAATAGAATAGAAAAGAAAACAGACTTGAATAGACTAGAAAATAAAATAGAAAATAGACTAGACTAGAACAGAACAGAACAGAAACTAGAATAGGAATAACAGAGTTGGAAGGGGCCTTGGAGGTCTTCTAGTCCAACCCCCTGCCCAGCCAGGAAACCCTACAGCATTTCAGACAAATGGTTATCCAAAGCACCAGAAGGCAGAGCCAGAGACAACGGATGGGAACCCATCAAGGAGAGAAGCAACCTGGAATTAAGGAGAAACAGGGAGGACAATTCACCAGTGGAACAGCTGCCCACCAGAAGCTGTGGTTGCTCCATCCCTGGATGTTTTTGAGAAGAGGTTGGACAGCCCTTTGGGGTGGCAGAGGGTCTCCCGTTCGAGCAGGGGGCTGGACTAGATGAACCTCCGAGGTCCCTTCCAACTGCACTCTGATTCTGAAATCGCCACCATCTCATCCTCCACGGGAAGGTTCTTCAAGGCTAGGCGGGGACCGAAGGGGACACGCGATACCTGACTTTGGGGGCCCACGGAAGGCCCTTTGGGAAGGAGACCTTCTCCGCAGGCAGGCCCGGAACCGGCTCGGCTTGGACGACGGTGCCCCTTTCCAAGAGGTCCAGCTCGCTTTCCAGGCCACCCTCCAGGTCGTCAGGTTCCTCTTCCTCCCCCGCGGCCTCCTCGTTCTTGAAGGGGTCCCTCTCGTTGTAGATATCCAGGCTGTCCTGCTTCATCAGCGGCTGCAGCGAGGGAAGCAAGAGAAGGATGAACGCGGGAGCCACCTTCTCCTCTGCTCCAGGACTCCGGGCAACCGAAGGACCCACGGAGGCTTCCGGGGGAGAAGACGACCCGCCTAGAATACCGGAAAGTCGAGGGACGGAGGTCAGGCGATGTCGGAAGGGGGAGGAGGAGGAGGAACCACCTCACCCCAATGGGATGGGCCCACCCCATCTAGACCAGCAGAAGATGGAAGGGGGTTGGACTAGAAGACCTCTGAGGTCCCTTCCAGCCCTGTGAAGTGGGTTGGGCTGACAGAAAGGGACAGGCCCAAAGTCACCCAGCTGGCTTTCCTGCCTAAGGCGGGACTGGAACTCACTGTTTCCTGGTGATCGGCTCAAAGTCACCCAGCCATCTTTCACACCTAAGGCAGGACTAGAACTCACAGTCTCCTGGTGATTGGTCCAAAGTCACCCAGCAGGCTTTCTTGCCTATGGCAGAACTAGAACTCACTGTTTCCTGGTGATTGGCTCAAAGTCACCCAGCTGGCTTTCACACCTAAGGCAGGACTAGAACTCACCGTCTCCTGGTGATTGGCTCAAAGTCACTCAGCTGGCTTTCATACCTAAGGCGGAACTAGAACTCACCGTCTCCTGGTGATTGGCCCAAAGTCACCCAGCTGGCTTTCACACCTAAGGCAGGACTAGAACTCACCGTCTCCTGGTGATTGGCTCAAAGTCACCCAGCTGGCTTTCATACCTAAGGCAGGACTAGAACTCACCGTCTCCTGGTGATTGGCTCAAAGTCACCCAGACACTTTCATATCTAAGGCGGGACTAGAACTCACCGTCTCCTGGTGATTGGCTCAAAGTCAGCCAGACAACTTTCATACCTAAGGCAGGACTAGAACTCACTGTCTCCTGGTGATTGGCCCAAAGTCACCCAGACAACTTTCATACCTAAGGCGGGACTAGAACTCACTGTCTCCTGGTGATTGGCCCAAAGTCACCCAGACAACTTTCATACCTAAGGCAGGACTAGAACTCACTGTCTCCTAGTGATTGGCCCAAAGTCACCCAGACAACTTTCATACCTAAGGCGGGACTAGAACTCACTGTCTCCTGGTGATTGGCTCAACGTCACCCAGCCGGCTTTCTTGCCTATCGCAGGACTAGAACTCACCGTCTCCTGGTGATTGACCCAAAGTCATCTAGTTGGCTCTCATTGCTAAGGCGGGACTAGAACTCACCATCTCCTGCTTTCTAACCTGGTGCTTTAACCACCAGGCCAAACTGCACCTTGTGTACATGGAAAGAACGGGACAGACAAGATTGTCTTGACAGCATAAAACTCCCAGGCCCTGCAAGGGGAGACCCTTGGAGACATACCCTTGCAATCTTCACGGCGGCTAAAAACCACACCCATCTCAGCCCTCGTCTAAAATTGACCCCGAATTTACTGATAGCCAATCATGATTGTCCCACGCCTGCAAAACAAGGTGGACCGGGAAGTCGACTTATCAATCAAAACAGGAAGGGAAGGAAAATGTAGGATTCCCTGCATTTCTGACTCCGGAGAAAGCAAAAATTTCTCCTACCCTTCGACTCCGATGTCCACGTTTCTGCACCGGCGGCTGCAGCTGCTCCCCCAACTCGGCGGTGTAGGTGGGAGGGGAGGCTGCCCGCATGTTACGCATGACCTGGATGCTGTCTTCGGGCAGTGGGGGCAGACCCAAATCCTCGCGCTTCTTCACCTTCGTCGCTTGGAGGGTATCGAAGCCACCCAGCGTGAACTGCAAAAGGGAAGAGATGTAGACACCAGCGACTCTCTTTAGCTCAGGGGTCCTCGGCGCTCTCTGAATTTGACTATCTTCTTGCAGATGTTTCATGATCCAACTAGGGAACATCATCAGTGCCGGAAGGGAGTGTTCCGACCTAGGCCTTCTCCCAAAACACGAAGCCGACTCCTCGTCTCGATAAAATCCCCTTTTATTTAGGTTCAAGGGAATTCCTCTCCAGCAAAGTCCCGGCCAACAAGTCTTTCAAGAGATTGCACAACGACGGACCTCTATCAGACCGGGAGAGATGCCAGATCAATAGCTTCCAAACGCCACACTGTAGTAGCAATGACTTGGCAAGAAGTCAGAAACAGATCTTCATACTAATTAAACGAACTAATGGTCTCCTGCAAACCCCACTTCCCTTTTGCTCCTCTTTTAATCCCTATCAGAGAGGCCATTCCCCCCGTCCACCTGCGCTTTCACTCCCAAGTCAACCCTTGTTCCTTAGCTGTTCCCTTCTTCTGGCAGCTCTGTGCATGTGCACACTGGGAACAGGCTCCAGCTGTTTTTCTTCCCTACTGATGTCCGACTCTGAAGGCAGTTGATAACTGTCGGACGGCCCTGGCCCCATCTCTGCCTCCGATGCGCTCTGTTAAACTACTGACAAGAAAATCCACACTGACAGGGCACGGCACACTGGCAGGGCACGGCACTTGTACATAAACCGAGAGCAAACCCCGACCTCCTTTTGGCACTGATGTTCCCTAGTTGGATCATAAAACGGCTGCAAGAAACCCAAGCTCATAGAGGACCCTACAGTCCTCCTCCTCCTCCTCTTCCTCCTCCTCCTCAGCCTACTCCTCATCCACCACTGATGATGTTCCCTCGCTGGGTCCTGAAACGTCGGCTCTGCGGTCCCCTCTTTCCCACCGTAGCCTCCCCGGGGAAAGAGAGAGAGAGAGAAGCTCACACACCACAAGGACCTTCCAGAGGAGGAGCAGGACTTTCTTCATGGGGAAATGTGGAGAATGCTCGCTGCAGAATTTGGTCACCATCGTAAACAGCAGGAGCCCAAAGGGTTCTTCGCTGTGGATCGGATAACCTGTGGATCGGATAAGTCGGGAAGGGTGGGGGAATAGGAAGAGAAGCTGAGCCGGGAGGCGGGCGGGTGGGACATCCTCAGCCTGGCTAATCCCAGCTCTGGGTCTACCTAAGAGCAACCCAGAGGTTGTTTTTTTTTTTAAAAAAATGAAACAGAATTATTTGGCGGGGGGTGTCCATCAAAAGAGAGCGATTCCCAATTATTGCATGTGCCAGCGGACTTTGCAAAGGGCTAAGAACAAAGAGGGAATGTGTGCGTGTGTGTGAGAGAGACAGAGAAAAAAAGAGAGAAGAGAAAGAGAAGAGAGAGAGGAGAGAAAGATAGAAAGTGGGAGAAGAGAGAGAGAAGATAGAAGAAAGAGAGAAAGAGAAAATGAAAGAGAGGAGAAAGAGAAAGAGAGAAGACAAAGAAGAGAAAGAAAGAAGAGAGAGAGAAAAGAGAGGAGAGAGAGAAGAGAGAGGAGAGAAAGAGAAAGAAAGAGAAGAGAGAGGAGAGAGAAGAAAGAGAGAGAGAGAGAAGATAGAATAAAGAGAGAGAGAAAGAAGAGAGAGAGAAAAGAGAGGAGAGAAAGAGAGGAGAAAGAGAAGAGAAAGAGAGGAGAGAAGATAGAGGAAAGAGAGAAGAAAGAGAAAAAGAAAGAGAAAGAGAGGAGAAAGAGAAAGAAGAGAGAGAGAAAGAGAGGAGAGAGGAGAAAGAAGAGAGGAGAGAGAGAGGAGAGAGGAGAAAGACAGAAGAGAAAGAGAGAAAAGAGAAAGAAGAGAGAGATAGAAGATAGAGGAGAGAGAGAAGAAAGAGAAAAAGAGAAAGAGAGAGGAGAAAGAAGAGAGCGAAAGATAGAAGAGAAAGAGAGAGGAGAGAGAGAGAGAGAAGAGAGAGAGAAGAAAAAGAGAAAGAGAAGACAGTGAAGAGTGAAGAGTCAAACTCAAGACCTGTGGGCTGATCCGGCCCTCAAAGAAATCCAGTTTGACACCCTGATCTAGCTGCTCATTGTAGCACATAAATACCAAGTTTCCCCCAAAATAAGACCGTTTTATTTAATTATCTTTTGCCACCAAAAAAGGCACCAGGTCTTTATTTTCGTGGGACATCCTCCACCGACTAACCTCACTTGAGCGCATCGTCCCCAGCCTTCTTTTCACTGTCCGAGGCCTTCAGGAACTTCTTCTGCGGCCGGCAAGGCTTTCCTGAAGGCCTCTGCAGCCAATAACAGAACTCAGGATCGATCCAGAGCTTTGTTATCCGCTCCAGAGGCCTTCAGGAAAACCTGGCCAGCCTTGCTGGCTGCAGAAGAAATGGGCCGGCCAGGCAGGTGTCAGGGTGTGCGAGGCCTGGCTGCACCTGCCCAAAGGTAAGTAGTAGGGCAGTTCCACCCCACCACCACCACCTGAGCTTAATTTGTACCTGTCCACTCTGGAGTGGGTGGGATCTGAATTAGGGCTTATTTTGGGGGGTAGGGCTTATATTGGGCGCACGTATAAAAACCAAGCTAGGACTTACTTTCAGGGTAGGTCGTATTTTCAGGGAAACGGGGTATCATTTGAAAATAAATTCTATGCTGGACCAGACCAGGCATCTTTTCCTTGTAATTCCCAGAACTTTTTAAAAAAGCAAAAATTGATTCTAAACAGAGCAAGGACACCACCTTTGCCATGTTAGAGACATAGTGTGTGTTTGTGTGTGTGTGTGTATTTGTTTTTTTTGTGTTGCCGTGACCTACTCAGCTCAGCCCTGAACATCTCTCGGGACGCCGTCCATTTTGGAGGGTCAGTCTCCATTTCCAGCCGGACGTTTTCCACCATCAGGTACATGACGCTCAAAATCACCCTGGAAACAGATTCACCCCCAAAAGGTGCGGTTAGTTCCTGACTTATAACTGTTCCGTCTCAAGTTACAACGGTGCTGAAAAAAAAAAGGGGACTTAAGGCTGTGTTTCACCCTTACGACCATTGTAACATCCCCCGGGGGTCCCGTGATCGAAATTCAGCCGCTTGGCAACTGACTCGCAGTTATGACGGTTTCAGTGCCCCTCCGGGAAAATGTGATCCCCTTTAGGCACCTTCTGACAAGCAAAGTCTATGGGGAAGCTGGATTCGCTTAACAACCTTGTTGCTAACTGATTCACTTTACAACAGTGGCCAGAAAGTTTGTAAAATACGGCCAAACTCGCTTAACAACTAGCCTCGCTTAGCAATGGAAATTTTAGCCTCCACTGTCGTCATATGTCAAAGGACTACTTGTATTTTTATTGCAGAACTCGTTTAACAACTGCCTTGCTCAGCAATGGAAAAAAATTTTTTGGGGGGGGGCCTCCACCGTGGTCATAAATCGAAGACTACCAGTGAAGGAAAGAATCATGCTCGGACTAACTCACCTGAGTTCGGTGCTGTCTGCTAAAGAGATCGCCGGCTTTCTTAAGGCGCTGCTACGTGCCTCGGTGTTCCTAAAATAAAACGCAGGGCAAAACAGTCAGAAGTTGTGGGTCTCTTTATTTTGGAAATATCAGATGGGGGGGAAAAAGTTCAGTCAGAGCTGAGGAAGCTTCTTGGATGAGAAGCGAAACATTTTCTGGGGAATGGAAGGATTGATACTCCTTGCAGACAGCTGGTCATTTGCATCCTTTCAGAGAGCTGTTGAGGCCACTTGGAGGTTTGTCTGCGTCTTCAGGGTCACCTGAGAGGTGCAAATGGGTGTGGAATAAAAGGACTGTGCAATTCAAAAAAGGCTCCACACCTATTTGCACTACTCAGATGGACTTGAGGACACAGACAAACCTCCAAGTGGCCTCAACGACCCTCTAAAAGGGTGCAAATGACCAGCTGTCTGCAAGGAGTATCAATCCTTCCATTCCCCACCATCCAGTCAGAAGGCTCCACACCCATTTGCACCACTCAGGTGACCCCGAGGACACAGAGAAACCTCCAAGTGGCCTCAACAACCCTCTAAAAGGGTGCAAATGACCAGCTGTCTGCAAGGAGTATCAATCCCTTCATTCCCCACCATCCAGTCAGAAGGCTCCACACCCATTTGCACCACTCAGGTGTGACTGAGGACACAGGTAAACCTCCAAGTGGCCTCAACAACCCTCTAAAAGGGTGCAAATGACCAGCTGTCTGCAAGGAGTATCAATCCTTCCATTCCCCACCATCCAGTCAGAAGGCTCCACACCCATTTGCACTACTCAGATGGACTTGAGGACACAAACCTCCAAGTGGCCTCAACGACCCTCTAAAAGGGTGCAAATGACCAGCTGAATTAGGAATGAAAGCAATTCCCAGCCTTGCAATAAAATAGGTTTTCTTTTTAAAACAAATGTGTAAATAATGATGGTTTACCAAGCCTGGGTCAGAACAATGTAGAGGTTAGAAAAACAGTGTGTTTCTATTATTTGAGCCTCTCCCTAAATCAATCCATTCACCCAAACGAGATTGGCGATACGTTCTCCAGATCAGCGTTGATGTTTTTAAGAAATACAAGCTTTTTTAAAAAAATAAAATAAAATCTTGTTGTGTGTCGGAGTAAATTCAGCAGCAGGCCACGCCAGAAGACAAACGGGGCCAAAATGTCACTTACGCCACTTCCATGTTGAGCAGTTCCAGAAACGCCGTGAACGTCCCCATTTGGTACAGCAAAAAACTGTTGTGTCGCGCCCAGTACAGGACTTCCGCTTCCGTGTCACACTCTCCAAAGACACCTAAAAAAAAAAAAGCCATGCAAGGTGAGAGAAGAAAAAAGGAGAAAATTGAAAATCCTGACTAGCTTTTTCTTTTTTTTGCAGCGTTTCCCGTCCTTGGCTTAAGAGGTTTGGACTTCGACTCCCAGAAATCTCCCAGCCAATTCTGAGAGTCGAAGTCCAGGCACCTTAAAGTAGCCAAACGTGGGAAAATGGTTGAACAGCGAACAACAAAAAGAAAGCAAAACGAAATCACTGAGTTTTTCTAAGACTTGCAAGACTGTTAAAATAGGTAAAGGTGCCCCTTTGCACACACACACGCTCACTGTTTCCGGCTCTAGGGGATGGTGCTCCTCTCCACTGCAAAGCCGAAGAAGAGCCAGCGCTGTCCGGAGACGTCTCCGTGGTCATGTGGCCGGCATGACTCAACGCCGAAGGTGCACAGAACGCTGTAACCTTCCCGCCAAAGGGGGTCCCTATTTTTCTACTCGCATTTTTACGTGCTTTCGAACTGCTAGGTTGGTGGAAGCTGGGACAAGGAACGAAAGCTCACTCCGTTACGTCGCGCTGGGGATTCGAACCGCCGAACTGCTGACCTTTCTGATCGACAAGCTCAGCGTCTTAGCCACTCAGCCACAGCATCCCATTATCTGTTAACGTAGCCTTACAATAAGGTGGAATTAACTCATCTGGTTATGTTTGGTCTTGTCTACCTGGGAGGGCTGATCTATCAATCTTGGAGGTCTGAAAATACAAACCTCCCACCGTCTCTTTTGCAGACGGAGAATTAGAGAATTTCCTTTCTTTTTCCATCCATTTCCATCTCTCGGTTGCCTTTCTTGGCCTGCCTTTCAAGGTGTTGCTCGCAGGCCATTGTAGTTGCTTAAGTGTGCCCTTCCCATCCCATGTTCCGCTTAGCGTAGGATTTTGTAACCCTCCATAATTTCACGTTAAAAAAAAAAAAATGTTCGCAATATTAGCTGCTCCTTGCTCTAAATCATCTTTTTCATTCTCTACTTTAATAAGATATTGGCCAAAAATACGTATAAGATGGATAACTTCAGCCACATAAAATAAGGATTTCTAGTAACGTTGGTGTGTGTGTGTGTGTGTGTGAAAAAACACACTTCACACTAAAGGTTGGTCTCTTGGTTCCAGGCACCAAGCTAGAAAGCTGGAGATGGTGAGTTCTAGTACCATCCTAGGTGTGAAACAGGTGGCTAGGTGACTTTGGGCCAATCACTAGAAAACTGCGAGTTCTAATCCCGCCTTAAGTATGAAAGCCAGCTGAGTGACTTTGGGCCAATCACAGGGAGACGATGAGTTCTAGTCCCGCCTTAAGCATGAAAGCCAGCTGAGTGACTTTGGGCCAATCACAGGGAGACGATGAGTTCTAGTCCCGCCTTAGGCATGAAGGCCAGCTGGGTGAGTGGGCCAATCACAGGGAGACGGTGAGTTCTAGTCCCGCCTTAAGCATGTAAGCCAGCTGGGTGATTGGGCCAATCACAGGGAGATGGTGAGTTCTAGTCCCGCCTTAAGCATGAAAGCCAGCTGGGGTGACTTTGCAAAATAGTTTGGGCCGGTGGTGTGGGCCAATCACAGGGAGACGATGAGTTCTAGTCCCGCCTTAGGCATGAAGGCCAGCTGGGTGAGTGGGCCAATCACAGGGAGACGGTGAGTTCTAGTCCCGCCAACTGGGTAACTGGGCCAATCGCTCTGTCTCCCTCAGCCCAACCCACCTCACAGGGTTGTTGTTGTGTCGAAAATAGAAGGAGGAAGCAGGATTTGTCGGTCACCTTGCGTTATTTGTGAGAATAATAAAGGCAGGATGCAAATCAATTAATCGATTGACCGGGAACTCCCGCAAGGAGCCTGTTTGGGCCTCGCCTGGTGCCGTTACCTTGTGCCAAATAGAGAACGGCCCGAGCGACTTTCAGCCTTTGGTCCCTGCTGACCACCTCCAGCCCATCCAGGAGCCGCATCACGTAGGTCTTCTGCTGGGTCAGGTCCAGCTCTGACCACCGCTGGCCCTTTGCTGCAGGAAAGGAGAGACCGGCTGAGTTTAAAGGGTTCTTTAAAGAAATAGGATTCCAGACCACGCAAGGACAAAAAAGAAAGAGAAGGTCGAGAGACAGAAAGCAGAGAAGGATGGAGGGACGACATCAAAGGACAAAGAACGAAGGTTGAGGCCTAAAGAAGCGCAAGAAGCAGGCGTTTCTATCTCCCTCAACACACGACGTAGTAAAAGAGGGAGAGAGTTGGAGGAGGAAGGAAGGAAAGAAGGAAGGAAGGAAGGAAGGAAGGAAGGAAGGAAGGAAGGAAGGAAGGAAGGAAGGAAGGAAGGAAGGAAGGAAAGATTATAAGTCAAAGACTACAAGTGGAGGAGGATTGGGGGAGGTGATGGAGGAGGAAGAGGAAGGAAGAAAGAAAAAAAGAAAGAGAAGAAAAGAAGAGGAGGAAGAAGGGAAGAGTTCATAAGTCAAGGACTACAAGTAGAGGAGAAGGAGGAGGAGAAAGAAGAGGAAGGAAGGAAGGAAGGAGGAAGGAAGGAAGGAAGGAAGGAAGGGAGGAAGGAAGGAAGGAAGGAAGGAAGGAAGGAAGGAAGGAAGGAAGGCAGAAAGAAAGAAAGAAAGAAAGAAAGAAAGAAAGAAAGAAAGAAAGAAAGAAAGAAAGAAAGAGAAGGAAAGGAAGGAAGGAAGGAAGGAAGGAAGGAAGGAAGGAAGGAAGGAAGGAAGGAAGGAAGGAAAGATTGTAAGTCAAAGACTACAAGTGGAGGAGGACTGGGGGAGGTGATGGAGGAGGAAGAGGAAGGAAGAAAAAAAAAGGAAAGAGAAGAAAAGAAGAAGAGGAAGAAGGGAAGAGGTCATAAGTCAAGGACTACAAGTGGAGGAGGAGGAGGAGAAAGAAGAGGAAGGAAGGAAGGAAGGAAGGAAGGAAGGAAGGAAGGAAGGAAGGAAGGAAGGAAGGGAGGAAGGAAGGAAGGAAGGAAGGAGGAAGAAAGAAAGAAAGAAAGAAAGAAAGAAAGAAAGAAAGAAAGAAAGGGAAAGATAGAAAGAAAAAGAAGGGAAGGAAGGAAGGAAGGAAGGAAGGAAGGAAGGAAAGATTGTAAGTCAAAGACTACAAGTGGAGGAGGATAGGGGGAGGTGATGGAGGAGGAAGAGGAAGGAAGAAAGAAAAAAGGAAAGAGAAGAAAAGAAGAAGAGGTAGAAGAAGGGAAGAGGTCATAAGTCAAGGACTATAAGTAGAGAAGGAGGAGAAGAAAGAAGAGGAAGGAAGGAAGGAAGGCAGAAAGAAAGAAAGATAGAAAGAAAAAGAAGGAAAGGAAAGGAAAGGAAAGGGAAGGGAAGGGAAGGGAAGGGAAGGAAGGGAAGGAAGGAAGGAAGGAAGGAAGGAAGGAAGGAAGGAAGGAAGGAAGGAAGGAAGGAAAGATTGTAAGTCAAAGACTACAAGTGGAAGAGGATAGGGGAGGTGATGGAGGAGGAAGAGGAAGGAAGAAAGAAAAAGGAAAGAGAAGAAAAGAAGAAGAGGAAGAAGGGAAGAGGTCATAAGTCAAGGACTACAAGTGGAGGAGGAGGAGGAGAAAGAAGAGGAAGGAAGGAAGGAAGGAAGGAAGGAAGGAAGGAAGGAAGGAAGGAAGGCAGAAAGAAAGAAAGAAAGAAAGAAAGAAAGAAAGGGAAAGATAGAAAGAAAAAGAAGGGAAGGAAGGAAGGAAAGAAGGAAGGAAGGAAGAAAAGATTGTAAGTCAAAGACTACAAGTGGAGGAGGATTGGGGGAGGTGATGGAGGAGGAAGAGGAAGGAAGAAAAAAAAAAAAGAAAGAGAAGAAAAGAAGAAGAAGAGGAAGAAGGGAAGAGTTCATAAGTCAAGGACTACAAGTAGAGGAGGAGGAGGAGGAGAAAGAAGAAAGGAAGGAAGGAAGGAAGGAAGGAAGGAAGGAAGGAAGGAAGGCAGAAAGAAAGAAAAAAGAAAGAAAGAAAGGGAAAAGATAGAAAGAAAAAGAAGGAGGAAGGAAGGAAGGAAGGAAGGAAGGAAGAAAAGATTGTAAGTCAAAGACTACAAGTGGAGGAGGATTGGGGGAGGTGATGGAGGAGGAAGAGGAAGGAAGGAAGAAAAAAGGAAAGAGAAGAAAAGAAGAAGAGGAGGAAGGGAAGAGGTCATAAGTCAAGGACTACAAGTGGAGGAGGAGGAGGAGAAAGAAGAGGAAGGAAGGAAAGAAAGAAAGAAAGAAAGAAAGAAAGAAAGAAAGAAAGAAAGATAGAAAAAGAAGGAAAGGAAGGAAGAGGAAGGAAAAATAAAAAAAGGAAAGGAAAAAGAAAGAAGGAAGAGAAGGGAAGAAAGGAAAGAAAAAGAAAGGAAAGAAAGAAAGAAAGAAGGAAAGAAAAAGAAAGATAGAAAAGGAAAAGAAAGAAAGGAAGGAAGGAAAGGAAAGAAACGAAGGAAGGAAAGAAAGGAAGAACCAACCTGCAGGGTGTCCCAATCTGATCAGCGTGACTCTGGGCCCCTCAGAGATATAAACAACAACCCACCCACCCCCGAAAGAAAGAAAGAAAGAAAGAGAGAGAGAGAGAGAGAGGGAGGGAACTGGATGGATTGCACGGATGGGAACCTCAGGAGGAGGAGGAGGAAGAACGTCCCACCTTGCACCTGGAAGTCTTCCTCAAAGCATTTCCTGTTGAGGGCAAATTCGGCTCCTTCCGTGTAGCTGTAGAGTTCTGTCCAAAGAAAGAATATTCCCGCCACCCCCCCAAGCAGAGAGAACGAATCAGCTGCCCTCCAAGGGTGCCACCCCACAGCGGCCACCTCCCCAGGCCTGGCCTGAGGTAGCAGCAGCAGCAGCAGCCAAGCTTAGGCCCCGGGTTCAAATCCCTCCCGCTTCCCAATCCCCCCCTCCTTTTGCTCAAGCAAACTCCTCTCGCAGGTGCTAAAGCGTACAGGGAAGTCCTCGACCTACGACCACAATGGGGGAAACCAGGGGTGGGATTCAAAAAATTTTTTTGACAACCGGTTCTGTGGGCGTGGCTTAGTTGGTGGGTGTGGCTTGGTGGTCGTGTTATTGGCTGGGCGTGGCCAACTCAACATCACTCACATTGTGGCATGCATCTCCTCGCCTGGCCTCTCGTGACTGTGGGGATGCTGCAACAGTCGTAAGTGTGAAAAAGGGTCATAAGTCACTTTTTTCAGTGCCACTGTAACTTTGAATAGTCACTCCACACAAGCAAAGTACCAGCAAAGGGAAAAAAAACTCCAGAGAGGTTCCTGAGACAGGAAGTCTAGTCCTGCCAAGAATGTAATAAGGGTTAAGGGAGAGGCAGTTTCTGTAAGCAACACCAGAATGTTTCCTTCCTGCCTTCCTTACAGGATTAGCCCTGTAATTTCTTCTGACAACCGGCTCTCCAAACTGCTTAGAATGTTAACAACCGGTTCTGGCAAATAGGTGAGAACTGGTAGAATCTCACCCCTGGGGGAAACAAAATATCTGTGGTTCAGCAGGGTGGACGTTAAGTGAGTTGTCCCCTGCCTGCACTTGATTTCGCAACCTATTTTTTTTGGTAATGGGCGTTAAATGAATCCGGCTTGCCCCTCCATTGACTTTGCTTGCCTGAAGCAAGCTGGGAAAATTGTGGAGACAGTGTGACCTTGAGATCGTAAACACAAACCCCCAAATTGCAAATGCAGATAGTCTTATGACCACCGAGGCCAAAATTGGTTGCTAAGCAAGACATTTCGCCCCATGTTAGGACCTTTCTTGCCACCGTTGTTAAGTGAATCCCTTCAATGGCTAAGGTAGCCACACGGTCGTTAAGTGAATCTGGTTTCCCCTGTTGACTTTGCTTGTCAAAAGGTCGCAAAAGGGAATCATCTGGGAGACGCTGCGACCGTCATAAATGTGAGTCAGTTGCCAAGCAATTCTGATCACGTGACCACTTGGAATGCCGAAATGGTCATGTGAAAATTGGTCATAAAGTCACTTTTTATGGTGCAGTTGTCCCTTCAAACTTTATAAATGAGCCATCGTAAGTCAAGGACTTCCTATACCTGACTGTGGGGAACCTGTGGCAGTTGTAAATGTAAGTCCCTTTTTCCAACTCTGTTGTAATTTTGGATGGTCACTAAACAAATGGTGGTTTAGTCGAGAACTATCTGTGTAGACTGAAAGTCTCATGAAAAGCAGGCAAGGATTTCCAGTGGAATTTGAAGTTTTGCTAAATAAAGACATTGATTGATTGACTGACTGATTGACTGGACTTCTATAGCAGCCCAGAATTAGTTGTTCACTGAGATAGGTGGTTATAGAAATCAAGTCAAGTCAAGGAATGAATGAATGAATAAAGTCAAGTCAAGGAATGAATGAATGAATTCAAGTCAAGTCAAGTCAAGTCAAGTCAAGTCAAATCAAATCAAATCAAGTCAAGTCAAGGAATGAATGAATGAATGAATGAATGAATGAATGAAGTCAAGTCAAACCAAATAAAGTCAAGTCAAGGAATGAATGAATGAATGATCAAGTCAAATCAAATCAAGTCAAGTCAAGGAATGAATGGATGAATGAAGTCAAGCCAAGAAGTCAAGGAATGAATGAATGAATGAATTCAAGTCAAATCAAATCAAATCAAGTCAAGGAATGAATGAATGAATGAAATCAAGTCAAGTCAAGGAATGAATGAATGAATGAAGTCAAGTCAAATCAAATCAAGTCAAGTCAAGTCAAGGAATGAATGAATGAATGAATGAAATCAAGTCAAGTCAAGGAATGAATGAATGAATGAATGAAGTCAAGTCAAATCAAATCAAGGAATGAATGAATGGATGAATGAATGAGTGAAGTCAAGTCAAGGAATGAATTAATGAATGAAGTCAAGTCAAATCAAGTCAAGTCAAGTCAAGTCAAGTCAAGTCAAGGAATGAATGAATGAATGAATGAAATCAAGTAAAATCAAATCAAGTCAAAGAATGAATGAATGAATGAATGAGTGAAATCAAGTCACGTCAAGGAATGAATGAATGAATGAATGAATGAAGTCAAGTCAAATCAAATCAAGGAATGAATGAATGGATGAATGAATGAGTGAAATCAAGTCAAGTCAAGGAATGAATTAATGAATGAAGTCAAGTCAAGTCAAGTCAAGTCAAGTCAAGTCAAGGAATGAATGAATGAATGAATGAAATCAAGTCAAATCAAATCAAGTCAAAGAATGAATGAATGAATGAATGAGTGAAATCAAGTCAAGTCAAGGAATGAATTAATGAATGAAGTCAAGTCAAGTCAAGTCAATGAATGAATGAATGAATGAAATCAAGTCAAATCAAATCAAGTCAAAGAATGAATGAATGAATGAATGAGTGAAATCAAGTCACGTCAAGGAATGAATGAATGAATGAATTCAAGTCAAGTCAAATCAAATCAAGTCAAGGAATGAATGAATGAATGAATGAAATCAAGTCAAGTCAAGGAATGAATGAATGAATGAATGAATTCAAGTCAAATCAAGTCAAGTCAAATCAAGGAATGAATGAAGTCAAATCAAATCAAGTCAAGGAATGAATGAATGAAGTGAAGTCAAGGAATGAATGATTGAATGAAGTCAAGAAGTCAAGGAATGAATGAATGAATTCAAGTCAAATCAAATCAAGTCAAGGAATGAATGAATGAATGAATGAATGAATGAAGTCAAGCCAAGTCAAGTCAAGGAATGAATGAAGTCAAGTGAAGTGAAGTGAAGGAATGAATGAATGAAGTCAAGTGAAGTGAAGTCAAGGAATGAATGAATGAAGTGAAGTCAAGGAATGAATGATTGAATGAAGTCAAGAAGTCAAGGAATGAATGAATGAATTCAAGTCAAATCAAATCAAGTCAAGGAATGAATGAATGAATGAATGAATGAATGAATGAAGTCAAGTCAAGTCAAGGAATGAATGAAGTCAAGTGAAGTGAAGTGAAGGAATGAATGAATGAAGTCAAGTGAAGTGAAGTCAAGGAATGAATGAATGAAGTGAAGTCAAGGAATGAATGATTGAATGAAGTCAAGAAGTCAAAGAATGAATGAATGAAGTTAAATCAAATCAAATCAAGTTAAGGAATGAATGAATGAAGTCAAATCAAGTCAAGTCAAGGAATGAATGAAGTCAAGTGAAGTGAAGTCAAGGAATTAATGAATGAAGTCAAGTGAAGTCAAGGAATGAATGAAGTCAAGTGAAGTCAAGGAATGAAGGAAGTGAAGTCAAGAAGTCAAGGAATGAATGATTGAACGAAGTCAAGTCAAGTAATGAATGAATGAAGTTAAATCAAATCAAGTCAAGGAATGAATGAATGAAGTCAAGTCAAGTCAAGTCAAGTCATGAATCAGTCAATTCGAGTCTTCCTAAAGATTGGAATAGACTAGGAGACCCTGTGGGTCTGGATCTACCTTCTTCAACCTCTTCCTTGAGCTGCAAGCTGGAGGCGCCATATCTGGTGGGCAGGTGGATCGCAAGAACGTTCCTTGCTCTGCTATTTGTCCCCCCAAGTGACCTCTAAGTGTAAATCCCCTTGCTTGCAAAATACCTGGGAGTTTTCAGGCAGTGTCCACAAAACCACGAAAGCTGGTGGCCTTCTTTTCAACCCACGGAGAGAACATGGATCCTTCCAGATTTTCTTACCTGCCAGCTCAGCCGCGTGGCTGTCAGCATCTCCATACTCAAAATCCAGGTTGGGACAATCCATGGATCCCTGCGGGAGAAGGTCCACCTTGAGGGAGGGTGGCAGATACACCAGGGAGTAACCTGAATCTTGATTCTGTGCCACTCACTAGAGCAGGGCTCTCCACCCTTGGCCACTTTTAAGACTTTGTGGACTTCAACTCCCAGAATTCCTCAGCCAGCAGACGTTGAGATGGGTGGACTTCAACTCCCAGAATTCTTCAAAGCTGGCTGAGGAATTCTGGGAGTTGAAGTCCACAAGTCTTAAAGTGGCCAAGGTTGGAGACCCCCGCCCTAGAGAACGCTGCAGACCTCTATCTACAGGAAGCCCATTTTGATGGCTCCACCCACCATTTACCTTTTACAAAGCAACCCCCCCCCCTCCCGGTGCACCGTACAGGAAGGCTTCCAGGTACAACCATAATGGAACCCAGTCATTAACTTGGGATGGTCATAAACCGGTAAGTCACCTGACCACATCCTTCTTTGTGGGGGTGGGGGGGTGATCCTTAAGCAAACGTGGCAGTCATAGAATCAATATCACGGTCATTAAGTGGGCCAACAGGAGAATTTTGCTGCAAAATGGGAGGAAACTGGCAACAGCCATAAAGGCCGTCCAGTTACCAAGAGTCAGCAGCCTGGTCGCCATGTGACTGTGGGTTTGTCAGTGTGTGAGAGAGAAAGAGAGGAGAGAGAGAGAGGAGAGAGAGAGAGGAGAGAGAGAGAGGAGAGAGAAAAGGGAGAGAAGAGAGAGGGAGGAAAGAAGAGAGAGGGAGAGAGAAGAGAGACAGAAGAGATAAGAAAGAGAGGAAACAGGAGAAAGGAGAGAGATGACAGAGAAGAAAGAAGAGAGAGAGGAGAGAGCCAAGAGAGAGAGAGAGAGAGGAGAGAGAGAAGGGAGAGGGAGAGAGAGAGAGAGAGAGGGAGGAAAGAGGAGAGGGAGAGAGAAGAGAGAGAAAAGAGTGAAACAGAGAAGAGAAACAGAGGAGAGAGAAAAGAGACCACAGGAAAGAGAAAGGGAGAGGAGAGAGAGAGAAGAAAGAGAAGAAAGAGAGAGAAGAGAGAGAGAGAAACAGAGAGAAGAGAGACAGGAGACAGGAGAGATAAAAGAGAGAGAGTAGAGAAAGAGGAGAGAGAGAGAAGAGAGACAGAAGAGACAGGAGAGAGAGAGAGAAAAGAGACAGAGAGAGAAGAGAGAGAGTGAAACAGAGAGAAGAGAGAAGAGACAAAAGAGAGTGGGAAGAAAGAGATAAAAGAGAGGGAGGGAGACCATTGCAACTTCAGATCCATAATTTATTCCGCCATAAGCCTGCTCTCAACCGTAACGTAAAAAAAAAAACCCACCACCACCAATTCAAGATGGGGGACTTGGCTTGAAGGAGCAACAGCAGAGCCAGGAAGCCACAAATCCTCTCATTCTCTTTCCTTCCCTCCCGCTGAGGAAGGAATGGCTGGAGCCCAGCGGGCCGTGAAAGGTTCAAATCCCCCCAGTGGATGCCAACTCCTGCCTGGCATTCTGTTGCCCGCCTCCAGGCCTGGTGGGGGGGGCTAGCGATCTTGAGTGTCCCCGTCCCCCCCAAGCTGGCTAAGAACCTGGTGGGAGGAAAGCAGCTGGTACAAAACTTGACAGCTTGAGATCAAGAAGCCATTCCGGGTCTTCGGAGCAAGAGAGGACAGAAATTATTCCCAACGTGCGCGGAGTTTAACTTTGGCTGCTTTAAGACTTGGGGGGGATGGGGGGGGGGACACTTCAACTCCCAGGGAATTCTGGGAGTTGAAGTCCACTGCTCTTCAAATGGCCAAGGTTGTTGGCCATTCCTGTTCTAAAGCAGAGGTCTCCAAACTTGGCCACTTTAGGACTTGTGGACTTCAACTCCCAGAATTCTCCATCCATCTATCCATCCATCCATCATCTTCTATCTATCTATCTATCTATCTATCTATCTATCTATCTATCTATCTATCTATCTACCTATCTCTATCTATCTACCTACCTACCTAATCTACCTACTCTATCTATCTATCTATCTATCTATCTACCTACCCTATCTACCTACTCTATCTATCTATCTATCTATCTATCTACCTACCTACCTATCTATCTATCTATCTATCTATCTATCTATCTATCTCTATCATCTTTCATCTATCTATCTATCTATCTATCTATCTATCTATCTATCTATCTATCTATCTATCTATCTATCTATCTCTATCATCTTTCATCTATCTATCTATCTATCTATCTATCTATCTATCTATCTATCTATCTATCTATCTATCTATCTATCTATCTATCTATCTATCTCATCTTCTCTCTCTCTCTCCCTCCCTCTCTCTCTCTCCTTAGTAAGGCCACACCTTGTGTACTGCATCCAGTTTTGGTCACACTATAAAAAAGATGTTGAAAAAGTACAGAGAAGAGCAAGCAGGATGATGAGGGAACTGGAGACTAAAACATATGATGAACGGTTGCAGGAACTGGGCCTGGCTAGTCTAGGGAAGAGAAGGACCAGGGGAGACAGGAGAGCATCTTCCAATATTTGAGGGGCTGCCCCAGGGAGGAGGAGGAAGGGGGTGTCAAGCTATTTCCCAAGGCACCTGAAGGCCAGACAAGGAATGATGGATGGAAACTGAACAAGGAGAGATTCAACCTGGAAATAAGGAGAAACTTTCTGACAGGGAGAACAATCAACCCATGGAACAGAAGTTGCCCTCGGAAGTTGTGGGAGCTTCATCCCTGGAGGCTTTCAAGAAAAGATTGGACTGCCATCTGTCAGAAATGGTGTAGGGTCTCCTGCTTGGGCAGGGGGTTGGACTAGATGACCTACAGGCTCCCTTCCAACTCTCTTCTTCTGTTGTTTTAGGGTCCCCATCTGGCTCAGGTGAAATTAAGAACTCAAATATAAATAAGTGTGTGTCATCCGGGCAACTTAACAAAAAGCAGAATTCTGGAGACAAATTCCTTTTGTGTCTAATCATAGTTGGCCAAATAAAGCATTTTTCTTTTCTTTCCTTCCTTCCTTCCTCCTTCCTTCCTTCCTCTTTCTTTCTTTTCTTTCTCTTTTCCTCCTTCCTTCCTTCCTTCCTTTTCTTTCTCTCTTCTTCCTCCTTCCTTCCTTCCTTTTTCTTTCTTTTCTTTCTCTTTCCTCCTTCCTTCCTTCCTTTTCTTCTCTCTTCTTCCTCCTTCCTTCCTCCCTCCCTTCCTTCCTCTTTCTTTCTTTTCTCTTTCTCTTTCCTCCTTCCTTCCTTCCTTCCTTCCTTCCTTTTCTTTCTCTCTTCTTCCTCCTTCCTTCCTTCCTTCCTTCCTTTCCTTCCTGCTTTCTTTCCTTCCTTTATCTCTTCCTCCTTCCTTCCTTCATTTTCTTTCTCTCTCTCTTCTTCCTCCTTCCTTCTTTCCTTCCTTCCTGCTTTCTTTCCTCCCTTTATCTCTTCCTCCTCCCTTCCTTTCTGCTTTCATTCTTTCATTTCTTTCTTTCGACTTTCTTTTCCTTCCCCCTCCCTCCTTCCCTCCCTTCCATCCACTCACTCAGGTCCTGCCCTCCATAACAGTCCCCCTTTTTTTCATGCGGCCCCTTGGGGAAATCAATGCCCCCCCCCCCACCCCCACCCCTGCCCTTGACCAAGGCTATCTTAGAAGCCCACCCCCCCTCCAAAAAAAAACAAAAAACCCCAACCCAGCTGCAACGCCCAGAAGTCTCACACGGAGGCAGCCGAGGCGCATGGCTGGAAGGAGCACCAGCCCTTCTCTGGCAAGGAGGCGAGTCCTCCAAGCGCATGGAGCTGCCTTGACCCACCGCTGACCCACCGGCTGCTCTCTAGGTCTGGGCCAGGATGACCGCCCAATTTTGGCTCCAATGGGTAACTCTCCCTCCCCTGGGGAAATAAGGGGGAGGAGTGAATTTATCAGTGGGGAGGGGGTCATTTTTCTGCCCTTCCATGGGGCAGCTGCGGCGGTGGGGAGGGCAGGACCAGCCCCTGGCATCAGCAGAGAGAAACCCCCCTAGGCAGGCATCACCAGAGACCATCCAAACGGACCCCCGGAATGCTTCCAATGGAGCCCTTTGCAAGGGGGGGGGAGGGGAAGAGGTGGGGGGGAAGGGTCCATCAAGGGAGCAGAAACGCCAGCGAGGGGCTGCAGCAAACCGCCCCCCCCACTCACCCTTCTAACTACTCAGCCTGTGCTGGCTGCAGAGGAAGGTGGCGGGGGGGTGTCCCTTTCCCTTTCCCCTTCTCCGCTTAGAGGCATTTCCAGAAGCCCCCCCCACCCCACACCCCCCTACCCCCAAGCCCGGCTCAGAGGGGGCCAAAGCAGGGAAATGTCCCCCCGCTCCCCCGTGGCTCCCCTGCACGGGGAGGGGGCTTGCATCGAGAACTGCAATGGGGGCCGCTCCCCCCACCCATGCATTTGGGATGCCCTCCCCCCACTCCCTGCAAGACCCCCCGCCCACCCATCCTCTCTGTCCCCCCTAAAAAAAGGTAGGTTTTCCCTTCCCGGGGGTCCCGGCCGCCCCCAGACCCCCAGAGCTGCGATCTCCCCCCAGCCCAGCCCCGGCCCCTCCACCTCGGCTTCCCTCCTCGTGCTGGCCAGCAGCCCCCTGCCCGGGGCTCCGTCGCCCTCCTCCATTCCGCCCGGCCGAGGACACGTGGGGGCAGCGCGGCGTTTCCCTAGCCGGGTCTTCCCTCTCTACTCCGAGCCCCTTCCCTCCGCGCTGCCACGCCCCCCCGAGCCCTCATTGGCCCAGCGGCGCCGGTAGGCGGGTCCCGGAGCGCACACCCCCTCGCAGCGATTGGGCGAGCCGGGGGCCGGGGGGAGGAGGGGAGGGGAGACCCCGCCCCTCCCCTTGTGAGAGAGCTGTAACCAGGGCAGGTGGAGAAAAGGGGCGGGGCCAGCGCTCCAGCGGGTGGGAGTGGTGGGGGGGGCGAAAGAAGGAGAGAGCGCCTCTGAGCATGGGCAGAGCGGAGGCGGTGGGTTTTGTGTGTCTGTGCATCAGCTGCGTGGAGTCCCCGACTTATGACCACAAGGGAGCACCCACCACCATCATGTGGCTAAGCGAGAGGGTTGTTAAGGGAGTTTTGGCCCGTTTGATGACCTTTGGGGCCGCCGTCGTTAAGTGAATCCCCCCCTTCCCCGTCCATAAGTTAAGTGAATCCAGGCTTCCCCCCATTTTTGACGTGGCTGGTTGGAAAGTTGCAAAAGGGACGGGGGTGGTGGTGGAAATCGTGTGATCCTCGGGAGGCAGCAACGGGTCATAAGTGTGAAGCGGTGGCCCCAAGTCTGAATTTTGGACGATGGTGGTGAACGGTGGTGGTGGTGGTGGGGAAAAATGATCCCAAGCCGCTTTTGTCCTGGCCGTTGGAACCTGGAATGGTCGTGAAACGAACTGGTGTGTCGTTCCACCTGTTCTGTGGCGACTCCGAGGTTGCTCATCCACAGCCCACGGTTGCTCATCCCCCCCTCCCCCGGGGCAATGCAAGGGGGGGGGGTGTCCCCGAGTGACAGCCCTGCACGGCTGGCCGAGAGGAGCATGGTTTCCGTGGGAAAGCATTCCAAGCATCGTGTCCAGACTAACTCCGGATCCCATGCTGGCCCTTCTCTTCCCATCCCTTTGCTCCGGAGAGCAGCAGTCCAGGATCTCTGCTTTCACAGCCAGGCGGGAATCGGGGAAAGCCACCCCCCCCAATGCCCCCCTCCAGCCCTGGGTGGGACCTCTGGCCCCATCCTCCACAGCCGGGAAGAAGACCCCCCCCTCAGAGATGCTCCTGGCCGAGAGGGACAAGGGCTGAAAGCCCCTGATCCAGACTCAGTCAGGCATGCGAGCGATAGAGTGTGCATACACACACACACACACACACACACACACACACACACACAGACGGCATTAACCCCAATTCTTAAAGCAACCAAGTTTGGCCGGCTGGGGAATTCTGGGAGTTGAAGTCCACCAGTCTTAAAGCAACCAAGTTTGGCCGGCTGGGGAATTCTGGGAGTTGAAGTCCACCAGTCTTAAAGCGGCCAAGTTTGGCCAGCTGGGGAATTCTGGGAGTTGAAGTCCACCAGTCTTAAAGCAACCAAGTTTGGCGGCTGGGAATTCTGGGAGTTGAAGTCCACCAGTCTTAAAGTGGTCAAGTTTGGCCGGCGGGGGAATTCTGGGAGTTGAAGTCCACCAGGCTTAAAGCGGTCAAGTTTGGGGACTTCTGGTTTAGTAGCTGAACTGGCAAAATTCTGCTTTTCGATTCGTTCAGCTCTCAAAGGGGGTGGGAATCTGTTATTCTATACCTGGGCGGGCCGTCCTCAGTTTATGTCCAAAAGGGAGCCCCGAATTTCCGTTGTTAAGCGAGATCACCGTGAAGTGAATTTTACCCCGTGTTTTTTTTTACCACCTTCCTTGCCAATGGTTATTAAGTGAAACACGGATGAGTTGACGAGTTGGTAACCCTGTTTGTGAAAGCCAATCCGGCTTCCCCCGTTGAACATCGCTGGTGGGGTGGTCGCTAAAAGGAACACCACCCTTCAGGATGCTGCAATGGTCGTAAATAGGAGGCTGGTGGGCAAGAGGCCCAATTTTAAAAGTGCAGATACAGCAGCGTGACAAAAGGTCGTAGGTCATTTTTTTCAAATTACAGATTATAATCGGAGTTGAAAGGGACCTTGTAGATCATCTAGTCCAACCCCCTGTCCAAGCAGGAGACCCTACACCAGTGGCCCCCAACCTTTTTTGAACCAGGGACCGGTTTCACGATTATTTATTCTTTCACGGACCGGTACCTGAGTAACCCGAGACTCCACCGCCATTGGGACGGCTCTTCGTTCGAAGCCATCCCCCGCCATCTTTGACGAAACTAAGGCGCGAACACCCAAACGCCGCTTTCCAACTGAAAACCCGGAAGCGCCGTCGAAACAAGATGGCGGCGCCCAAGCTTTGCGGCCTGGTAAAAAATGATTCACGGACCGGTACCGGTCCAGGGACCAGTGGTTGGGGACCCCTGCTCTACACCATTTCTGACAAATAGTAGTCCAATCTCTTCTTAAAAGGCTCCAGTGATGACACTCCCACAACTTCCTGTCACGCCTGTTGGAGTCTGGCTCCGAGGGGGAGAAGGAACAGCCGACAGGAAGTAGGAGTGTGGCTCCGGATGTTGTGGAGGATACTGGGGAAGGGCACAGGCCAGCTGGGCATTCAGAGGAAGACCCAGGCCCATCCCCTCTTCATCCTAGGGTATGCAAGGAGGAACAGATAAGGGAGAAACGCGAGTGGGTGGTCTATGGGGGAGGAAGGGGCCCTGATCCCCTTCATTGGCTGCTCCTGGGAGGACCTTTTCAAAGGACAAACTGCGCATGGCAAAGTTGCTGGAAGCAAAGCTTGCGTTATTCTTGTCAAAGCTTATCTGTGTTTTGGCTTCCTCCCAACTGTGGTTGCTGGTAGAAGTCTGCAATTCATCATCCTTGCCTGCTGTAGTAATTCCTTCAGTGTGGTTTGTGTTGGTTTTTTTTAAAATTTCGAATTAACTTTACTTTGGGTGCGGACTGCATTTACACCCTCCGTAAACTGTTTTCTTTAAGGGTTTGATATCCAGCGGAGGATAATCGAACATTGGGGCCAAGTTGGAGGCATGAAAGGGACTTTCTTCTATTTTTGTGACTTGGGTTATTTTTGGGGTCACATCCTTTTGGGTCATCACACTTCCGTTCCATTGGTTGATTGTTAAAAGTCACTTCAAACCATCACTAATGAGCAGTTAGTGCCTTATTGCTTCGGTCACTAAACGAATGGTTGTAAGTCTAGGGTTACCTGGACTTCCCCAGATCAGTGGGGTTGGAAGGAAAAGCGGGGCGCTGGCCCCCCCACTTAGAAGCAGTAGGATAAAACCAGCGACTTTTCATTCAATGAAACTTTCCAGAAATGCCCGCGAGATGCCCATCCAATCTGGCTTTTGCAGGTTTGTCCTCGACTTATGACCAGAATTTAGCATTGGTTATCCAAGAAATTTTTAATAACCTTTCTGCAAAGTTCAGTCTGGATTTGACAAGATTTTATTGGTATTCTTGTGAGTACAGAGTTTTTATTGCTTGTCTAATACAATCACTCAAGACAGAAATATTGAAAATGTCTTTTGAAAATAGTTAATCCGTCTCAGACTTTCTACAGATTCTTCCTTATCGGAGAATGACGGTGTGAATTAAAAAATCTCTCTCTCTCTTCTCCCCTCTCTCCTCGGTTCTGAGTTTTCAAATATCGTTTCTTTATTTTATTTTCCTTACAAAGTTCTTTCTCGCTTTCTGATTTGGCTGGTGTTTTGTTTGTTTTTTTTAAATTCGCTTTCCTCATTGCAAAAAGCGTCAAGTTCGAAAAACAAAACGTTACAACCGTCTCGGTTTAAGGGATGATGATCACTGCGTGGCAATTGCCCAGGTGGATTAGAAAAATCAGAGCGAGCAAAAAGCAATGTACAGATTTCAAAAAGGCTGGCGGTTTTCAAAATTAATGGAGCCCAAATATTCAAAATTAATGTAATTAATATTACGCAGGATGCTTCCAACCTTCCCCCCGCCCCTCCTCCAGCTACGCCGCAGGTAAAAGGGGCCGGCATAAACTGAGTTACAGGTGAGGCAATCATTATGGTGCACCACTGATGAAAATCTGTTCATTTACAGCACTGGTATTTTTTTTCCTCTCCCCCAAAACTTGGCCACTTTAAGATGAATGGACTTCAACTCCCAGAATTCCCCAGGCCAGCAACGCAGGGAAATCCACCCATCTTAAACTGGCCGAGTTTGAGAAAGAAACGTCGCTGGACAATCTCTCTCTCTTTTACCCTCGATCCCACTTTTAAACGACACCGTTTTACAAGCTCTCTCGTTCTCTCTTAGGGGCCCCTTTCCCTAGCAGGGTGCAAACACACCAGTGGGATTACTCAGGGTAGCCATCACCGCTTAAGGCTCTAAGCGGTTTACAGAGTCAGCCTATCGATCCCCAATTGGTCCTCGTTTTACTGAACCTTGGAAGGACGGAAGGCTGAGTCGACCTTGAGACGGTCAGGATCAAACGCTTGGCAGTGGGCAGAGTTAGCCTGCAATACTGCACTGTAACCACTGCGCCGTCATCTTTCTCCGTCCTTCCCCCTTCTTTCTTCCTTCTTCTTCTCTTCTTCTTTCCTCCCTCCTCCTTCCTTTCTTTCCTTCCTTCTTTCTTCTTTCCTCCCTCCCTTCCTTCTCTTTCTTTCTCCCTCCCTCCTTCCTTCCCTTCTTTTCTTCCTTCTCTTTCTTCTTTCTCCCTCCCTCCCTCCCTTCCTTTCTTTCTCCCTCCTTCCTTCCTTCCTTCCCTCCCTTCTTTCCTTCCTTCTTTCTTCTTTCTCCCTCCCTCCCTTCCTTTTCTTTCTTTCTTCCTTCCTTCCCTCCCTTCTTTCCTTCCTTCTTTCTTCTTTCCCCTCCCTCCCTCCCTCCCTTCCTTCCTTCCTTCCCTCCCTTCTTTCCTTCCTTCTTTCTTCTTTCCCCTCCCTCCCTCCCCTTCCTTTCTTTCTTCTCCTCCCTCCCTCCCTCCCTTCCTTCCTTCCTTCCTTCCCTCCCTTCTTTCCTTCCTTCTTTCTTCTTTCCCCTTCCCTCCCTCCCTTCCTTTTCTTTCTTCTCCCTCCCTCCCTCCCTTCCTTCCTTCCTTCCTTCCTTCCTTCCTTCCTTCCTTCCCTCCCTTCTTTCCTTCCTTCTTTCTTCTTTCCCTCCCTCCCTCCCTTCCTTTTCTTTCTTCCTTCCTTCCTTCCTTCCCTTCTTTCCTTCTTCTTCTTTCTTCTTTCCTCCCTCCCTCCCTCCCTTCCTTCCTTCCTTCCTTCCTTCCCTCCCTTCTTTCCTTCCTTCTTTCTTCTTTCCCCTCCCTCCCTTCCTTTCTTTCTCCCTCCTTCCTTCCTTCCTTCCTTCCTTCCCTCCTTTCCTTCCTTCTTTCTTCTTTCCCCTCCCTCCCTCCTTTCCTTCTCTTTCTTCTCCCTCCCTCCCTTCCTTCCTAAGCGACAGCATGTAGACTTATATACCGCTTCACAGTACTTTCCATGGTGCCCTCTCTAAAGCAGTTTACAGAGTCAGCCTTTTGCCCCCAACCATCTGGGTCCTCATTTTACTGACCCCAGATGGACGGAAGGCTGAGTCGACCTTGAGCCAGTCAGGATCGAACTACCAAACTAACGGCAGTCGGCAGAGTTATCCGAGCAAGACTGCATTTTAACCACTGTGCCCCCACGGATGGTTTTTCTCTGCCTAAATGACATCCGTGCCCTTGACCCGAGACTCTGGCTCGCGTTCCCTCTTTCGGACGCCGATTTTCACAAAAAGGGGGGACCTCCTATCCTAACCCCATTATTTCCCCCATTAAAACCGCACCGATTTCTTCAGCCACATCACATGGCATTTTGGGGGAAAACTCGGATCAACCCAGGGCATCCTTCTTGGGTTGGCATCAACGCAACCCACACAAAAAAAAAACCCACCTCGAAAACGCAACCAAGATATTGTCGCTTTGAGCCAAGCGTCTCTGTCGGCTTCAAACTCTGAATATCACCAACTTAAAAAAGAGAGTTGACAAATCGAGGACGCCCCCGAAGCCAAGGAAGAACCTCGCCAAGCAGAAACGGGGTGGCATCGTTCGCCTGTCGAGGGTGAACTTACAAAGTTTCTTCCCCATTCCGAGGATTTGCTTGCGTGCAGCGGCCAGTTGGGGTGTGTGTCGAATTTTTCAACTTTTTCAATTTTTCACAAACATTAAGGGTGCTCAAGTCTTGGGGAGCGTCAAGATATTTTGGTTCTTTTTAACATAATTTAGATCGGTGGTTGCCAACCGGTGGTCCAGTGGGGTCCTGGCTACTCTCTGAGCTTGGTGGTTTTCTTTTGCAGACGTCTCATGACCCAACTAGGGAACGTTATCGGGGCTTTGTGGGGTTTGTGGAGAGGAGGAGGACAACTGTAGAGTCCTCGTGGGTCGTTTTCTTGCAGGTATTTCAAGACTAATAAGTCACCTTATCAGGGCTAGAGGGAAGTAGGGTTTGCTCACTCCCTTCTCGCACTGATGTTGTGTGTCACCTAGTTTGGTAATGAAACTTTTGCAAGAAAAGAGCCAAGCTCAGAGACCACCAAACACCCCACAGTCCTCCTCTTCCTCCTCCTCTCCACAAACCCCCTTCTACCTTCTAGCCCTGATGATGTTCCCTAGTTGGGTCATGAAATGTCTGCAAGGAAACCACCAAGCTCAGAGAGCAACGAGGATCCCGCCGTCCTCCTTCTCCTTCCCTCCTCTTCCTCCACTCCACAAACCACTCTTCCTAAACCTTACTCCCCTTCAGCCCTGATGATGTTACCTAGTTGGGTCATGAGACGTCTGCGAGAAAAGGACCCAGCTCAGGGGGCACCCAGGTCCCTACAGTTTCCTCCCAGTGACTCTTAAGAGGAACTGGGAGTCGTCCCACTGAAAGGCGGTGGGGCGGCTCTTAATTTCCACAGGAGGACGGCAGGGGCTTTGCAACCTCGGGAATTTGCACGAGGCGGAGGAAGCCTCGAGTTCAGCTCTCCACCCCTTCGACCCACCAAAATCCATTGGATTAACCCTAACGGTGGTGCGATTCGCCGGCAGCAGGTGGGGACGGCTGAGGTCTCGGAGAGCGAGGACTCGGATGAGGGGCCTGCCTGTGATGCAGGGATGGGGCCAGGACCATCAGGGAGCGGAGTGCTGCCTTCAGAGGTTGTGGAGGCTGGCAGCAGCGAGGAAGAGCACCCCGAGGAGCCTGCGCCAAGTGCATGTGCACAGAAGGAAAGAGCAGCCGCAGCAGCACGGGCGACTCGGGAGTAAGGCTGCAAGGTGATGGCCCCTCCCTTAAGGGATAAAAGCCAGCTGAGAAACCAGAGTTCTTTGCAGGAAGCAAAGACGTTTTTGCTCCACAAACCTTGTGGACGTTCGGATTATCTTGGTTGGTGTTTGGAGACTCTTTTGTGTTTGAAATATTCCTTGGCAACTTGATCCTGTGTTCTTGGCAGCCTTGCGCCACCTTGGCAAGGCTCGTTCTTATCCGAGACAATTGGTTTGAAGCAGCCTTTTCACCGGGAAGGAAGGGAATTCGCAGAGAACCATTAATAGGTTGTGCCGTTGCCTTTGTCTTGCCTTTTGCTTCCTTGGAACCAGGTTTGGGTCAGAACGACCTGTGAGAACGAAGCCCCTTCCACGCACCCCTGTCCCACCCAACCAAAACAACAACCGGTCCATCATCTCGGAGTCAAGAGGGCCGTTGGAAAGAACACCACGGGGGCATCGGTCGCAAGTACGGTATTCTAGTTTAATAAATAAATAACCTAACACACTGTGGACTAGGGCAGCCTGGTGCTGAGTTCAGAAGCTTGTGCTGGGTTCATCCTGCAAGGGAGCCAAGGTTTGTCTCGGGATCGAATCCTCCTCCCCTTCCTCCGGTGGGAGATTTAATACCTGTTGGATCAGAGAAGGGAAGGAGCAGACAGGTTTGAGTAAGAGGGTCTTTTGAAGGGCTGTTGGTTTGGGAAGGGGGAACTGGGAGGGAAACGCCATCTGGGAAGGGTTATGAATGTTCAAGGGACCGTGCAAATAAGTCCTCATTTTACGACCCCGTTTGGGAGTGGAATTTTCCCTTGAAAAGCAAGGCGATGGTTAAATGGACCCCATCCGATTTTGCAAATCTTTCTCTCTTTTTTTTTGCCGCCATTGCTAAGTGAATTATGACAGTTGTTAAGTGAATCTTGCAGGCATTAAATGAATCTGGTTCCCCCCCCCGCCCCCGTTTTGGTGGACGGTCACAAAGGGGGAATCCCATGATTCCGGACATTGTTAAATGTCATCCTAAATAGAGGCAGTTCTTGATTTACGACCACAATTGAGGCCAAGGTTAATGTTGTGTTAAGCGACCACATTTGTTCGGTGAGTTTTGCTCCTGTTTTACGACTTCCCTGCCCACATTTCGTTAAGGGAATCACTGCCATGGTCGCACGGTGGCGAAGGGAATCCTTGACTTTGCTGGCCAGCGGGTCGCAAATAGGGGACGACGTTGACCCTTGGAGCACGGAAAGCGTCATAAAGACAAGTCAGTTGCCAAGGATCGGAACGCTGATCCTGTGACTGGTGGGGGGAAGGCTGCGACGGCCGTTCAGGGTGAAAGAAACTGGGTCCGAAGTCACTTTGTTTGGGGCCGTTGTTAACGTGAAAGAGTCACTAAATGAACCATTGTAAGTCGAGGACTACCGGTATACGTCGTTTTGTTTTTTTAAATGTACGTGTCAACTCATA
This sequence comes from Pseudonaja textilis, assembly GCF_049901715.1. Lineage (NCBI taxonomy): Eukaryota > Metazoa > Chordata > Lepidosauria > Squamata > Elapidae > Pseudonaja > Pseudonaja textilis. The sequence continues at coordinate 73,992,743 of NC_141994.1, forward strand.
AAAAATTTCTGTGGTCTTTTTAGAGTTGCCAACAGAAAGGGAGCGGGGAGCAGTGCGGCAGCTTGCAAACCGAAAGTGAATTCTATAAATGTTTTCAAAGATTGTAACTAGGCGACTGAAGTTTCTGCCGTGCAAAATTCTAACTCAAGGGTCTTCCAACCTGGCAAGTTTGAGGCTTTGTGGGCTTCCAACTCCCAGAATTCCTGAGCTAACATGGCTGGAGGAGGAATTCTGGGAGTTGAAGTCCACAAGTCTTGAGGCTGTCGAGTTTGAAGACCCCTGGAATGAATAGATAGAGAAAGAGAGGTAGAATAGATAAAGAGAGAGAGATAGAATAGATAGAGGGAGAGGGACAGAAAGATAGAATAGATATAGATAGATAAAGAGGTGGAATAGAGAGAGAGAGAGAGAGAGAGAGAGAGAGTATAGATAGAGGAACAGAAAGATAGAATAGATATAGATAGATAAAGAGGTGGAATAGATAGAGAGAACAGATAGACAGAATAGATAAGGATCTTCAAACTTGGCAGCTCAAGATTTGTGGATCTTCAACCCCAGAATTCCTGAGCTAACATGGCTGGAGGAGGAGGAATTCTGGGAGTTGAAGTCCACAAGTCTTGAGGCTGTCGAGTTTGAAGACCCCTGGAATGAATAGATAGAGAAAGAGAGAGAGAGATAGAATAGAGGGAGAGGGACAGAAAGATAGAATAGATATAGATAGATAAAGAGGTGGAATAGATAGATAGAGAGAACAGATAGACAGAATAGATAAGGATCTTCAAACTTGGCAGCCTCAAGACTTGTGGACTTCAACTCCCAGAATTCCTGAGCTAACATGGCTGGAGGAAGAATTCTGGGAGTGGAAGTCCACAAGTCTGAAAGCTGCCGAGTTTGAAGACCCCTGTTCTAACTGGAGAGCCTGATGGATGACTCTGGGCTATGGACGTGTCCCATTGGAAGATATGAATTACGATACACCCAGGCGGTGAAGGGGAAAACCAGGGTCAAGGGTGACAGTGAATGATGTGTCTCAGAGTCGGCTACACCCAGGCAGTGCCGGCATGTTAACTCCCAATAAATCCTTTGGAAGGCTTGGAAGTTTGGCTCGAGACTCAGGATTTAAATGGGGGGGGGGTGTCACTGCCAGAATCCCGACAGGCCGCTTGTCAAAATCCACAAAAAGGACTCGGCCCACCCAAAGGAGGTTACCTGTAATAGTTTGGCTTAAAAGGCCCGTTTTTGTTCAGCCCCAAGTATTTCGCCTGCTCGTCCGACAGTTCGGTCAGGTGGGCGTCGAAGGTGGGCAGGTGGAGGCTTGCCACGTACTCGTCTGCAAGAGAGGAAGGGGGGGCAGTGAGACCTGAAAGGGGGGGAGGGGGAGCAACCTAAACCCCAACCAAGCTGCTTGTCTGTCTGTCTGTCTGTCTGTCTGTCTCTTTCTCTCTCTCTCTCTCACACACACACACACAGATGATGGATGGATGGATGGATGGATAGATAGACCAAGGTCCCTTCCAACTCTGTTAGTCTGCTATCCTTCCTTCCTTCCTTCCTTCCTTCCTTCCTTCCTTCCTTCCTTCCTTCCTTCCTTCCCTTCCTCCTCCCTTCCCTTCCTTTCCCTTATTTTAAGTTTAAGACTTTGTGGGCTTCCAACTCCCAGAATTCCTGAGCTAACCTGACTGGAGGAGGAATTCTGGGAGCTGAAGTCCACCAGGCTTAAAGCTGCCAGGTTTGAAGACCCCTGGAATGGATAGAGAAAGAGAGGTAGAATAGGTAGATAGAGAGAAAGAGAGATAGATAGAGGGAGAGGGACAGAAAGATAGAATAGATATAGAAAGAACTGATAGATAGATAAAGAGGTGGAATAGATATATATACAGAGAGAGGAGAGATAGATAGGCAGACACAGACAGACAGAATAAATCAAGGGTCTTCAAACTTGACTTGTGGACTTCAACTCCCAGAATGCCTGAGCTAACCTGACGGGAGCAGGAATTCTGGGAGCTGAAGTCCACCAGGCTTAAAGCTGCCAAGTTTGAAGACCCCTGGACTAGAGAAAGAGAGGTAGAATAGGTGGATAGAGAGAAAGAGAGATAGATAGAATAGATAGAGGGAGAGGGACAGAAAGATAGAATAGATATAGATAGAATGATAGAGAGATAAAGAGGTGGAATAGATATATATACAAAGAGAGGAGAGATAGATAGGCAGACACAGACAAACAGAATAAATCAAGGGTCTTCAAACTTGACTTGTGGACTTCAACTCCCAGAATTCCTGAGCTAGCATGACTGGAGGAGGAATTCTGGGAATTGAAGTCCACAAGGCTTAAAGCTGCCAAGTTTGAGGACCCCTGGACCAGATCATTTCAAAAAGAGACTGGCCTGAAATGGTGTAGGGTCTCCTGCATCGGACAGCCGCCTGTCTGAAATGGCATAGGGCGGTGATGGTGAACCTACGGCACACGTGCCACAGGTGGCGTGCAGAGCCATTTGTGCGGGCACCTGAGCCCCAGCCAAACTTACCTGCACTGCGCATGCGCACGCCTCCCAGCTGATTTCCGGCCCGTTTGAGGCAGTTTTCGCCCTCCTGGAGGTTCGAGGGAAGCCTCTGCAGCCTCGGGAGGCCGAAAAACGGGCCTGCTTTTGGCACTTCCGGTATTTCCGGAAATACCAGAAGTGCCAAAACGGGCCTGTTTTTCGGCCTCCTGAGGCTGCAGAGGCTTCCCTCGAACCTCCAGGAGGGCAAAAAAATCAGCTGGGAGGAGCGCGCATGCACAGTCCAGGCAAGGGTGTGTGTGTTGTGTGTGTGTGTGTGTTGCGCACACATGCGCAGGGGGCGTGGGGTGCATTGCCTTCTGGGTGCTGCCATGCGAGCACCCATTTTCGGCACGGGAGCCCCAAAAGGTTAGCCACCACTGGTATAGGGCCTACTTCAGCAAGGGGTTGGACTAGAAGACCTCCAAGGTCCCTTCCAACTCTATGATTATTCTATGTTCTTCGGCCAGCAGAGGACAGAGATGGGGTGCCTTCCGAGAGGAAGGGGGAGACCCATGCCCACCTCTCCACTTACCCATTTTCTTCGGCAGGAGGTACACGTCCTGCTTGTAACGGCCCTCGGGGGCGTTGTACAGCTCTATCAAGGCCAGCGCCTGCAAACCAGAAAGAAGATAACAGATAATCAGAGTTGGAAGGGACCTTGTAGGTCATCTAGTCAAACCCCCGCCCAAGCAGGAGATCCTGCACCATTTCTGAGAAATGGCAGTCCAATCTCTTCTTGAAAGTCTCAAGTGATGATGCTCCCACAACTTCTGAAGGCAACTTCTGTTCCATCGGTTGATTGTTCTGCCAGAAAGTTTCTCCTTATTTCCAGGTTGAATCTGTCCTTGTTCAGTTTCCATCCATTATTCCTTGTCTGGCCTTTGGGTGCCTTGGAAAATAGCTTGACCCCTTCCTCCTCCTCTCTAGGGCAGCCCCTCAAATATTGGAAGATGCTCTCCTGTCTCCCCTGGTCCTTCTCTTCCCTAGACTAGCCAGGCCCAGTTCCTGCAACCATCCATCGTATGTTTCAGCCTCCAGTCCCCTCATCATCCTGCTTGCTCTTCTCTGTACTTTTTCTAGAGTCAAATATCTTTTTTATAATGTGACCAAACCTGGATGCAGGACTCTAGCTGTGGCCTTACTAAGGCTTTACACAGTGGGATTAGTACCTCCCTTGATCTGGATTGTATCCCTCTGTTAATGCAATTTAGGATTGCATTGGCTTTTTGGGCTGCTGCTGCACACGGCTGGCTCCTATTTAGCTGTTTACCCACTAAGATCCCTCTCAGTTCGTGCTATTCAACCTGGTTTCACCCAGTCTAAATGTGTCCTTTGGGTTTTCCTTGCCTAAGTGTAGGACTTTACTTTTCCCTCCATTGAATTTCATTTTGTTAGATACGGCCCAGGGTTCAAGTCTGTCAAGATCCATCTGGATCTTGAGTTGATCTTCTTGGGTGTTAGCTATTCCTGCCAGCTTAGTATCGTCTGCAAATTTGGTAAGTTCCCTTCTATCTTCAGCCTGTCTTCTTGGGTATTAGCTATTCCTAGGGACCCCCACAGCAAGAAAAGCAGAACGGGAACAAAGTAGAGAGTGGATCTCGCCCACGTCCAGGTTTGAAATAATGATAATAATAATAATTTCAAAAAAAGAACTGGACTGTAAAAGCCAGAAGGCAACCAGGCCTGACAGGCAATGTCCTGGACATCGGATCCCCCGCTGAGAACAAGTCCAGGACCTGCTGTTCCTTCTCCTCCTCCATCCCATCTGTTCTGCTTAGCGTCGAGCAAAGAGCCTCCCCTTTGATCCACGGACAATCAGTTGGCAGCCAGGATGAAACCGCTTGGGTTTCACAATACACGGACGGATTAGAGCAACTGGGAAACTCGGAGCATCCTAAACTAAGCCAGATTCAAAAGACAATAAACAAACCGGCCATCGACGGGCACATAGACACCAACAACATCTGCATACCATTCAAACAGACAATCAAAAAGCCAAAAAGGGAACAAAAAAGACCATAATGTATCTTCTCCAGTAGCCAATACCCGGATAAAACAGAGACGTTCCTGGTTCCTTCATTAGGCTGTTGTTTAATGGGTGATAGTTTGCCTGAATTGGTAGTTTCTCGATTGGGGAGGATGAAAACTCCTGAATTGCACAACCCAGGGACAGAGTGCACCATAGTTTCAACTGGAAAACTCAGAGCATCCTAAACCAAGCCAGGTTCCCCCCAGAAAAGAGAGAGTTCCTGGACGTTTGGCATTAAAACAAGTCGGCCATCAACGGGCACACAGAGATCAACAATGTCTACATACCATTCAAAAGAGACAATCAAAAAAAAATAAAACCCAAACCAAAAGACCAAAACATCTTCTCCAGTAGCCACTACTCAGATAAACTGAGATGTTCTTGGTTCCTTTATCAGGCTGTGATTTACTTTTTGTTTGTCTCAGTTGGTGGTTGGGGTGCTGTTTTCTCCTTGATTGTTTGGTGTGGGGCTGTGAGGGTGAACCTCTGGCACGCGTGCCAGAGGTGGCACGCAGAGCCTTCTCTGTGGGCACGCAAGGCACTGCCTTAAGTTCAGCTCCGGATGCGCCCATGCACCTTCCGCTGGCCGGATGGTTTTCATATCTCTGCTGTAGATGCAGGGGGGAGCGCATGCAGAGCAGGGTGCAAGCACGGGGGATGCACGCGCATGCACAGGGCGGCACATGCACGGGGATGCACGCTTTTTTTTGCATTTTGGGGGATGCATGCACGCACGCTTTGGGCACTCGGTGTCAAAAAGGTAAGCCATCCCCGGAGTAGGGTTCATTCTCGGTGTTAACCCCTGCATATCTGGAGGTTCATTAAGAGTGTGGAGGTCGTAGCTTTTTTGGGGGTTCCTTTTTGGCTTCTCTCCCTTCTAGCACTGATGACGTTATCTAGTGGGATCATGAAAGGCCTGCAAGAAAACAACCCAGCTCAGAGAGCCACAAGGACCCCACAGTCCTCCTCCTCCACTCCACAAACTTCACTTCCTTCTAGCCCTGATGATGTTCCCTAGTTGGGTTGCGAGAGGTCCGCAAGGAAACTTTCTTTCTTTTTTCTTTTTAGCCTTAACATATTTATTGATTTTCAATAATCTATTTCATATTCATTTTCTTACTCTTGTCGAACTCATTCGTTGATCGGTAACAAATATTATATTGTGCTTACGTATTTCAATTCCTTACTCTTCTATCTAGCCATTCATAAAACACACTCCAAATTTTATAATAATCTTTTTCCTCTTCTTCTCTAATTGCCATTGTCCATCATTTCAGCATATTCCATTGTTTTCTTAATTATTTCCTCATCCATCGGAATTGTCTCATTTTTCCAATTTTGTGCAAATACAATCCTAGCTGTTGTTAATACATTGATAATCAAGTACGTTAAGTCTACATTATAACCCTCAGGCAATATTTCCAAACTTCCAAGCTTGGAGAACATCAGGGACCCCAGAGTCCTTCTCCTTCTCCTCTCCACAAGCCCCACACCCTTCTAGCACTGATGGCGTCACCTAGCTGGACAATGAAACGTCTGCAAGGAAACAACCCAGCACAGAGAGCACCAAGGACCCCACAATTCTCCTCTCCACAAACTCCCATTCCTTTCTAGCACCGATGACGTTCCCTAGTTGGGTCGTGAAACGTCTGCAAGAAAACCTCCAAGCTCGGCGTGCCTCAAGAATCCCCCATGGTTCAATCCTGAGCAATATTCTCTTCGATAAAGTAAATAACGAAACAAACCACTCTTTACGATGAGTCCTGAGATGGGAGGGAGAATGACGTCCCATCCCCATGCCCAGAGCCAGGTGGACAGCTGGCAAAACCAGCCTCCCCCGTGTCAACTAAAAAGAGACTCCTTTGGTCCTTTTAGCTGCCAGAAAAAGGGACTGGAGGAAAAAACTGTGCATTCCTTAAGTGCCTAGAGAATCGTCCTGGCAGCCCAAAGTTGTCGGAGCGCAGGAATATTATTGGAGAGCATGATTGATGACTCTTGGCTATGGATGTGTCCCATTGGAGAATAGACCTCCACGGGGTAGGTGGGGGGAAGACCAAGGTCAAGGGGGAAATGAATGATGTATCGTATTATCGGCTGCATCCAGGTAATGCCAACATGGCCGCTCCTAATAAATCAATTTTCTTTTCGCTGAGATGCGGCTAGAGACTTATGATTTGAACGGGGGTGGGTGGGTTGGTTGGAGCCCTGACTCACCTGAGTGGTGGCTGTGATGGACAGCACAAAGGTTGGCACTGTGGAACAGCTGAGGTTCAAGAGGCGACCCTGGTGGGGAAACAAAAAAGGGAGCAATTCCCAGCACCCTGGATTCAGGGCTGGGATTCGGCCGGTTCGGGCTGGTTCGAGTGAACCGGCTGTTAAATTTGCATCTGGTTCGACGAACCGGTAGTTGAACCGACCGGATGGCCCTGCCCACCCTACTACCCTGCCCCTCCCCTCCCAGGAATCTCCACATGGCCTGTTTTGGATGCAGGTAAGTGCAGGATCTATGTGGAGGCTTGGCGGGGGGGCGAAAAATGGGCCAAATTGGAAGTTCTGAACGTCCGGAAACGGGCCTGTTTTTGGCTACCGGAGGCCCTCCGGAGCCTGGGGGAGGCCTTTTTCACCCTCCCAGAGGCCTGAGGGAAGCCTCCGGATTCTGGGGAAGTCAAAAAAACGCCCCCCCCGCAAGACGTTCTGGTAGGCCATGCCCACTATGGCCACGCCCACCCAGCCCGAGAACCAGCGCCTGGGATTTTTGACTCCCACCCCCTGCCCGGATGGACTCCCAACGCCCCACCTCAGGTCTTGAGCCTTCCCAAGCGGGCATCAGGAAAGGGTCCCCTTTGGCATCCCAGAAGCCCGCCCGCCCCTCAAACCAAGGTACCCCCCCTCAACCCCTCTGGCGCTGCGGAGCGGCTCACTTACTTCCGCCAGCAAGACGATTCTCTTCCCATCCGGCCAGATGACGTGGTCAACCTGTGACCTCACCCGCTCCCAAGTCAGCTCGGGGGTACGCAAGCTAGCCTGGAAGAGAGCAGCGGGGAGGGGGTCGAAGCCGCCCGGGCCGTGCAAGGACTCACAAGAGCAGCGGCCCAAATGTTCATCGCCTGGCCCCGATATCTGATTTGAGGTTGTTGTGCAAACTCTCGGGAGGAGTTCTTCTCGATTTCAGCCATTTTTCAGATGGGTGGACTTCAACTCCCAGAATTCCCCCAGCCAGGAAGTTGCCGAGGTTGAGAGACACAGGATTTAAGGAGTTTCCTGTCTGAGATAACACTGTGGGCCACTTGGGGAGGGGCCTCTCTTTGGAGGGAGGGAGGAATAGCTTTTACACTTATATACCGCTTCCCAGTGCTTCCCAGCCCTCTCTAAGGGGTTTGCAGAACTCCCAATAATCTAGGTCCTCCACCTTGGACGGACGAAAGGACAAGTCAACCTGGAGGCCGCTGTGGGCAGCGTTTGCCTGCAATACTGTGTTCTAACCCCTGTGGGCATTAAACGAGTCAAGGGAGGCAGGAAGGAAGGAAGGAAAGGAAAGGAGGAAAGGAAAGGAGGGAAGGAATAAGAGGTAGAAGGAAACTGGAAGGAAGAAGGGGGGGAGGGAAGGAAGGTGACAGGAAGGAGGAAGGAACCAAGAAAGAAAGGAAAAAGGAAGGAGGAGACAGAGGGAGAGGAAGGGATAGGAAGTAGAAGGAAACTGGAAGGAAGGGAGGAACAGGAAGGGAGGTGAGAGAGATGGAGGGAAGGAAGGAAGGGAACGAGGGAAGGAAGGAAGGAAGGAAGGAAGGAAGGAAGGAAGGAAGGAAGGAAGGAAGGAAGGAAGGAAAGCTACGTCTTACCACGTCGATTTCTGTGTTGGAATGTCCCATGTTGCACACAATACAACCGTTCTTCATCCGATCCAGATGTTCCCTCGTCACGACATTTTTGTTACCTATCCAACAAAATTGACAAGAGAATCGTCGACCGGGCTGTCAATCCCAACCCATGAAAGGGCAGCCTCTCCTCCCGGCTGCCTCCCCGCCCGGCAGCGGCCGCTGGGCTGGTCTCTTGCAGCTCCCCAATCCATCCACGGAGACCTGCCTCTCACCCCCTCCCCAATTTCCTGGGATCTCTTCCCCGGGAGTTACCTGTGCAGGTGATAACGATGTCGACTTGCCGATTCACTTCGTTGAGTTTCACGAGACGGAAGCCATCCATGCTGGGGGAAAACAACAACAACCTGAACCCTGAGATTTGTGGACGGGTTCCCCCGAAAAGTCACCCCAAATCTAAGAAACACCCCCTACCCCCAAAAATCCCAGGCAGCCCTTTGCCTCCCAGGGCCGGAAACCAGCAAGTTGTGGTTGTGTGTGAAGCTGAAATCACTGGGCACCCATAGTGACTTGCTTCTTTTTTTAATGGCTGCATCTGTCAGGATTCTGGCAATCGCCCTAATTAAGTGATGATTCTCGAGCCAAACTTCAAAAAAAAAAAACCTCAAAGGATTTATTAGGTGCATCATGTCGGCATTAACCTAAACGAAGCCAACTCTGTCATACGTCATTCACAGTCCCGTGACCCCATTTTCCCCCCGCCTTCCTCCTGGATGTGTCATAAATCAGATTCTCCAACTGAGCACCTTCACGGGCCGGGTGTCATCAATCACGTTCTCCACTTAAAGACATTCCCGGACAAAAGCTCCGGTAGTTTAGCTACAATCTTTTAAAGAGAAGAGTTGGAATGTACTTTCGCTTCCAAACTGCTGCACGGCTCTTCCAGATTCCTTTCCTCAGGTAAGTAAAAGGTAAGGTTTTTTCGGACAGCCGCTCACACGAGATCACCGAACCAGCTGTTCCGCCGGCAGCCTCCCACCACCGCCGAGGAACTCTGGGAGTTGAAGTCCACGAGACTTCAAGGGGCCACGGCTGGAGACCCCTGTTCTAGTCCAACCCTCCCTGCGAGGCAGGTTGTTGTTGTTTTTCCGCTCCTTACCAGGCCTGAAGAGCACAGATGGGGTCGATCTCAGTCACGTACACGATGGAGCCCATGGCCTTCAGGGCCGCGCAGCATCCTTTCCCCACCTGGGGCAGGAGAGGAGGAGGTCAGGAAGGAGGCTTGGAGAGAGGGGAGGGGTGGGGGGGGGGACCGAAATCTGTAACCTGAAGGCAAGCAGACCCTGCCTGGGAATCCGCCAGCCCTTTGCAGCCCCGCGGGAGCCTGCCTCTCTCTCTCTCTCTCTCTTTCTCTGCCTCTGTCTCTCTTCCTTCTCTCTCTCTGTCTCTCTCTCTGTCTCTTTGCCTGTCTGTCTCTGTCTCTCTTTTTCTCCATCTTTCTCTCCATCTTTCTCTCCCTCTTTCTCTGTCTTTCTCTTTCTTCCTTCTCTCTCTCTCTCTCTGTCTCCTTCTCTATCTCTGCCTCTGTCTCTCTTCCTTCTCTCTCTCTGTCTCTCTCTCTTCCTTCTCTGTCTGTCTCTCTCTTCCTTCTCTGTCTGTCTGTCTCTCTCTTTTCTCTCTCCCTCTTCCTTCTCTATCTTTGTGTCTCTGTTTCTCTGTCTCTCTCTTCCTTGTCTGTCTGTCTCTCTCTTCTCTGTCTCTGTTTCTCTGTCTCTCGCTTCCTTCTCTCTCTCTGCCTCTGTCTTTCTATCTGTCTCTCTGCCTTCTTTCTGTCTCACTCTGTCTTTCTGTCTCTCTCTCTCACCTCTGTGTGTCTGTGTGTGTCTCTCTCTCTCTTCCTTCTCTTTCTATCTGTCTCTCTATCTCTGCCTCTGTCTCTCTTCCTTCTCTCTCTCTCTCTCTCATCTCCTAGAGAGCCTGGGAGGGTCCAGGCAGGGCAGCAATAGTTGCTGACAAAGATTGACAAAGATCCCCACAGCGGGGAGGGGAACCTTGTAAGTGTTGCTGCAGAAAAGGTTAAAACAAATGGTTGGGGTTTTTTTGGTGTGGGAGGCGGAAAGAGAAGCCAGATGAGTTAGAGCAGAGTTTTGGAGAAATCACCAAGAGATGGCCCATCCCGGGCCACTTTTAAGGTATGTGGACTTCAATTCCCATAATTCCCCAGGCAGGATGATGGGGGAGGGAGGGAGGGAGGGAGGGAGGGGAAAGACAGAGGGCAGAGGAGAAGAGAAGGGAGAGAGGAAGGAAGGAAGGAGAAAGAGGGAAGGAGAGGGAGGAAGGTGAAAGAGAGAAGGTGGGAGGAAAAAAGGAAGGGAAGAAGGAAGAAAAGGAGGGATGAAGGAAGGGAGAGGGAGGGAGGGAGAGAAGGACAGAGGAGAGAAAGAAAGAAAGAAAGAAAGAAAGAAAGAAAGAAAGAAAGAAAGAAAGAAAGAAAGAAAAAAGGAGAAGGGAGGGAGGAAGAAGAGAAAATGAAGAAAGCTAAGAAAGGAAGAGGAAGGAAGGGAGAGGGAGGGAAGAAAAAGAAAGAAAGGGAGAGGGAGGAAGAAAGGAAGAGAGGGAGGAAGAAAAAATGAAGAAAGCGAAGAAAGGAGGGAGGGAGGAAGGGAGGGAGGGAGAGAAAGAAGGAAAGGGAGGGAGGAAGGAGAGGGAAAGAGGGAGGGAAGAAAAGGAGAGGGAGGAAGGAAGGAAGGAAGAGGGGAGGAAGAAACAAATGAAGAAAGAGAAGAAAGGAGGGAGGAAGGAAGGAGGGAGGAGAGGGAGGAAGAAAAGAAAGGGAGAGGGAGGGAGGAAGGAAGGAAGAGGGGAGGAAGAAACAAATGAAGAAAGAGAAGAAATAAGGAGGGAGGAAGGAAGGGAGAGGGAGGGAAAGAAAGGGAGGGAGGAAGGAAGGAGAGGGAGAGAGGGAGGGAAGAAAAAGAAAGAAAAGGAGAGGGAGGAAGAGAAAAATGAAGAAAGTGAAGAAAGGAGGAGGGAGGAAGGGGAGGGAGGAGGGAGGGAGAGAAAGAGAAAGGGAGGGTGGAAGGAAGGAGAAGGAGAGGGAGACGGAGGGAGGGAGGAAAAAGAAAGGTGGAGGGAGGAAGGAAGGAAGGGATGGAGGAAGAAAAAAATGAAGAAAGCGAAGAAAGAAGGGAAGGAAGGCAGAGGGAGGGAGGGAGGGAAAGAAAGAAAGAGAAAGGCAGGGTGGAAGGAAGAATTCTGGGAGTCGGAGTCCACAAATCCTAAAGCGGCCCAGGTTGGAGACCTCTACTCCAGAGGACCAATCTTGGCGCAGGGACGTCGTTCACCGTCCCTGGTCCGGACTTACCTCTCCGTAGCCGCAGACCACCACCTGTTTCCCGCCAAACATCATGTCGGTTGTCCTTTTCAGGCTGGGAAGGAAGAGAGAAGAGAGAAGGCCGTTACTCCAGGATGGACGGCTTGCAAGAAAGCCGCAGTCCTGAGAATATCAGGCTCCGGTTGAAGGTTTCCTGCGGAGGGTGACGTCAAAGCCAAAGCCGCACGCTTGTTACAAGCCGAGGTTGGCAGAAGGCAAATGGGACCAAGTTCCCCTTGCGGAACCGTTTCCAAAGAGCCCGTCGTGGCCGTCCAGAGGAGGCCGGGGAGGAACCTGGGCCAATCCTGGAGGCCGAGGAAGGCTCGGACAAAGGCTCTGCGTCGGAGGCAGAGATGGGGCCAGGGCTGTTTGACAGTTACCACAGCTGCCTTCGGAGTCGGAGATCAGTGGGGAAGAAGAACAGCTGGAGCCTGTTCCCAGGGTGTGCATGCGCAGAGCTGCCAGAAGAAGAAGGGAACATTTAAGGAACACAGGGCAGAGATGGGGCCAGGGCCGTCTGACGGTTATCAGCTCCCTTCGGAATCGGAGATCAGTGGGGAAGAAGAACAGCTGGAGCCTGTTCCCAGTGTGCGCATGCACAGAGCTGCCAGAGGAAGGGGACAATTATGAACCAAGGATCGAGGTGGGAGTAAAGCCACAGATGGAGGGTGAATGGCCCCTCCTCTAGGGATTAAAAGAGGAGCAAAAGGAGAGGGGGCTTTCTCAGGGAAGGATTTGTTGGTTGCCGTCGTGGGAAGACCTGTCTGTGCATCTCAGAGTCTCTGTGCCGAGCCCTTCCTTGTCAGCACTGCGTTTGGGAATAGTTACTTGGCGGATCTCCGGGCTAGATGAGGTCTGTGCTCCTCATTACACCCGTGAAAGACTTTTGGCCAGGCCTTTAAAGGGCTGAAGGTGAATGCAGGAAATACACCTTCGTTTCGTAAAAGGGGTTTTGCCGGGACACGGAGCCGGCTCAGTGCTTTTGGGGGAAGCCGAGGTCAGAACAAGAGCTGTGATTTGTGGCGCAGGTGTGAAGACTGCCTCGAATACACACCCGAAATGTTCTGCGTTCTTCCCCTTTGCAGACTGCAGGATCAATGGAAACGTTCAGTTGAATCGCTGCAGTGGGATATTTGCACGCACCAACAGAAAAAGAATCTGCTTTCTAGGTGTGTGCAAGCCTCACTCCCTTCTAGCACTGATGATGTTCCCTACTTGGGTCATGAGACGTCTGCAGCAACTAAGCTCAGAGCACCAAGGAGCTCACAGTCCTTCTCTTTCTCCTTCTTTGTCCCCTTCTTTCTTTTTCCTTCCTTCCTTCCTCCTCCCTTTTTCTCTTCTTCCTTCTCCACCTCCTTCTCCTGTTCGTCCACTACACAACTCCACCTCCGTTCTAGCACTGATGATGTTCCCTACTTGGGTCATGAGACGTCTGCAGCAACTAAACTCAGAGCACCAAGGAGCTCACAGTCCTTCTCTTTCTCCTTCTTTCTTTGTCCCCTTCTTTCTTTTTCCTTCCTTCTCCTTCCTTCCTCCTCCCTTTTGTTCTTCTTCCTTCCCCACCTCCTTCTCCTGTTTGTCCACTACACAACTCCACCTCCGTTCTAACATTGATGATGTTCCCTACTTGGGTCATGAGACGTCTGCAAGAAAACCACCAAGCTCAGAGAGCACCAGAAAGAGCTCCAAGGACGTCTCAACTTCTCTGCCTCCGACTCTCCACAAATCTCACTCCCTTCTAGCACTGATGATGTTGCCTAGTTGGGTCATGAAACGTCTGCAAGGAAAACGCCCAGTTCAGAGAGCACCAAGGACCCCACAGACTTCCACCTCTGCCTCCTCCTCCTCCTTCTCTCCTTCAAGCACCAATGATGTTCCCTAGTTGGGTCATAAAACATCTGACAAAAAAAACCCCAACCAAGCTCAGAGAACACATAAGGATTCCACAGTGCTCCTCCCTGCTTCTAGCATGGATGATGTTCCCTAGTTGGGTCATGAGACGTCTGCAAGAAAAATGGCCACGTTCACAGAGCCCCAAAGGACCCCACAGGCTTCCTCCTCCTCCTCCTCCAAGCACTGATGATGTTCCCTAGTTGAGTTAGGAAACGTCTGCAAGAAAACCACCCAGCTCAGAGAGCACCGAGGACCCCACAACTTAGAAATAAATGCAAATACACTTCCAGAAACAACTAGAGCCGTAAAAATGAGGAGTCAGGGCCGAGAGAGAGAAAGAGTATCGACCTGCAGTGACTGTCGAAGTAACAGGAAGCTTAACTGTAAGTTAAATTTAAACTTAAGCTTAAGTTTAAACTTGCAACAGCCGGTGCCCGTTGCCTCTTACAAGCCACTGGATCTGAAAGTGTAAAACAAAAACAAAAAAAAATGAACCAAATTTAGCCTTGGGAAATGTAAATATCTTCTTCCTTCCCAGCCTTTTTATAATCTTTCAATCTCTCTGTCTTTTAATTTGGGCTCATTCTACCCTTGGGCTAGGTCGCTGCCTCTAAATCTCCTCAGAGGGATCTTCGCGGCTTCTGATAATCCTGGATTTGGGGTTTTCTGTGATGTCCTGGTTTCTGACAGGTGATTTGTGAGGGGGGCCCCCCTCCTCCAGCCCCCACCCCCACCCCAAAATGGCTTTGCATGTCCTTTTTTGTGAGTGAAGCCGCTTCGGCTTGGCCACCGTGCCCTACATTTCCATCTATTTTTAGCGGATGAGGAAAACCAGGTTAACAACGCCGGCGAAAAAAATGCCATTTCCCAATTTTCAGTCACGGTCCCCACGGGACGGAGCGGGGAAAGCTGCCCCAGTTTCTGGTCCTGGTTTTTACCAAGGCCCGAGCCCAGTTCCTTTCCTTTATTCGTGACCTCGGTTTCTAAGGTCACTCCATCGGAACAGAGCCGGAAGGGACCTGGGAGGTCTTCTAGCCTGACCCTGCGCTCAGGCAGGACGTTCTCTCCCGTTCGAGACCAACAGCGGCCTAATCTCTTCTTGGAAATCTCCGGGAATGGCGCATCCGTAACTTCCGGTGGCAAGTAGTTCCATGGATGAATTCCTCTCGCAGTCGGGAAGTTTCTGCCTAGTTCTCGGTGGCTTCTCTCCTCGGTTAGTTTCCATCCATTATTTCTCTCGTCTGGCCTTCAGGTTGACCCCTAACCTCTCCTCTTTGTGGCAGCCTCGACTGCTATCATGTCACCCCGAGTCCTTCTTTTCATCGTAGGCCTGCCCAGTTCCTGCACCTCTTCTTCGTCTGTTTCGGCCTCCAGTCCACTAATCCTCTTCCTTGCCCTTCTCTGCTCTTTTTCCAGAGTCTCCACATCTTTTTTTTGGATCTAGAACTTGACCGGAAGAAGGTGAGACTGAAAGACTTCCTTCTAACCCTTATGAGTCCGTGTTCTGTGCCTTCTGGTAGCAAGCTGTTCCACTGGTTCATTCTTCTCACCGTCGGGAAGTTTCTCCTTAATGCCTTACGCCAATGGCCGTGTGAGCGGAGGTGGACAAAGCAACAGGGCAGGGAAGATGGGCAGATATGCACATAAATTGGAGAGAGAAAAAAAATAGAACAGAATATCCAAGTTGGAAGGAACCCTGGAAGTCATCTAGTCCAGCCCCCTGCCCAAGCAGGAGACCCTGTACCATTCTAGCTAAGTGGCTATCCAGTCTCTTCTTAAAAGCCTCCAGTGATGGAGAACCCAACAACTTCTAGTGGCAAGCAGTTCCACTGGTTAATTATCCTCCCTGTTAGGCGTTTTCTTCTTAGTCCTAGATTGCTTCTCTCCTTGATCAAGTTTCCACCCGTTGCTTCTCCTCCTGCCTTGGAGAATAGGGGGACCGCCAAATCTTCTTTGGGGCAGCCCCTCCAACGTTGGAAGACCGCTATACTTTACAGAATAACAGAAGGGCAGAGTCGGAAGGGCCCTTAGAGGCCTTCTAGTCCAACCCCGTGCTCAAGAAGGAGATTCTTTTGTTTTTTTTGGTTGAACAAATTTTATTAATTTTCAAAGACATACAAAACGTAAAACATAAGAACATAAAACCTCTTTTCTGAAAGTCGTTTGTAAATTTTAACAAAACGAATAAAACGTTTTGTACACCACTGACACATCTCCTTATAAACACATACGTATCCTTTCAAGTTTCTTATGATTTCTCCCTTTACTTTTACTCAGTGATATTTCTTTCCTGTATTTATCCATTTTATATGCTTTTATTCGCTGCACTTATTTTTCCTTCTGACTTGCTTTATTCTCTTCTATATTTTGTTCTCAATTGTCCTCGTCTAACAAGGAGGAGATTCTATATATACCATCCCAGACAAACGGCTGTCCAGCCAACCTCTGGAGGCCAGTCATTCCATCGGTCAACCGTCCTGGCTGTCAGGAAGTAAGCGCTTTAACTAATTTAACTGCCGTGATTAACCCTTAGCAACGGTGGCAATGAAGTACCGCAAAACGGGACAAAGCTCTCCTTCGCAACTGCCTCGCTCGCCAGCGCCACTTTTGGGCTCCCTCGAGGAGGACCCCACCTGTAGAGGAAGATTGAGAGAAGGGACCTACCCATCTAGAATAGATTCCCGGCAGCAGTACAAGTTGTCAAACTTCTGTTTGGTGACGGAATCGTTGACGTTCATTGCGGGAACGCACAACTTGCCGGCTTTCGAGAGTTGGTACAACCTGGAAAGCAGTTGAAAAAAACAACAACACAGAAACACACAGACATTTTATCATATGCGGTGGTCCTGCTTGGAGACTCAAAAATATTGGTTAAAAATTCCAACATGGTTACAGGAGATTACCAATGAGCAAATAGAATTGGAACCGGAATTATTTTTACTGGGGATATTCAGAAAGAAAGAAATAGGAGAGAAATGTATAACGTATTTCGTATGGCACGTTTTAACTGCAGCCAAGATTGCCTATGCCCCGTGTTGGAAACACACACGAATACCACCAGAGGAATTGATCACTCAAAAAAATAAATGAGCTGTGCCAAGATGGACAAGAGAAAGAGGAATGTGACTATTACAAGATGTGGGGGAAAATGGTATGATTGGATTGAGCAGAGATAGATTGTTGGGTTAGATAAATGGGTTGTAAATAAATAGGGATAAGCACTAGATAAGTTAACGATTTATATCTGCACAAATTCTATAGATTTGTAAATAATGCACAAAGTATTAGTATAAGGTGAATGTCACAAACTGTGGATGTTATATCATTTATATTTCTGTTGTTTGTCTTTTTAAAAATAATAAAAGATTAATAAAGTTTCTTAAAAAGAAAAAAGAAAGAAAAAACGCACGCACACACGCACCCAATCAGGATTTTCCCACAATTCTCTTTGCTGCTCTTGGGGTTTTCCAGGACAGCTTTCAATGGGCCCAGGTGATTCTTCCATTGAGGCTACGAAGGGTCCACCTGTATCGTGATTCTCGACGCGGTGAGCGGGCTCAACAACGGAGAATGGAATGGATTTAACCCTTTTGTTCTCCATTAAGTCAGGAGTCTCCAAATGTGGCAACTTTAAGGCTTGTGGACTTCCAAGTCCCAGAATTGCCCAGCCAGCAGGCCTAGCTGAGGAATTCTGGGAGCTGAAATCCACAAATCTTAAAGTGGCCCTGTCTTAAACTCTTGAAAATGTAGGGAAGAACAAATTAAGCAGAGGAAACGACAACTGATATCTACTCTCTGTGGGGTGAATGGATTTAATTATTATTTTTTAACCACAGAGGAGAATAATAGGTGTGGCCTACAGGTAGTCCTTGACTTCCAACAGTTTGTTTAGCAACCGCTCGAAGTTCCCACGGCACTGAAAAAAGGGACTCGGGACCACCGTTCACACTTATGACCGTTGCAATCTCCCCAGGGTCATGGGATTCACATTTGGGTGCTTGACAACTGACTCACATTTATGACGGTACATGATTTAGGTGCCGGCTTTCGAAGCCGTATATAGCCTGAGAAAATGGGAGCGGTGATTTCAGTGGAGTAGTTCTAAGTAGACAAAATCAAATTCTTTTCTTAGTTCAAAGTTATTAAGTGTGGCCCAGCGGAGAAGAAGGATCTTACACTGGGACGGATCGTGACTGGTCCATGTGATGTGATGACGGGGGAAAAGAGGATGGATTGTAGTCTGGGACATTGTGGGATGTCTGAGAAACTTTTGGATTCGGGATTCCACAGATATGATGCCAGGTGCTATTCTAATAAAGGTCTTTTTGAGATTATGCCGGTCTCGGAGTTACTGATTGGAATGGAGGTTTGCTGGAACGCGGACATTATCTCGAAACTAAAAGTTTTCCGGACTTCCCACAATGTCCTAAACTACAATCCATCCCCTTTTGTCCTATCACCACATCGCATGAACCAATCACGATCCGTCCCAGTGTAAGATCCTTTTTCTCCGCGGCGCCACACTTAATAACCTTGAACTAAAAAAAGAATTTTGCCTAACTTAGAACTACTCAACTGGAATCACACCCTCCCACTTTCTCAGGCTAGGTGGCGGCTTCCAACGGTGACACAAAATGTGGCAGCGTGGGAGCAACTGGTCTCACTATGGCTTCCAAAGCGGACAGGATTGGAGATTTAAGACCCCCTTTTGCAACCTTCTGACAAGCAACGGGAATTCACTCAATAACCACACGACCAATTTAACCACGGCAGTTATTTGGTGAACATGTGCGACAAGAAAAGTCGTAAAACGGGGGCAAAACTCCCACTTATCAAATGTCTCAAGGAACAACATAAATTTTGGCTCGATTGGAGTCACGGCTGTACCAAAAACCAGATCTCAAGGCCGCTCCGTCTCAAATAGATATATATTTACCTGTGGACCCCGGTTACGCTCTCTTCGACGATGCCTTTGATTTTCTTGAACATGTTTGGGTATTTCTTATAGATCCAGTGTGTGAGGTCTCCACCGTCGTCCAGGATCTGCGAGGCAAAATTGACCCCAGGTGACTGCGTGGCTGGGACAACAACTTTGAAATAATTATTATTAGCTGCAAAATCGGTCAGACATTTAGATTGGATTTGGCATTTCGGCCTGCCTGTTTTTTTTGTGATTTCACTTTTTTATCAGTTTATCGAAGTGTAAAATACAAAGAAGAAGAAAAATCCATGGAAAAGTTAAGAAGAGAGGGAGGGAAGGATATAGTGTAACGGGAGGAAAATACGGAAAAGGCACCGATTTCTGACTCTCTTTAGCACAGTAGAAGGTAACAAACATTACAACCACAAGTTTTTAGCTTTTACACAATGGTACGTACAAGCCATTTCTATAACCATAAGCCTGTCTGGTTTACAAAAGCAGAATCAAAGTTCCATTTTTTTTTCTGTTCGCATTCCAAACCACAAAATTTGGAACCAATTTCAAAATAGAAACAAAATTAAATATAATCTCTTATTTGGATAAAAGAATCCGTTTAACCATCCCTGGCTGTCTTTGCTGTGGGGGGATAATATATCATTTCTTACATTTTCAAATCTAGTCCATAATATTTTACGATCTTTGAAATATTATTCAGCATTACTTAAAGAACTGGAGACCTGTATATACATATACACTCATTTTATACCTACAAAACTAACCTGAAGCTTTCTATGAGTACATCTATCAGTTTTAAAAAAATCCACCCTAATTAATTAAAACGTTATGTTTAAGTCATTCCCTCCCAGCTTATCTTCATAGAATAAGAGTCTTTCCTGGAGAAGTTCTTATTTTGGTCCACCTGTTGAGTCCTTCCCAAAGGCCTGATTTATAATAGTGTCTTTCAACCTTGGCAACTTTAAACTTTAAGCAATGCTGGCTGGGGGATTCTGGGAGTTGAAGTCCACCCATCTTAAAAGTCCCTAAGGCTGAGAGACGCTGCTCTGAATCAGGGCTCCCAAAACCTGGCAATTTTAAAGACTCATGGCCTTCAACTCCCAGAATCCCTCAGCCATCCATGCTGCCTGGGGGATTCTGGGAGTTGAAGTCCACCCATTTTAAAAGTTCCCAAGGTGACTGTTCTGAATCAGGAGTCCCTAAGTGCAGCAACTTTAAGACTCGTGGACTTCAACTCCCAGAATTCCCCAGCCACCCCCATGCTCCTTGGGGAGTTTTGGGAGTTGAAGTCCACCCATCTTAAAAGTTCCCAAGGCTGAGAGACAGACATTGCTTTGAATCAGAGCTCCCCAAAACTTGAGGGCTTTTGGACTACAACTCCCAGAATTCCTCAGACATCCCTACTGGCTGTGTGTGTGTGTGTGGGGGGGGATTCTGGGAGTTGAAGTCCACCCATCTTGAACTCGCCAAGGTTAAGAGACACGCTCCTTTAGAGGCATTTTGGTTGGGGTGGAACAACGTGTAAAGCTCAAGGCTCCTACGCTCAGATCACGCTGTTTTTTAACTCAACGGATTACCAGCCTGGCATCAACAGCGCCCAGCAAACACCCCCCTCCCCTCCGTTTCCACCCCCCTCCCTCGCACTCAAGGCTCCAGCTCATTAATCTCCAGTTAATTAGGAAGGTTGTATAATCCACTTGTCCTTCTTGAAGTGCCCTAATAAGCTAGAGCGGCATTTTCTGGCAAGTTTTTGCCCAATCTTTTCTGGGAAAAGGAGAACATGGAACGCAGCCTAAATTTCCCCCCTGTTCCTGGAGGAAAGAGGTGATTTTGGAGCTTCCATCTCGAGGTTTGTCTCCAGATCTGATTTCAACAAGGCTGTAAATATGGTTTGGTGGCATCCTTGTTGCTTTTTGAACTGGGTAGTTTTTTTTCCTGTAGACGTTTCATGACCCAACGAGGTAACGTCATCAGTACAAAGGAGTGTGGAGTTTGAGAATGTGAACGTGTAGGGCTAGGAAAGGTCTGCAAGGAAACAACCAAGCTCAGAGAGCACCAAGGACTCCACAGTCCTCTTCCTCCTCCTGTTTCACTCCACAAACCCCACTCCTATCTAGCACTGATGATGTTCCCTAGTTGGGTCATGAAACGTCTGCAAGGAAATAACCAAGCTCAGAGACCACCCAGAATCCCACAGTCCTTTTCTTCCTCCTCTTTCTCTTCCTCTTCCTCCTCCTCCTGCCCCCTTCTATTTCTTCTCCACTCTGCAAGACCTACTCCCTTCCCAGCACTGATGATGTTCCCTAGTTGGGTCATGAAACGTCTGCAAGAAAACCACCAAGCTCAGAGAGCACCAAGGATCCCACAATCTCCTCTTTCTCCTCCTCCTCCTCTCTCCAAAGACCTCACTCCTTCTAGCACTGATGATGTTCCCTAGTTGGGTCATGAAACGTCTGTAAGAAAACCACCAAGAATAGGGGGGGCACCAAGGACCTCACAACACCCTCTTCTTCCTCTTCCTCCTCTCCACAATTCCCACCTCCTTCTAGCACTGATGATGTTCCCTAGCTGGGTCATGAAACATCTGCAAGGAAACCACCCCACAATTCCCACCCAACGAACCGATAACTGAACCCTGAGTGACAAATATTTTCTTCTATGGAAACGTTAAGTCGTGTTGCCCCGTTGTGTTCTCTCCATCCTGTTCATCCTCCATCAACGATGGGGAAACCCACCCCTCTAATTCTCCATTTGCCGTTTCCACTGGAAGAAGCATTAAGCTCTCATTGTATATTTGCACCCAGCAGAAGTCAAGATTTTGACCCAAGACCATGGGAACATTGTGTTCCGGTCCAAAAACTCTCATTAACCTTTCCCAGTCTCCTTGCCCCGTTTCCCAAATTGGCCCCACCTATTTAATAATCCAAACCTCCAAGGCCCCGGAGGGGGGGGGGAGCGGGGGACACCCAGAGGTCACCTCTACCCCTGCGGTGCAATTACATGTTATTTTCTCTAAATAATATATGCAAGTCAAGTAATAAGCCGATTAACATCATCATTACTCTTAACAAGCATGTACGGTGACCCGATGAAGCGGGGGAATGTGTGACTTGGAAAGGTCAGTGAGGTCATCTAGTCCAACCCCGTGCTGAGAACAGAATTTACGTAAGTGTTTCTGGTAAATTGGCTCCGGGGAAGGAGAATTTGTCCCTGTTCTAGGTTGCTCGCTGGCTGCTCCGTTTATTATTTTGTTTCTTAGATATTTTTATGTTTTAGACGTAACTCAAAGCAATGGATATACCTAATACAGGTAGTCCTCAACTTACAACCGTTCACTTAGCGACCGAAGTTAGAACGGCACCTTAAAAGGGCCATTCTTCACACTTATGACCATTGCAATATATCCCCCCATGGTCACATGATTTATATTCGGATGCTTGGCAAGTGACTCGTACTTATGATGGTTTGCAGTGTCCCGTAGTCACGTGATCCCCTTTTACGACCTTCTGATGAGTGAAGTCACTGGGGGAAGCCGGATTCACTTCACGACCGTGTGACTAACTTAACAACTGCAGTGATTCACTTAACAACTATGGCAAAAAAGGTCATACAATGGGGCAAAACTCACTTAAATGTCTCAATTAGCAACAGAAATTCTGGGCTTGGTTGTGGTCGTAAGTCGAGGACTGCCTGTGCTCTTTGCTCCTCCCGTTTCCCCCGCCCCAAAACAACAACCATGCGAGGTGGGCAGGGTGTTACGTTACAGCACAGACGCTGCTCTCTGTTTTCGACTAAAGCAGCATTTGGCAAACCTCGGGATTGGCCCAAACTCACCCAACCGGCTTTCAGGCCCAAGGCGGGACTAGAACTCACCATCTCCTGGTGATTGGTCCAAAGACACCCAGCTGGCTTTCAGGCCTAAGGCGGGACTAGAACTCATCGTCTCCTGGTGATTGGCCCAAAGACACTCAGACAACTTTCAGGCCTAAGGCGGGACTAGAACTCCCATCTCCTGGAGATTGGGCCAAACTCACTCAACTGGCTTTCAGGCCTAAGGCAGGACTAAAACTCCCAGTCTCCTGCTGATTGGCCCAAAGTCCCCCAGCTGGCTTTCATGCCTAAGACGGGACTAGAACTCACAGCCTCCTGGTGATTGGCCCAAAGTCACCCAGCTGGCTTTCAGGCCTAAGGCGGGACGAGAACTCCCCATCTCTCACTTTCTAAGTCTGGTGCCTTAACTACTACACCAAAGTAGTTCTCCAATGCAGACCGTTTTGGGGGATGACAAAATAAGATGGCCCCCAAATGACCCCTTTCTTTCTTTCTTTCTTTCTTTCTTTCTTTCTTTCTTTCTTTCTTTCTTTCTTTCTTTCTTTCTTTCTTTCTTTCTTTCTTTTTCTTTCTCTCTCTTTATTCCTTTCTTTCTTTCTTTCTTTCTTTCATCTCTTTCTTTCTTTTTCTCTCTCTTTCTTTCTCCCTCCCTCCCCTTTCTTTCTTTCTTTCTTTCTTTCTCTTTCTTTCTTCTCTTTTCCTTTCTTTATCTCTCTCTCTTTCTTTCTCCCTCCCTCCCTCCCCTCTTTCTTTCTTTCTTTTTCTTTCTTTTTTTCTTTCTTTCTCTCTCTCTCCCCCCTCTCTCTCTTTCTTTCTCCCTCCCTTCCCCTCTTTCTTTCTTTCTTTCTTTCTTTCTTTCTTTCTTTCTTTCTTTCTTTCTTTCTTTCTTTCTTTCTTTCTCTCTCTCTCTCTCTCTCTCTCTCTCTCTCTCTCTCTCTCTCTCTCTTTCTTTCAAGTCCAACCGAATTGCCCTTGCCCCTCCCGTGTGCTGCTGGCTGCCCTGGCAGACTCCGCCCCCCTCCTTCCCGGCGCTCACCATGTTGGGCTGCCAGCCTTCGACGTTGACACATCGGTCTATGCACCACCAGAAATCGTCCTCCGATTCTCCTTTCCAGGCAAAGACGGGGAACCCTGGAAGAAAAATTGGGGCGAGGGGGGGGAGGGGGCCCCAGAGAAGAGCCACTGTGGCCTGAAAGATCTTCGCAAGCCCCTCCCGTTCTGCGGAGGGCTGAACCCCTCCCGTCCCAGCCCCCTCCAAGCTTGCTTTGGGGACCCCCCCTTCCGCCCCCCCTCCTCGAGAAAGACAAATCCTTCCTTACCGTTCTCAGCCAGGGCAGCTGCCACTTCGTTGAGGGTGGAGTAGATGTTGCAAGCGGCCCACCGGCACTGAGCCCCCAGGGCACCGAGGGTCTCCATGAGAACCTGCAGGCAGGGGAATGGTGAGGAGGGGGCTACTCAACGCCCACCCTTCACCCCGTCAACTCCAATTCGGGCAAGCCACCTGCTGGGTTTCGTGAACTCCTATTTTAAAGGTAAAGGTTCTCCCCTCGCACCTCCCCGTTAGTCGTTTCCGGCCCTGGGCTCTAGGGGGCGCTGCTCATCTCCATTACAAAGCCAAAGGAGAGCCCACTCTGTCCCACGACATCTCTATGGTCATGTGACCAGCAGGACTAAATGCTGCCAAAGGCGCACGGAACGCTGGGGCCCGTCGGGGACACGGCGACCGTTGTAACTACAAAGCGGTGGCCAGGCCTCCGAATTTTGATCCCGGGGACCCTGCAACGGCCGGTCGTAAGTATGAAAAATGGTCCTGAGTCACGTTTTTTTCATTTGTCAGGGGTAACTTTGAACAGCCACTGAACAAAGTGCTGTAAATCGAGGACCGGGGCGATTCAACCGGGGTAATAACCGGTTCGGGGAACGCGCGCAGAGCGTTTGCTAACTGACCTTCTCCATCAATCCCGGTGTGCTAAACAGCTGATGCGTGACAATCCACTGTGCCGCGCAAATCAACTGAGCTTCAAAATCAGCACAGCCCAGGCGAGCGAGCCCAACAGCTGATCGTTGGAGCGAACCAGTTCACTCCCAGCTCGTCCTCGGCGCTACCAGTTTGCTCGAACCGGGCGGAACCGGTAGAATCCCACCCCACCTGTTGAGGACTACCTGTGAAGCCCAACACAATGTCTCCAAAGCAGAGAAGATTTCTCTAGGTAGGATTTCTGGACCAGTCGATCCCACCTCTGGGAGATCTCCGCCTTGGGACAGAGAAACAAGCTCGGATAGCGACGGGGAGCGCTTCGGCGTAACTTACAGCGGTTTGAGCCGTGATGTGGGTGCAACCCACGATCTTGGCTCCAGCCAGTGGCTTCTCTCCCTGAGCACGTTTCCTCAAGGCCATGAGTGCAGGCATTTCTAGGGGAAGGAGAGAAGGAAACAGAGGTTCAGCGGAAGGCAGGAAAGAAAGAAAGAAAGAAAGAAAGAAAGAAAGAAAGAAAGAAAGAAAGAAAGAAAGAAAGAAAGAAAGAAAGAAAGAAAGAATTCTTTATTGGCCAAGTGTGACTGGACACCCAAGGAATTTGTCTTGGTGCAAATGCTCTCAGTGTACATAAAAGAAAAGAAACATCCGTCAAGAGTCAAGAATCATCAGGTGCAACACTTAATAATAGTCACAGAGTACAATAAGAAGAGAATAAGAACAAGAATAGAATAAAATTCTTTATTGGCCAAGTGTGATTGGACACACAAGAAATGGAAGAGGATTTTATGTTTTTATGTTTTTGTATGTGTATGTTTGTGTTTAAAAATAAAAAAACTTTATTTAAAAAAATAATAATAGTCATGGGGTACAATAAGAATAGAATAGAATTCTTTATTGACCAAGTGTGATTGGACACACAAGGAATTTGTCTTGGTGCAAATGCTCTCAGTGGACATAAATGAAAGGATACATTCGTCGAGAGTCAAGAATTATCAGATACGACACTTAATAATAACAGTCATAGGATACAATAGGCAATCAAATCATACTAGGTGTCAGGATTCTGGCAGTTACCCCAATTAGAAAGAATAGAAAATAGAAATAATTAGAGTAGAAAATAGAATAAAATAGAATGCAGAATAGAATATAGAATAGAACGAATATAGAATAGAATAGAATTCTTGATTGGCCAAGTGTGATTGGACACACAAGGAACTTGTCGGTGCAAATGCTCTCAGTGGACATAAATGAAAGGATACCTTCGTCGAGAGTCAAGAATCATAAGATACGACACTTAATAATAACAGTCATAGGATACAATAGGCAATCAAATCATACTAGGTGTCAGGATTCTGGCAGTTACCCCCATTA
Organism: Pseudonaja textilis; assembly: GCF_049901715.1. Taxonomy (NCBI): domain Eukaryota; kingdom Metazoa; phylum Chordata; class Lepidosauria; order Squamata; family Elapidae; genus Pseudonaja; species Pseudonaja textilis. The sequence continues at coordinate 74,018,509 of NC_141994.1, forward strand.
GAAAGAATAGAAAATAGAAATAATTAGAGTAGAAAATAGTATAAAATAGAATGCAGAATAGAATGCAGAATAGAATAGAGAATAGAATAGAAAGAATATAGAATAGAATAGAATAGAATAGAATAGAATAGAATAGAATAGAATAGAATAGAATAGAATAGAATTCTTTATTGGCCAAGTGTGATTGGACGCACAAGGAATTAGTGCAAATGTTCTCGGTGCACATAAAATAAAATAAAATACATTCGTCAAGAATCCTAAGACACACCGCTTAATGATGGCCATAGGGTACAAATAAGCTATCAAATCATACTAGGAAACAGTCAATATGAATTGTAAGGCTACAAGCCAGAAAGTCATACAGTCACAGGTGGAAGGGGATGGGTGAGAAGGAGTGATGAGAACATTAACAGTACTGATGATGTTTAATAGCACTGATGACGTTCCCTAGTTGGGTCATGAAACATCTGCGAGAAAACATCTAAGCTCAGAGACCACACAGCCTTCCTCCTCCCTCTCCTCTCCGCAAACCGCCCTCCCTCCTAGCCCTCAGGATGCTCTCTAAGTTGGGTCATGATTCTTCAAGAAAACCACCAAGGTCAGAGAGCAGTAAGGACCCACAAGCCTTCCTCCTCCTCCTCCTCCTCTCCACAAACCCCACTCCCTCCTAGCTGATGATGTCCTCTAGTTGGGTCATGATTCTTCAAGAAAACCACCAAGGTCAGAGAGCAGTAAGGACCCACAAGCCTTCCTCCTCCTCCTCCTCCTCCTCCTCCTCCTCTCCACAAACCCCACTCCTCCTAGCTGATGATGTCCTCTAGTTGGGTCATGATTCTTCAAGAAAACCACCAAGGTCAGAGAGCAGTAAGGACCCACAAGCCTTCCTCCTCCTCCTCCTCCTCCTCCTCCTCTCCACAAACCCCACTCCCTCCTAGCTGATGATGTCCTCTAGTTGGGTCATGATTCTTCAAGAAAACCACCAAGGTCAGAGAGCAGTAAGGACCCACAAGCCTTCCTCCTCCTCCTCCTCCTCCTCCTCCTCTCCACAAACCCCACTCCCTCCTAGCTGATGATGTCCTCTAGTTGGGTCATGAAACGAAAGAGAGAGAGGGGGGGGGAGGAATTACAGCTTTGTGACTTTTCGGCTGCAAAAAAAAAGAACGCCGGGAGCTCATTTGATTCCGTTCTCTTTTGTAGCTCCGTCAGCACACCGTTCAGCCATTCGATCGCAGTCAGGAGATTAAAGGAAAGGGAGGGTTTTATATTTTGTTTGTCTACGTTTAAAATAAAATAAAAAATCTAAAAAAAAAAAAATCAAAGAGAGAACTGAAGGGGGGAAGGAAAGAGGTTGAGGAGCCATGGAAGGTGTTCCACTTCAATCCCTGAATAAAGGATTGCTTAGGAAGGGGGAAAAAAGGGGGTCTTGGGTGGTTTTGAACAAACATGTTGAGCAGCACAAGGGCACGTGGGGCAAGAGGAAACCATGTGTGGGGGTCGGGTTCCCACGACCTGTAGAGAGGATGGTGGGTGGAACCACAAATGCCAAACCACCAAAGGCCTTTCTCCATTTCACTCTTCTCTGGGGCGATCTGGGAACTCAGCCAATGTAAGATCACGAACCGGTTGAGAACGCAAGAGCAGAGGGGAAGAGAGGGGGCCTGTCTGTCTGTCTGTCTGTCTGTCTGTGTCACTATCTATCTACCTATCATATATCTATCGGAAGCAATGAGTTCTAGGTTATCTATCTATCTATCTATCTATCTATCTATCTATCTATCTATCTATCTATCTATCTATCTATCTATCTATCTATCTATCTATCTATCTGAAGCAATGAGTTCTAGGCTATCTATCTATCTATCTATCTATCTATCTATCTATCTATCTATCTATCTATCTATCTATCTATCCATCCATCTATCCATCCATCCGAAGCAATGAGTTGTAGGTTATCTATCTATCTATCTATCTATCTATCTATCTATCTATCTATCTATCTATCTATCTATCTAATCTCTAATCTATCTATCTATCTATCTATCTATCTATCTATCTATCTATCTATCTAATCTCTTATCTATCTATCTATCTATCTATCTATCTATCTATCTATCTAATCTCTAATCTATCATCTATCTATCTATCTATCTATCTATCTATCTATATCTATCTATCTGAAGCAATGAGTTCTAGGTTATCTATCTATCTATCTATCTATCTATCTATCTATCTATCTATCTATCTATCTATCAATCTATCTATCTATTTATATTATCTATCTATCTATCTATCTATCTATCTATCTATCTGAAGCAATGAGTTCTAGGTTATCTATCTATCTATCTATCTATCTATCTATCTATCTCTATCTATCTATCTATCTATCTATCTATCTATCTATCTATCTATCTATCTATCTAATCTCTAGTCTATCTATCTATCTATCTATCTATCTATCTATCTATCTATCTATCTATCTGAAGCAATGAGTTCTAGGTTATCTCTCTCTCTCTCTCTCTCTCTCTCTCTCTCTCTCTCTCTCTCTCTCTCTCTCTCTATCTATCTGAAGCAATGAGTTCTAGGTTATCTATCTATCTATCTATCTATCTATCTATCTATCTATCTATCTATCTATCTATCTATCTATCTACCTACCTACCTACATATCTATCATCTATAATATCTACCTATTTTTCTATCTATCTAGCCAATGCAATCCTAAGTTGCATTAACAGAGGGATACAATCAATATCAAAGGAGAAACTAATACCACTCTAAAAACCTTAGTAAGACCACACCTAGAGTACTGCATCCAGTTTTGCTCATCACACTATAAAAAAGAGGTTGAGATTCTAGAAAGAGTGCAGAGCAACCAAGAGGATTAGGTGGTTGGAGGCTAAAACCTATGAAGAGCAGTTGCAGGAACTGGGCCTGGCTAAGTCTAGGGAAGAGAAGGACCAGGGGAGACAGGAGAGCAGCCTTCCAATATTTGAGGGGCTGCCGCAGAGAGGAAGAAGGGGGTCAAGCTATTTTCCAAAGCACCAGACAAGGAATAATGGATGGAAACTGACCCAGGAGAGATTCAACCTGGAAATATGGAGAAACTTTCTGACAGTGTGAGAACAATCAACCCATGGAACAGAAGTTGCCTTTGGAAGTTGTGGGAGCTTCATCCCTGGAGGTTTTCAAGAAGAGATTGGACTGCCCTCTGTCAGAAATGGTGTAGTCTCTCCTGCTTGGGCGGGGGGGTTGGACTAGATGACCTCCAGGTCCCTTCCAACTCTGATTATTTGTTCTGTTATCTGTTGTCTGTCTGTCTTATCTATCTATCTATCTATCTATCTATCTATCTATCTATCTATCTATCTATCTATCTATCTAATATCTATATCTATTTTTCTAACTTTTTCTATCTGTTTTGCTGTCTGTCTATCTTATCTATCTAATATCTATATATTTTTCTATCTATATCTATTTTTCTATCTATGTATTTTTCTATGTTTTTCTGTCTGTCTATTAGATAATCTTATAGATATCTGTAATGAGTTCTAGATTGTCTGTCCATCTGTCACAACTACCCTCCGAGGCTGGATGGGCTGAGAGTCGCCCAGCCAGCTTCCAGGCCTAAGGCAAGAACTCACCGTCTCCTGGTAGATTGGCCCCAAAGGTCACCCACCCGGCTTTCATCCTGAAGGCAGATCTTAGACCCATTGCTTCTTCCAGCCTGGCGGCTTCACCCCTAGGCCCACCTGGCTCTATGGCCCCCTCCCACAACCCCAGGCTGGGCTGAGATAGGCATAACCCACCTCCACAAGGCCTGAGTGACTGCCCCCTCCCCAAGCCGATCAATCAAGTCAAGTCAAATCAAATCACGGGGCGTCAAACTCATGTGTATATATAATATGGTACCTATTGACCGTGGGACGGTCTCCCTCACCTTGTTCCGCGATTTCGATCTCCCGGCGCCCGAATTCAGCCTGCTTGATGTTTTTCACGCAGAAGTCGCTGCTGCCTTTGCTGCTCTTCTGCTGCTTGTCCCTCGGAGAGGTCTCGTCATCGGAGCTGTCGGTGTAGGAGGCAGCTGGGGAGAGATGGGACCAGAAAGGGTGGTGGTGAGAAGTGGGGCTGGGACGAAAACACTTGCACCAGGTTTCCCCGAAAATAAGACCCCAGCTTATATATATATATATTGCCACCAAAAGAAGGCACCAGGTCTTATTTTGAGGTGGTGTCATCCACTGACTAACCTCATTTGTGCGCGTTGCCCCCGGCCTCCTTTTCACTCTCTGAGGCCTTAAGGATTTTTTTCTGCAGCCGGCAAGGCTTCTCCTAAAGGCCTCTGCGGCCAATAAGAGAGTTCTGGATCGATCCAGAGCTTTTTTCTCAGCTCCAGAGGCCTTCAGGAAAGCCTTGCCAGCTGCAGAATTTGTATGTGGATCTTTGGTTATTCGGGTTTTCTCTTCTGAGAAGCACAGAGCCAAAGACACAAGCCTGAAGATGATGAATGAGACTTCATGGAAATGTTGCCTAGATACTTCCAATCTTACGCGGGAGAAAACCCGAATAACCAAAGATCCATGTATATATCTGCCATCATCAGGCTTCTGTATAGTGTTCATCTGTGGGTCAGACTTTTACAGTGGTTTCAGATTTAAATCAAGCAAACACCAATCAAGCAGAACACAGCAAACTCCAAGACCAATAAACACAGACCAAGACTCCCAACCAATCAGGATGAAGAAAAAACCATTCTGGCACAGCAATAGGCTGTCCCAAATTTAAATCTGAAACCACTGTAAAAGTCTGACTCACAGACGAACACAATACAGAAGCCTGATGATGGCAGATGAGATTCTGCGAAATGTTGCTACAACTTTAAAAGCACAACTACAATGACGTGGAAAATACCCAACAAAGCCGAATGCCATACATATATATATATATATATATATATATATATATATATATATATATATATATATATATATATATATATATATATATGTTCTCTCTCTCATCTACCTACCTACCTCTCTCTCTTATCATCTCTCATCTCTTTCTACCATCTATCATCTACCTACCTACCTATCTCTCTACCATCTACATATCTATCATCTCTATGTATCATGTATCATGTATCATCTCTCATCTACCTACCTACCTACCTACTTATCCTATCTATCTATCTATCTATCTATCTATCTATCTATCTATCTATCTATCTATCATCTATCTATCTATCGTATCTCTAATCTATCTATCTATCTATCTATCTATCTATCTATCTATCTATCTATCTATCTATCTATCTACCTACCTACCTACCTACCTACCTATCTGATTTGTTTGTCACCCATCCCATCTAGAGGGTGAGGCATGTGTTGGGGTGTGCGAGGCCTGGCTACACCTGTCCAAAGATAAACAGTAGGGCAGCTCCACCCACCCCGTTCTCAACCTAGCTTAATTTTTACCCATCCACTCTAAGTAGGGTTTATTTTGATGCGCACTTGGCACAGGCTCCTCGGGAACCTCCTCCTCGCTGCTGCCAGCCCCCACAATCTCTGAAGGCAGCAGTCCACTCCCTCATGGTCCTGCCCCCTCCACTGAGTCCTCGCTCTCCTCCACCGTCCACACCTGCTGCCGGCTAACCACAATACACTAAGCCACCTGCGCCTTAAGTGGACACACAGGCAACTTTTCCAAAGACTAGGCTAGACCAGATAGAAGACCTCTAAAGTCCCTTCCAACTCTGTTATTCTGTTCTCCAAAGCCCCAGAAGGCAGGAGAAGAAGCAACAGGTGGAAACTCATCAAGGAGAGAAGCAACTTAGAACTAAGGAGAAATTTCCTAACAGTGAGGACAATTAACCAGTGGAACAGCCGGCCACTAGAAATTGCGGATGCTCCATCTCTGGAGCTTTTTAAGAAGAGAATAGATAGCCATTTTTCTGAAATGGTATAGGGTCTCCTGTTTGAGCAGGGTGGGGATGGACTAGATGACTTCCCAGGTCCCTTCCTGTTCTGTCATTCTGACATTTCTTTGCCTTCTCGCCCGAGATCGATCATTCATTCATTCATTCATTCATTCATTTGTCAAACATGTACAAGGTAAGTATAAGTATGAACATAAACATAAACAAAAGGAAGTAAATACAGATAAATGGGGACAGTAGGACAGGGACGGTAGGCATGTTGGTGCGATTATGCACGCCCTCTTTAAGGACTTCTTAAGAATGGGTTAAGGTCCACGGTAGACAGGTTGAGATTGAAGCTGTGAGGGGCTTGAGGCTGTAACCACAGAGTCTGGTAGGGCGTTTTCCAGGCATAGAATCCCAGTGCCACAAAAAGAGAAGAGGTGACTGTCCTCAAACTATAAAAAAGATGTTGAGAGTCTAGAAAGAATGCAGAGAAGAGCAACCAGGAGGATGAGGGACCGGAGGCTAAAACGTATGAAGAACGGTTGCTGGAATTGGGTATGTCTGGTTTCATGAAAAGAAGGACCAGGGGAGACAGGATGGCAGTCTTCCAATATTTGGGGGGCTGCCCCAGAGAGGAGGAAGGGGGTTAAGCTATTTTCTAAAGCACCCGAAGGCCAGACAAGGAATAATGGAGGGAAACTGAACAAGGAGAGATTTAACCTGGAAATAAGGAGATCAATCCATGGAACAGAAGTTGTGGGAGCTTCATCCCTGGAGGCTTTCAAAAAAAATGACTGGACTGCCCTCTGTCAGAAATGGTGCAGGTGTGGGGGGGTTGGACTAGATGACCTACAAGGTCCCTTTCAACTCTGTTATAATTCTGTTGTTCAGAAGTTGTGCGAATTCATCCCTGGAAGCTTTGAAGAAGAGACTGGACTGCCATCTGTCAGAAATGGTGCAGGGTCTCCTGTTTGGGCGGTGGGGGGGGTTGGACTAGATGACCTACGAGGTCCCTTCCAACTCTTGTTAATCTGCACCTGTATTTTGCAGGCTGATGTACCAAACCAAGCTCCTTACGAGGCAGAAGTGGGATCTGCAAAGCGATCCAGTAGATTTTTCTTTTATTCCTCTAGGACTTCAATGTAAAGAAACCAACCCGTACAGCTTAGGAAAAAAATGTCATATTGGACCGCTCTGCCAAGAGATCTAAAAGGCCCACCGGTTCTTTAACGCAAAGGATCTGCTCTCGTTTTCGACCCGTTAAAAGATTCAGCCGGTTGAAAAAAAAGAAAGAAAAGAAAAGAAAAGAAAAGAAAAGAAAAAAAAAAGAAAAGAAAAAACCTCGCGGGACCCTTTGGGGAGCGAGTCCCTGCCCGAGCGATCCTTACTGCTCTCCGCCCGTTTGCACAGAATCCGGCTGGGCTTCCTCTCTTGGGCCCGACAGGACAACTGGGCTATGGCAGGGATCTCGTCGCGGGCCGTGTCAAAGGAGAAGATCCTCGGGGCGTCCATCCGATCGAGGGGTGGGCTTGGGGAGGCTCTGGCTCTTCCTTCTCCCAACCCGGGAGGGCGCTCTCCTCCCTCCTCCTCCTCGAAGGGCTCTGCGTCCAGCCGAGCGCAAGTCACAATCGGAGACTGGAGAAGCGTCGTGCACCCAGCGTTCTGAGCTTGGGGTTCCGAAGGCCGCGTGGAATCCAAGCTCCGCTTCGGGGCCTCATCCTGGACGCAAGAGGAGGCGGCGGCAGGGGAGGAGAGAGAGCGGCTGTGGGAGATGGGTGGGATCTCTCGCGCTCTCTGCGGGGAGGTCTTTCCTAACGGGAGCACAGATCGCTCCGAGCGGGGAATGCAGAATCCAGAGAGAAAATAGCAATAGTCCTTAGACTTATATAGTGCTTCACTTCACGGTGCTTCACGGCCCTCTCTAAGCAGTGTATAGAGTCAGCCTGTTGCTCCTTCCTTCCTTCCTTCCTCCCTTCCCTCCCTCTCCTCTCCCTCCCTCGTTCCTAGTTAGTAATAGCCCTTAGACTTATATACCACTTCACGGTGCTTCACGGCCCTCTCTAAGCAGTGTATAGTCAGCCTGTTGTTCCTTCCTTCCTTCCTTCCTTCCTTCCTTCCTTCCTTCCTTCCTTCCTTCTTTCCTTCCTTCCCTCTCTCTCCCTCCCTCCCTCCTTCCTAGTTAGCAATAGCCCTTAGACTTATATACCGCTTCACGGTGCTTCACGGCCCTCTCTAAGCAGTGTATAGTCAGCCTGTTGCTCGCTCCTTCCTTCCTTCCTTCCTTCCTTCCTTCCTTCCTTCCTTCCTTCCTTCCTTCCTTCCTTCCTTCCTTCCTTCCTCCCTCCCTCCCTCCCTCCTTCCTAGTTAGCAATAGCCCTTAGACTTATATACCGCTTCACGGTGCTTCACGGCCCTCTCTAAGCGGTTAACATATTGTCCTCAACAATCTGGGTCCTCGTTTGACTGAGCTGGAGCTGGTCAGCATCCAACTGTTGGCAGTCGGCAGAAGTCACCCTGCAATGCTGCATTCCAACCACTGCGCCACCAAGGCCCTCCTTTCCTCCCTCCTTCCTTCCTTTCTCCCATCCTCCCTCCCTCCTTCCACAGTGTCTGGGTGCCCTCAACGCCGACTCTAGGGCGAGCGTAGACAAACTCAAAGAAGTAACGTAAGATTGGGAGATATGGAGGCCTGGCCCACAGAATGGCCAAGAAGAGGCAGACACGACTGAACGGAGGATATCATCATCATCGCCACCAGCGCCACCATTACGTCCTCTCGGGGATCTCTCTCTCCTGCCCTCAAGGTTTGCAATAGCACCGCAGTGCGTAAGACGGCTGCTAGACCTGCTTCGCCGTGTTCTCCGATGCCAGCAGGCACGGGGCTTTGGCAGCACAACCGTGTGGCGGCACACCGTGGGCAGGCAGGACAGAGCAAGCTCCTTTTTTAGACAGGATTAAAAGAACAGCTTTTCTATTTAAGCCTTCTTATCGGAGCTGTATTTTTTCCTTCTTCTTTTGATCTGAAAACCATTCTGGCTATAACAGCAGCATGAGATGCCACATCCTGTCAAAGATTATTCTGTCTGACTATCCCTCCATACCAGTCTGTCTGTCTATTTATCTGTCTATCCCTCCATCCCTCCCTCCATCTATCATGTATCTGTCTCTCTATTTAATCTCTATGAACATTATCTATCTATCTATCTATCTATCTATCTATCTATCTATCTATCTATCTATCTATCTATCTATCTATCTGTCTATCTATCCTCTATCTGTCTGTCTGTCTGTCTATCTATCTATCTATCTATCTATCTAATCTCTATGTACATAGATTATCTATCTATCTGTCCATGTTTATCTATCTATCCATCTATCCACCCACCCACCCACCAATCTCTGTACATACATCTATCTATCTATCTATCTATCTATCTATCTATCTATCTATCTATCTATCTATCTATCTATCTTCTATCTATCATCTATCTATCTATCATCTATCTATCTATCTTCTATCTATCATCTATCTATCTATCATCTATCTATCCATGCATCCATCTATCTCATCTATCCCTCCATCCATCTATCTCTGTCTGTCTGTCTGTCTGTCTATCTATCTATCTATCTATCTATCTATCTATCTATCTATCTATCTATCTATCTATCTATCTATGCATCCATCTATCTCATCTATCTATCTATCTACCAAATCTATCTAATCTCTATGTACATACATCATCTGTCTATCTATCCATGCATCCATCTAATATTTATCTATTTTTCTATCTACCTACCTACCTACCTACCATATCTATCTAATCTCCATGTACATATGTGTCTGTCTGTCTGTCATCTTCCCGTGAATCCATCCATTCTTCCCTCTGTCCTCCCTGCCTTTCCACCTGCCCGCCTCCCCCTCCCATCTTAAAAGTCCCCCATTTCCCTCCCAGAGGGACCCGGGGTGGTGCCTACAGCTCAGTTTACTGGAAACGACATATTACAGGATCTCCCTGATGAATGAAGCAAATCACAAGTTCAACCATCCACCTGAAGCCTTCTGGGTTTCAAGTGTGGTGGAAACCAAACCTGGTTTCAATCCAAGTGCCCCTGGAGGCGTTTGCTCTGTCCTGCTTTGCTTCCCATCGGGGGTAGACTGCCTCTTGACGGGAAGGCTCCACCGCACCCCCCTCTCCCGGCTGTCAATTTGCAGCATTCCAGCTTCTTCGCTGTATCTCTGGTCAGCATAGTTCATGTGATAATCGGGGAGGGGAGGACGGCAGAGGGTCACTTCCCCAATATGTATATATTTTTTTCATCTGAAAGCCTCTCTCTTACAAGGACCTACCGGAACTGTAGCTGTCGGTCGATGATTGAGAGATGGAGCGGGATAGCGAACGGCGGCCAATCTTCGTGGGGCGCTTGTTAAATTCTTGCTTTTGGTCAGCAAACTGGATCTATTAAAAAGAAAAGGGGGTGGGGGGGTGGAGAAAGCCAGATTTAGCCAAGGGTGGACAGATAGAAGAATTCAGGCCCAATGAAAAACAGCCTTCTGGTCCACAACTCCACTGGCCCTTCAACCAGAAGCCGCCTCAAAGGACTCAACAGCTTCACAACGTCTCCTGGGTCAATACCACGTTTCCTCGAAAATAAGACCCTGTCTTATATTTCTTTTTGCCACCCAAAAAAGGCACCAGGTCTTATTTTCGGGGGGGATGTCATCCACTGAGTAACCTCACTTGTGTGCGTCATCCCCGGCCTCCTTTTCGCGGTCAGGAATTTCTCCTTCTGTGGCTGGCAAGGCTTTCCTGAGGCCTCTGCAGCCCTCAGGATCGATCCAGAGCTTTCTTATCAGCTCCAAGGCCTTCAGGAAAGCCTTGCTGGCTACAGAAGAAATGGACCGACAAGGCAGGTGTCGAGGTGTGCAAGGCCTGGCTACACCTGTCCAAAGGTAAGTAGTAGGGCAGCTCCACACACACCCCCACCCTAATTTTTACCAGTCTCTTCTGGAATGGGTGGGATTTTCATTGGGGTTTATTTTGGGGGGTAGGGCTTATATTGGGTGCACATGTAAAAAATAGAGCTAGGGCTTACTTTCAGGGTAGGTCGTATTTTGGGGAGGAAACGGGGTCTTCATATCCTATTGCCATTTGGAAAAAGCAGCCGTCGGGATATTTAAAACATTTTAAGATTTGAAGAGGATGTTGTTGTCTTCTCACAAGACTCAGAAGAGAAACAGAGACACATATTCGGCTTAAAAATAAACCTGAAGACAGCCAGGTTATGTTTAATAAATTCAGCAAAGGTGGAAAAACGGTAATATCTGGAGAAGAGCAAGATATAGCGGTTCTTCTACTACACATACATCGGCCGACGGACCTCAGTGGAAGGGGATACAAAAAAGGAAATTGAATGGTGGGTTAAATGTGGTCGGCAGGCAAGTTAAGCTGAATTTCCAAGAACAATTTCCCCCTCCGATGCCCGAAGAGAAAAAGGTTCGATCCATATGTGCTACGTGCTAGAACATATGATGGCGAAACCCAGACGCAAAAGCTACGAGGGGCTCAAAGATGCATGGAAAGACCCTGCTCAGCACCCAAAGACGGAAAGACTCCCACGTGGATTGGGGAACAAACGGAAAATGCAGGATGCCTTCGAGAAAGTAAAACTACCCCTACTATAGTAATAGAATATTTAGAACCTTAGGAAACAATGATTACATATTTCCTTTTTTTCTATGATATTATCTTTATAACATTTTATTCAGATAGACTCGCTGTGACTTTATGATTTGCTACAAAATAAATTAAGTAAACTATAGTTGTCTCGCTAAAGCGTGAATTAATAAAATGATAGTCAAATGATTGTTTAATAAGGATATCAGGCTATATCATTGTTGACTGATAATATTGATAATATGATAACATATATAATATAACTACAATGGAGACTATGAAATGGATGCACACAAAAAAGTGATAAACCAACCGATACACTGTCTGTAAACTCATGAAGGAAAGGATGATAATGTTTTTATGTTTTATGTGTTTTTGTTTGTTGTCAAAATTAATAAAACTGTTTTCCAAAAAAAAAAGAAAAGAAAGTAAAACCACCCCTGGAAGGCTTGAAATTGATGGGGGAAAACCTAAAGGTGGTGGACGTCTTTGGGGTGCCTGGGATCCCACCTACGAGGCCATGGCGACATCGGTGGTGAGGTGCTAGCAAGGGGGAACGCAGCCTGGATGCGTTGGCGAGAACTCAGCGGTGTCTTACGGGAACAGACGGATGCCAAGCCGTCTAAAATCTGAAGATTTACAAGGCAACCAAGACGGGCTACCAACAAGAAGTTCACGGCCGGGCACCTCCTGGGGGCCCAAGACAGAGAGGGCAAGACACCATCAACAGAGACGGGCAAGCCGTGGGCCTCTGCCCTGGAGATGCAGCTGACCCTGCAAAGTGGCCTTCAAGGTCCCAAAAGTGGACCCTGCATGCGGGGGAATATACTAGGAAACGGAGGAGGTGGAGGTGGACGAGGAGAAGGGGGAATGAGGAAAGAGAAGAGAGAGGAGGAGGAGAGTAGAAGAAGAGGAGGAAGAAGAGGAGGAGAGAAGGAGGAGGAGGAGAAAGAGGAGAAGGAGAAAGAGGAGGACAAGGGGGAATGAGGAAAGAGGATGAGAGAAGGAGGAGGAGGAGGAGAAGGGGGAATGAGGAAAGAGAAGAGAGAGGAGGAGGAGAGTAGAAGAGGAGGAGGAAGAAGAGGATGAGAGAAGGAGGAGGAGGAGAAAGAGGAGAAGGAGAAAGAGGAGGACAAGGGGGAATGAGGAAAGAGGATGAGAGAAGGAGGAGGAGGAGGAGGAGAGGGAATGAGGAAAGAGGACAAGAAAGAAGAGGAGAGTAGAAGAACAGGAGGAGGAAGAAAAGGAGGAGAGAAGGAGGAGAAAGAGGAGGATGAGAGGAGGAGGTGGAGGAGGAGGAGGAGAAGGGAGAATGAGGGAAGGAGGAGAGAAGGAGGAGGAGGAGGAGGAGGAGGGGGAGAAGGGGGAATGAGGAAAGAAGACAAGAGAGAAGAGGAGAGTAGAAGAAGAGGAGGAGGAAGAAGAGGAGGAGAAGGGGGAATGAGGAAAGAGGAGAAGAGAGAGGAGGAGGAGGAGAGTAGAAGAAGAGGAGGAAGAAGAGGATGAGAGGAGGAGGTGGAGGAGGAGGAGGAGGAGAAGGGAGAATGAGGGAAGGAGGAGAGAAGGAGGAGGAGGAGGTGGAGGAGGAGGAGAGGGGGGAATGAGGAAAGAAGACAAGAGAGAAGAGGAGAGTAGAAGAAGAGGAGGAGGAAGAAGAGGAGGAGAAGGGGGAATGAGGAAAGAGGAGAAGAGAGAGGAGGAGGAGGAGAGTAGAAGAAGAGGAGGAAGAAGAGGATGAGAGGAGGAGGAGGTGGAGGAGGAGGAGAAAGGAGAAGGGGAATGAGGAAAGGATGAGAGAAGGAGGAGGAGGAGGTGGAGGAGGAGGAGAAGGGGGAATGAGGAAAGAAGACAAGAGAGAAGAGGAGAGTAGAAGAAGAGGAGGAGGAGGAAGAAGAAGAAGATGAGAGAAGGAGTGAAAAGGATTGCAAGGGAAACCGGCTGATTGCACCGGGTGGAAGGTGGACCGAGGTGGTCCCAGAATGGATCCCACTGGATCCAAAGCACCCACAAGGGGGACCTCCAACAAGATGGAGTAATGGCATGAGCGAGTATGGCAGGCCCAGTTGGCCAAGGGAAGCTCAGGGACCCCATGCATTGGAAGCACGTGGAAGAGGCCTTCTCCTGCAGTTGGATGAGGGTGAGGATGATGATGAAAGGTGACCTGGAAGACCGAGGATCTCCACAGACATCCAACCTGGAACTAAGGAGGAATCTCCTGAGAGGGAGAGTGGAATCATCCATGGGATAGTTTGCCTCCTGGAATTGTGGTTGCTCTATCACTGGAGGTGTTGTGGCCTGTTGGCCACTGGCCCCTCCGGCAACCAAATCAGAGGAGGAGGAGGAGAAAGAGGAGGAGGAGGAGGAGGCGTGGGAGTCAGGACCAGCATCAGGACGATCTGGGAGCTCCAAGGGGGAAGAGGGAATGGAGGTGGCACAGAGAGAAAGAGAGAGGGAGGGAGAGAGGGAGGGAGGGAGAGGGAGAGGGAGGGAGGGAGGAAGAAGGAGGGAGACTCAACACCCCCCAGGTCTGGAAGTGGCTGATGAGGAAGAGGAGGAACAGCCGGGTACAGTGCCTGATGTGCTGATTCTCAAAAGGCAGAGAGGAGAGGAGAGCAGTGGAAATCTATGGGCCGGCCCTCGGGACAATAGAGCCACCGCTGCTAGCGAAGCCCCACCCGAGCTCTGGGGATAAAAGGCAGGAGGTGGAGATGAACTAGAGGTGGCAGACAAACTATTCATCCCCCTGCTGGACAGATTTGTTAGCCTGCGGTGAGAGAGGAAGTTTTTGCTGGGGCTGCCGGCGCTCTTCCTCATAAAGGAATCATTGATTGAATCCAGAGGGCTTGTCGTGTTTGGGGAGTCGGGTCAGAACAGAAGATCTTTTAAGAAAAGGTTGAACAAGCGTTTGTCCAGGATGGTATAAGGACTTAGGCTGGGGAGGAGGGGTGGACTAGAAGACCTCCAAGCTCCCTAGGATGCTATGAAATTCCCTCACCTTGCCTTTAATCCCCGAGGGCCCGGTCGCAGTGGTCATCTTCTGGCCAGGCATGGCGCTGCGTCCTGAAGCCCTCTAGCACCTGAGCAGGTGCCCATCCCTTTATACCTTTCCTGCAGTGGAAATCCTGCCTACTCTGGTTTCACCTCTTTGCTTGGGGTGGGGGGAGGAAGGAGGGAGGGGGAAGGTGAGACGGAGGTACAGAGCACCTGGTGGTTTTCAACCTTCCGTCCAGGTTTCCACGTCGTGGGGGCTGGAGAACCAATGCTGGAAGAGGCACCCGCCGTTCTTAGCAAACCAAACCTCACCGCTCTGTTCCATCGTCCCCCGCCCCAATCCTCCTCCTTTTAATTCTCGTTTTATTACTGCCACATCACTAAACTCCGGCTTCTAAAGCGGCCTGCCTCGTACACGCCTTAACAATAGCTTATTTCTATATGGTTTTTCCCCCCCCCCTGCCTGCTATAATTAACTCGATAATTAGGCACCTTTTAAAATTCAAATTTTGCTCTCTCTCTCTCTCTCTCTACCCCCACCCCCCTTCTAACAGAGGCTGTTCGTTTGCGGAAAGTTTAACTAGTGAGCCGCTGAAACAATAAAGGCATTTATTATTAACCAAAATGGGAGCGAGTGGCTTTCTATCCGCCCACCACGTTTCAAAAATATTGGCTCTGCTTTTCGAGCGAAGGATGAGATTTTGAGCGCTTCTGCCGTTGGTTCACCTCTCTTGCAAAAGGAAAAAACAAAACAAAACATAAAACTAGAATCGGTTGGATTTACTTCCTAGTGCCGTGATGGCGAACCTATGGTACCCGTGCCACAGGTGGCACCGGAGCCATTTGTGGTGGCAGGCAAGCTGCGGGCAAACTTACCTCACGGTGCATGCGCGCACCTCACAGCTGATTTTCGGCCGGTTTGAGGCCTTTTTCGCCTCTCAGAGGCTTGAGGGAGGCTTCTGCAGGCTTTGCAGGCAAAAACTAGGCTCGTTTCATCACTTCCTGTTTTGCCGGAAATACCGGAAGTGATGAAACGGGCCTAGTTTTCAGCCTGCAAAGCCTGCAGAAGCCTTCCTCAAGCCTCCTGGAGGCCGAAAAAGGCCTCAAACCGGCCGAAAATCAGCTGTGAGGCGCAGCGCAGGTAAGGGGGCGGCAGGGTATTACATGTGCATGCATAGG
This sequence comes from Pseudonaja textilis, assembly GCF_049901715.1. NCBI lineage: Eukaryota > Metazoa > Chordata > Lepidosauria > Squamata > Elapidae > Pseudonaja > Pseudonaja textilis. The sequence goes on from NC_141994.1 coordinate 74,034,271, forward strand.
GTGCGTGGGGGGCGTGCAATATAAGCCCTACCCCCAAAATAAGCCCGACTTAAGATCCCGTCCACTCCAGAATGGACGGGTAAAAATTAATCTAGGGTGGGGATGGGGGTGGTGGAGATGACCTACTACTTACCTTGGGACAGGTGTAGCCAGGCCTCGCACACCCCGACACCTGCCTGGCCAGCCCATTTCTTCTTCTGCAGCCGGCAAGGCTGGCCAGGCTCTCTTGAAGGCCTCTGGAGCTGAGAACAAAGCTCTGGATCGATCCTGAAGGCTGCAGGGGCCTTCAGGAAAGCCTTGCTGGCCACAGAAGAAGAAGTTCCTGAAGGCCTCAGACAGCGAAAAGGAGGATGGGGGTGACACACCCAAGTGTGGTTAGTCAGTGGAAGACATCCCCGAAAATAAGACCTGGTGCCTTTTTTGATGGCAAGAAATATAAGACAGGATTTTCTGGGAAACATGGTATATATAACCAAAATGTTTGCTAATTTTTCCAAACTTGGGGTCTCAAAAGAGTGATTGCCTTTAATGACACTGTCGGCTGACTCACTGGACCAGTGTTTCTCAACGGTATTGGCCTGAAGGTGCGTGGACTTCAACTCCCAGAATTCCCCAGTCAGCTAGGAATTCTGGGAGTTGAAATCCACCCATCAAGGTTGAGAAACATTGCCTTAGGCTAAGACCCAGGACGCTCAACCTTGGCAAAGACCTGTGGACTTCAACTCCCAGAATTCCCTAGCCAGCTAAGAATTCTGGGAGTTGACGTCTACCGGTCTTGAAGTTGTCAACGTTGAGGAACATTGTCTTAAACCAAGCGTGTCCAACCTTGGCAAGGTGAAGACTTGTGGACTTCAGCTCCCAGAATACTTCAGCCAACTGGGAATTCTGGGAGTTGAAATCCACAAGTCTTCACGGCACCAAGGTTGGACACCTCTGCCTTAGATCAACAGAAGGGAGCTATGAAAGGAAAGCTTCGGCCATTTCCACGGGCGCTCCCAATCGACTGTGAACAAATTGTCCATGCCAATTTCTCCCCGAGCAGTTTAACTGCACATACCAGACAGATTTTGTGCCAAGATTTGGAAGGATTTAGGAGAGGGTTAGGATTCCAGGCTAAGCCTGTCACATGAGAGGGAGCCTTGAGAGGATTAACACTACTACTGGTTTAACTCTTCAAGGGTTGGGTGAGCGTTCTCCAACACAACATCCATCCCTGGGCACGATCTTTTAAGGCACATGCTTTGGGCTGCGTGAGTACTGTGATGTCTCTTGCTCGAATGCATGAGAGAATATAGCAACTTTCGGCGGTTCGCAAAGATGTGAAGTCTTTTAAGTCAACCTTTCGGTTTGGCGGACCTCCAAATGGAAAGTATCCTAGAAAGATCGCTTGCCTGGTCCTCACGTGGACACACCTAACAATGAGGAATCACGAACCCCTAATTATCCATTTGGGGGAGACTGATTACTTTAGAAGACTATATTTGTGGCTCGGGATTGAACTCAAGGGGTCCTTGGTGGTCTCTGAGTTGGCGGGTTTTCTGGCTGGATGTTGCAGGACTGTATTAGGGAACATCATCAGTGTGAGAGGGGTGGGATTTGTGGAAGGGAAGGAGGGAGGGACGGATGGGAGGAAGGAGGAGAGGAAGGAAGGAGGAGGAAGGGAGGGGGAGGAGAGGAAGAAGGAAGGAAGGAAGGAAGAAGGAAGGAAGGAAGGAAGGAAGGAAGGAAGGAAGGAAGGAAGGAAGGGTGGACTGTGGGGTCCTGGATGCTCTCTGAGCTGGGTGGTTTTCTTGCAGACGTTTTATGACCCAACAAAGTAGCATCATCAGTACTAAAGGGAGTAGAATTTGTGGCGTGGAGGGAGGGAGGGAGGGAAGGAAGGAAGTGAGAAAAGGGGGGAAAGGAGAGGGAGGGAGGGAGGGAGGGAGGAGAAAGAGAGGGACAGAGGGAGGATGGAAGGAAAAAGAGGGAGGGAGGAAGGAAGGGCAGGCTATGGGGGTCCCTGCTGCTCTCTAAACTAGGTGGTTTCCCTTGCACACCTTTCATGATCCAACCAGGGAGCATCAGCAGCTGTAGAAGTCTCCCCCCTTCCTTCCAGCACGGATGACGTTCCCTCGTTGGGTCATGAGACGTCTGCAAGGAAACCACCCAGCTCAGAGAGCACCAAGGGCTCCACTGATTCCTTCCTATCACAGGCACACCTGTACCAGACCTGCACGTCCACAGCACTCTCACAATAGGTACCCTAGCCAAAAAAAAAAAAGTGATAAGATTAGTCAGGCAACCCTTTAGTCGGGGACTCCTTTATCTTCACCTTATCTTTTGTTTTTAATTATTTTCGTGACTTCTCCGAGCGGCTGATAGGATAATTTTTTTTAATCCTCCTTTTCTTCCCGAAGAGATCTGAAGAAGGACTTCCTTTGTTCTTTCCCTCTGATCCTGACCTTCCGAGCTATACTTTTCTTTTGGCCAACAGAAGGGCTGGCAGGCTGTCGCTTTTCTATCCGGAACTGGCGTTCTTGGGTGAACTTACGATTATTTTCATGGGCTTTATCACTGCACTGCCCAAGGGCATCATTAAGGATATTCAGATAATAAGCAATCTCAATTTGTCCAGCCACCCATTAATGGGATCGTGCGTGAAGGAATTACTCAGGCAAAGGCTGGCACAGAAGTCTCTCTCTTTCTCTCTCTCCTTTCTCCTTTCTCCCCTCTCCTTTCTCTTTTTCTCTCTCTCTCTTCTCTCTCTTCTTTCTCTTCTCTCCCCTCTCCTTTTCTCTCTTCTTTCTTCTCTCTTTCTCTCTCTCCCCCTCTCCTTTCTCTCTATCCACTTTCTCTCTCTCCTTTCTCCCCTCTCCCTTCTCTTCTCTCTCTCTCTCTCTCTCTCTCTCTCTCTCTCTCTCTTCTCCCCTCTCCCTTCTCTCTCTCTATCCCATTTCTCTCTCTCCTTTCTCCCCTCTCCCTTCTCTCTCTTCTTTCTCCTCTTTCTCTTCTCTCCCCTCTCCTTTTCTCTCTCCTTTCTTCTCTTCTCTCTTCTTTCTCCTTCTCTTCTCTCTCCTTTCTCTCATCTCTCCTCTCCTTTCTATCCTCTTTCTCTCTTTCTCCCCTCTCCCTTCTCTCTCTCTCTCTCTCTTCTTTCTTCTTTCTTATCTTCTCTCCCCTCTCCTTTTCTCTCTTCTTTCTTCTTTCTTATCTTCTCTCCCTTCTCCCTCTTCTCTCTTCTTTCTCCTTCTCTTCTCTCTCCTTTCTCTCATCTCATCTCTCCTCTCTCTTCTCTCCTTCTCTCTCTCTCTTCCGTCTCCCTTCTCTCTTTCTTCTCTCTCTCTCTACTTTTTTTTAAGAGCAATAAATCCATTTTTCGAATGGATGCCATCCCTTAGCTTTCTAGGATTATAGCCAAAGAGAAAATATTATTTTACTGACACTGTCTGAACCTCTTTTCTGACTACTTAAACACGGGAGGCTGAAGGGCCTATCTGGGCATAGCAAAGATGTCCTTGCAATCAAAGATGCAACTATTACTTCCAGTTTACTCTTTCCAGGCTTTTAGTTCAGTCCAAAAACTCTTACCCCAGGTGTGGAAAACTGTTTTAATTTCCTCCTCCAAATTTTCAAACCTTTACTGTCAAGGCACAACACGTGTACAATGAGATCGGCTGAGCCTTTGAATTTTCTCTGCTATTTCTTCAGTGACCTTTCACCGTTCCTCACCCTTATGACCTGTTGCAGTCACGACCACGGCTACGTGGTCAAAATTCAGACACTTGGCAACTGACTCGTACTTATGATGGTTGCAGGGTCCCAGGGTCACGTAATTTCCCCTTTTGCGACCTACGGACGAGCAAAGTCAAGGGGGAAGATGGATTCGCTTAACGACGGTGTCACTAACTTAACAATTGCAGTGATTCACGTAACAACTGCTGGCAAGAACAGTCGTATCAAATGGGGCAAAATTCATTTAACCGATGTCTCGCTTAATGACACAGATTTTGGGCTCAATTGTGGTCATAAGTTGAGGACTATCTGGGTAATCCAAGAAACGAATGAGTGTTGTGGCCTGCCAGCAGCCAGTGGAGCTGGCGGCAGAGTCGGACAGTGAGGAGAGGTTGGGGAGGAACTGGAGTCCTGGAGTCTGGGGGAGGCCCGGACGAGGGGTCTGCATCAGAGGCAGAGATGGGGACCAGGGCCATCCGACAGTTATCAGCTGCCTTCAGAGTCGGAGATCAGTGGGGAAGAAGAACAGCTGGAGCCTGTTCCCAGTGTGCGCATGCACAGAGCTGGCAGAAGAAGGGAACAACTAAGGAACACGAGGCAGAGATGGGGACCAGGGCCGTCTGACAGTTATCAGCTGCCTTCAGAGTTGGACATCAGTGGGGAAGAAGAACAGCTGGAGCCTGCACAGAGCTGCCAGAAGAAGGGAACAATTAAGGAACAAGGGTCAACTCGGGAGTAAAGGCACAGGTGGATGGTGAAAGGCCCCTCCCATAGGGATGAAAAGAGGAGCGAAAAGGGAATGGGCTTTGTAGGAGACCATTAGTTCGTTTAATTAGTGTGAAGTTCTGTTCCTGACTTCTTGCCAAGTCATTGCTGCTACAGTGTGGCGTTTGGAAGCTATCAGCCTGGCAACTCTCCAAGCCTGAGAGGGTCTGGGATCGTATGTCACCCTTGAAAGACTGTTTGCCAGGACTTGGCTGGATGTAAATTAGCCTAGTAAAAAGGGGGTTTTGTCGGGAAGAGGAGTCTGTTTCACGATTTTGGGAAGCCTGGGTCAGAAGAGAGGGGGTCTCTTCTTCTTGCCACGGCCACCTTCCTGCTAAGGGCTCAGCTGCCTTTTATCTGACCGCTGGCAAGGTCATTTCCACACCCAGTGTACGTCAAGAGATGATTATAAGGCGTGACAGATTAGCCATCGACATGTGAATTAACAAAGCAGATCTAATTGAATGGCTTGTTTTAATAGCAAATTATTCTGCAGATTGCTCCACAAAAAACTAATCTATTATTTTTTCATTAACTGGTCTTACGGCAGGTTTAGGCTAGGATTCAAAACGGGTTTTTAAATCACGGCACTTACTTACGAATCTTGAAGAACAATTTTCTAGCCAATGCAGAAATCCTACTGTTCACTCCTAGAACTGAAAGAAAACTTTCTGCAAGCCTCGAATAGTGACCAAACAATTATGGTCATTGATTGAATGCAACAAAAGAGGGGACTACAAATAAAATCGAGTCCCTTTATTCGACCAAAGTAATCACTTTAAGTAGGAAGGGAGCCGCTAATTTAAAAACGCATTTATTAATAAAAGGGAATTTATTCAGAAAGAGGGAAAGGAAGATCAGAAAAGTAGAACCAAAACAAGCTCACACAACCCCAAGGGTCACCTTTGTTCATGCCAACAATGTACAGGTAGTCTTTGACTTATGGCAGGTTCACTTAGCGACCGTTCAGAGATAACGGCACTGCGAAAGGCGATCATTTTTCACACTTATGATGGCTGCAGCATCCCAGATCAAAATTCAGTTGCTGGGCAAATGACAGATACCCTGTTTCCCCAAAAATAAGACCTAACAGATTGGATTGGCCTGCAAATGTCCCAAATAAATACTGTTTTCTTGAAAATACGAGCTACCCTGAAAGTAAGTCCTAGCTTGATTTTTTTTACATGTGAACCCAATACAAGCCCTTACCCCCAAAATAAGCCCTAATTCAGATCCTGCCCACTTCAGAGTGAACGGGAAAAATTAATCTAGGGTGGGAATGCCCTACTACTAACCTTGGGACAGGTGTAGCCAGTCCTCGCACACCCCAACATTTCTTCTGCAGCCGGCAAGGCTCTCCTGAAGGCCTCTGGAGCTGAGAACAAAGCTCTGGATCGATCCTGAAGGCTGCAGGGGCCTTCAGGAAAGCCTTGCTGGCCACACAGAAGTTCCTGAAGGCCTCAGACAGTGAAAAGGAGGATGGGGGTGACACACACAAGTGAGGTTAGTCAGTGGATGACATCCCTGAAAATAAGACCTGGTGCCTTTTTTGGTGGCAAAATAAAACAGGGTCTTATTTGCAGGAAAACACGGTATTTATGTCGGTCACAATGTGTCATGTGATCTTGGTGACTTCCTGACAAGGAAAATCAACAGGGAAGCCAGATTCACTTAACAACCAGGTCACTGACTTAACAACAGCGACAAATTCGCTTAACAGTAGCGAGAAAGCTTGCTTATCCCGTATTTCACTTAGCAACCTAAAGTCTGGGCTCGATCGTGGTCCTAAGTCAAAGGCTACTTCTACGCCGAGAGTTTTTACTCATTTCAGGCAGGGACGATTAGGTGAACAATACAAAGGAAACAACAGGTCAGTCAATGGCTCTTAAGATGGGATGCAATTTTGGAGAAACAAAAATAGACCTTCCAGCCTGAACTTTTTCACCATGGATGCCGAGTTGGTATTTTCTTGGGAGGAATCGGCGCTCTCAACCTCGGTAATCTTGGATTTCCCTTCCCAATTTTTTCTTCCCCCCCCGAGGGTGATAATCAAAGGTTTGGGACTTCTAAAAATAAAGGCAGGCAGCGAGGGTTATTTCTGTCGGTTCTGAATAGGCAGGCAAGACGTGGGAAGAAGGCAGCAGTTGAAAACTTTTTGCGCAATCTGTACGCCCCGATTCTAACGCAACGGGAGAGTTTAAGTTTCACCTTTATTGTCATTGTACATCGTGTATTACAACGAAATTGGTTTTAGCCTCTCTGGTGCAATCCATAACAGAAAATGCAAGACAACATGAATAGTATATAGCAAAGGGTTTCCAACTGTGGCAGCTTTAAGCCTGGCAGACTTCAACTCCCAGAATTCTGGGAGCCGAAGTCCGCCAGGCTTAAAGTTGCCACGCTTTGCTGGCTGGGAATTCTGGGAGTTGAAATCCGTCCGGCTTAAAGTTGCCACGCTTTGCTGGCTGGGAATTCTGGGAGTTGAGATCTGCCAGGCTGAAAGTTGCCACGCTTTGCTGGCTGGGGAATTCTGGGAGCTGAAGTCCGCCAGGCTTAAAGTTGCCACGCTTTGCTGGCTGGGGAATTCTGGGAGTTGAAGTCTGCCAGGCTTAAGGTTGCCACGCTTTGCTGGCTGGGGAATTCTGGGAGTTGAAGTCTGCCAGGCTTAAGGTTCCCACGCTTTGCTGGCTGGGGAATTCTGGGAGTTGAAGTCTGCCAGGCTTAAGGTTGCCACGCTTTGCTGGCTGGGGAATTCTGGGAGTTGAAGTCTGCCAGGCTTAAAGTTGCCACGCTTTGCTGGCTGGGGAATTCTGGGAGTTGAAGTCTGCCAGGCTTAAAGTTGCCAAGCTTTGCTGGCTGGGGAATTCTGGAAGCTGAAGTCCGCCAGGCTTAAAGTTGCCAAGCTTTGCTGGCTGGGGAATTCTGGGAGCTGAAGTCCACCAGACTTAAAGTTGCCACGCTTTGCTGGCTGGGGAATTCTGGGAGTTGAAGTCCACCAGACTTAAAGTTGCCCAAGGTTGGAGACCCTTCGTATAGAGAATAATCCCTATGCAAGTAATTGGGGAGGGGGGGAAATTGGTCATACGTTTCCATATATACATGGAGTCATTGTGACTGTATTTGAGAGGGGCATCACTGGAGTGTTATGTGGGTTTGTTTGTGTGTGCGTGTGTGTGTCTAGAATAATGCAGAAGGGGGCCTGGGAACATTCCTGCTAAAGATGTCTGGGACGGAGGGATTCAAGACTCTTGAAAGAGTGCAGAGAAGAGCAACAAAGATGATTAGGAAACTGGAGGCTAAAACGTACGAAGAACATTTGCAGGAATTGGGGATGTCTCATTTAATGACAAGAAGGACTAGGGGTGACATGAGAGCAGTCTTCCAATATTTGAGGGGCTGCCCCAAAAGAAGAGGGAGTCAAGCTATTCTCCAAAACACCAAAAGTGAGAACAATTAACGGGTGCAACTAGCTCGCTTTTAAAAGTTGTGAGTGCTGCAACACCGGAGGTATTTCAGAAGAGATTAGACACCCATTTGTTTGAAACGGTCAGCCCTGCTTGAGCAGGGGGTTGGACTAGAAGACCTCCCAGGTTCCTTCCAGCTGTGTTGTTCTGTAGAAGAATGGCAAAGGGCTTAAAAAGGGAGCCCTGTTTATCCTTCGTATTTGCCTTAAGGTCATTTAGAAGCAAAGAAGTATTAGGAGAGAGAGAAAGGGAGAGAAAAAAAAAAAAGAGAGAGGGGCGGGCAGAGAGAAACAGAGGGAGAGGGAGAAAGGGAGGGGGAGAGGGAGAGACAGAAAGGGAGAGAGGGAGGGAGAGGCAGAGAGAGAGAGAGAGAAAGAGAGAGAGAGAGAGAGAAAGAAAGAAAGAAAGAAAGAAAGAAAGAAAGAAAGAAAGAAAGAAAGAAAGAAAGAAAGAAAGAAAGAAAGAAAGCCAATGGTAACGAATAGTTTAAATTTAAAGTAAAGGAATTTCTATAGGACGAAAAAAAAAGGATCTCTTTTGATCACCCCAGCAGAGGACGGTCCTGATTAGATGTGAGAATGGATTTCCACAAAAAAGTGGGGAGGGAATCCAGGAAATTCACCATTTGCCCACCAGGAAAAGCGCCTATCCTATTAATCAAGAACCAACGGTTTGGGCCACGGTCTGTCCGCGTGAAGATCGAGCGGCCACAAGGTAAACTGGTCAATAATAGATATGCCAAGATCCGAGCAAGGAAATCTTGATGCCACCTCTGGTCTGCCAATGGGGAACGCCAAAGGGCAGCTCTGCGTAGCTTGGATTCTCCGGTTCTCAACACTGTCTCTCTCTCTCTCTCTCTCCATCTGTCTCCATCCATCCTATCTACCTACCCGTCTTCTATATCTATCTATCTATCTATCTATCTATCTATCTATCTATCTATCTATCTATCTATCTATCATCCATTCTATCTATCATCCTATCTATCTATCTATCTATCTATCTATCTATCTATCTATCTATCTATCTACCTACCTACCTGTCTTCTATATCTATCCTTTCTTTCTTTCTTTCTTTCTTTTTCTTTCTTTCTTTCTTTCTTTCTTTCTTTCTTTCTTTCTTTATCATTTATCTATCTATCCATCTTCTATCTATCTATCTATCTATCCATCTTTCTTTCTATCTATCCATCTGTCTTCTATATCTATCTATCGTATCTATCATTTATCTGTCTATCCATCTTCTATAACTATCTATCCATCATCTATCTATCTACCAATCTACCAATCTACCTATCTACCAATATCTACCTATCTACCAATCTACCTATCTATCACACCACTTTTATTATTTTTACAAACATTCTCAAGGTAGCGAACAAATCCAACACTCCTTCATCCTCCTGTTTTCCCCACAACCACCACCCTGTGAGCTGCGTTGGGCTGAGAGAGAGAAGGCCTGGCCCAAAATCACCCAGCCAATTTTTTTTTCATGCCTAAAGCAAGAACTAGAACTCTCCGTCTCCTGGGGTTTGGCCCAAAGTCACCCAGCTCCCTTTCGTCCCTAAGTCAGGACTAGAACTCCCAGCCTCCTGGGGAATTCACCCAGCTCTCTTTCAGGCCTAAGGTTCTGTCTTGAGGTCTAAGTCTTTCGAGCTAACTAAGGCTTACCTTAATCCTGAAAAGAGAATAAAACCAAGCTAAAATATACCGCACAACGGAAGTCCAACATTTCCCCGCTTCTTATTAACGGAAGCTAAACGGAGTTGAACTCACCATCCAGTCTGGCAAGTGGAAAGCAGAGGTCCCTTCGCTATTCTCCCACTTCTCCATCCCGGTGACTTGAAAAGCGGTGGGTTAGTTCTAAGGAGGCTTTGGTTTGGCTCTCCCAAGCTTGGTCAAAGGGGGGGCAACAGGAGCCCCAACTCACTTCTCTCTTCTCAAGGAACCAACAGAAGAGTTGGTGGTTCGCATCAAAACCAGGTCTTGTCTACGGGCACAAGTCCTTGGTCTGACTAAGGCTTCCGAGTCCAGAACCCAAGCAGATACTTCCCAGAGAGCCCTCTGCTCCAGGTCTCAGGACCGAGAAACGAGCTACAGACTAATCTGTTTGTTAACTCCACGGAGCAGCTACTCCCAAGTCTTTGTAGAACCAACAAATTACATCACCCAAAAGCCCTGATATCAGAGCTCAATCAGAGCCCCAAAGTCAAGGAGGTGTTCCTGCCAGAGAGAGGTCTCCTCGCGTGTGGTTTTGGTGTTGTATAGCACCACAAGGTTGTGTAGCTAAAGGGGAAAAAAAAAAAGCCTGACAGGACTGCTAGCTGCCGAGGAGCAAGGATGCCTGGCCCAGAGCCAGCCTGAAAGTATTTAAAATTAACTTTTGAGAGACGGGACACTTGTGAGTTTTTTGGTCGGAGATAGTTTCTTTCGCTTGCCTGCAGCACCCTCTGTCTGGTTGTGCACAAAAAAGCAGTGTTCTTGTAAAGTTAAAGAGATATAATTTGAATAAATAGAAGGAAAGGAAGTAATAAAGAGAAGTTCAGGATAAGATATGAAGATGAACAGATAAGGTAAATATATATATCAAATTGTGTTTGTTTGGAAATGTGATAACTTGGAATAATTCTGTCTTTAAATAAGATGTTGTATTGGTTTTTTTTAGAAAAAAAAATTCTTATGTCATTATATTTTATGTTTTGTTTGTCTGTGTATTGTTTTGGAAAATCAATAAAATTTGTTTTTTAAAAAAAGCAGTGTTCCCATATCTAAGGGGCTGCCCCAAAGAAGAGGGGGTGGGGGGGTCAGCCTATTCTGCAAAGCACCCGAAGGCAGGACGGGAAGGGATGGCTGGAAACTCATCCAGGAGAAATTTCTGGACGCTGAGAACAACCAAGCGGTGGAAATGTTTTAAGGAGAGATTGGAAGTTGTGCGCACTCCCAACACGAGAGATTTTAAAGAAGAGATTGGACAGCCATGGGTCCAGAATGCTTGAGCAGGGGGTTGGACTAGAAGACCTCCGAGGTGCCCCAAACCCGGTTATTCCGTTCATCGCCACGCGCTGAGAGATCAGAAATGGCAGGATTCAAAGGAAGGTCCATAGTTGGTTCAATCTGAGGAAATATTTGTAGCTCAGGGTTCAACTGTGGGCTCCTTGCCGCTCTCTGAGCTTGGTGGTTTCTCTGGCAGACGTTTCATGACCCAAACTAGGTAACGCTGCTAGCAGTGAGGACGTTACCTAGTTGGGTCATGAAACGTCTACGAGAAAACCACCAAGCTCAGAGAGCACCAAGGACCCCATAGTCTTCCTCCTTGTCCTCCTCTTCCTCTCGGCAACTCCCCCTCCCTTCTAACACTGATGACATCACTTAGTTGGGTCGTGAAACGTCTGCAAGAAAACCACCAAGCTCAGAGAGCACCAAGGAGTCCACAGTCATCTCCCTCCCTCCCTCCTCCTCCTCCCTCCTCTTCCTCCTTGCAAAGCCCACTCCCTTCTAGCACTGATGATGTTCCCTAGTTGGGTTGTGAAACGTCTGCAAGGAAAACACCAAGCTCAGAGAGCACCAAGGACCCCACAGTCCTCCTCCTCCTCCTCTTCCTCCTCCTCCTCTCCACAATCCCCACTCCCTTCTAGCACTAATGACGTTCCCTAGTTGGGTCATGAAACATTTGCAAGAGAGCAACCAAGCTCAGAGAGCACCAAAGACACCATCTTCATCTCCTCCTCCTCTTTCTCCTTCTTCTCCTCTTTGTTCCTCCTCCTCCTCTTCTTCTCCCTCCTCCTCCTCCTCCTCCTCTCCCCACAATCCCCCCCCTTCTAGCACTGATGACGTTCCCTAGTTGGGTCATGAAACATGTGCAAGGAAACCACCAAGCTGAGAAAGCACCTGGGACCCCACCATCCTCCTCCTCCTCCTCCTTCTCCCCCTCCCCAACGCCCCCTCCTCTCTTCCAGCACTGATGGTGTTACCTACTTTGGCTAATGACAAGTCGGCAAGAGTACCACCACCAGGTGGACACTAGAGGGAGCTGGAAGCTCACACAAATCCATTCAACCGCTTGGAGGAAGGGAGTAAAAGCAAAGAAAAATTCATTTTTAAGAGATTTTTGGAGGAAAAAAAAAAGAAGAAGGACAAAGCGGAAAAAGGCCAGGCACCATATTATAAGATATATTTGGCAGCAACTGAGCTGAAGAGGCTGATGGGCCTCCAACTTGAAAGTTGATTTTAAATTGAGCAATTTGTGAAAGAGCCTCCGGAACAAGTCTGGGCACAATTTTAAATTCCAATAGGATTGAAATCATCATTAACACGAGACAGGGAGATATGTTATGCCATGATATATATGATATACAGTGTATATATATATGTATATGTATATATGTATGTGTATGTGTATGTATATGTATATACGATATGCCATGCAAGCAATCCTGGCTTACAACCAAAACAGGAGCCCAACACTTCTGCTGCTAAACAAGACAGTCGCTAAGAGGAGTTTGGCCCCGTTTTAGGACCATTCTCGCTACCGCTGTTGAGTGGATCACTGCGGCGGTTCAATGAGTCACACGGTTGTTAAGTGAAAACCAAGCCTCCCAGTTGACTTTGCTGGTCCAAAGGCCGCAAAAAGGGGGAAATCATGTCATCCGGGGACACAACAACCGTCGTAAGGATGAGTCAGTTGCCAAGGATCTGGATTTGGATTCACGTGACCATGGGGATGGTGCAACGGTCGTTCGGTGTGACAAACGGTCGTCGGGCACCTTTTTTTCAGTGTGCCGTTGTAACTTCGGTCACTAAATAAACCGCTGTTAAGTCGAGGACTGCCTGGTAGGAAGGTTGCATTGCGGTCGTTAAGTGGAGGATTGGCTCTCCTTTCTGCTCCCGGGACAAGTCACCAAAGGCCAATTCAAATTTTGATAGTGGACCTTTAGCTCCTAGTACAAAATAAACGTGAGAAGAAGACAGCCACTCACCCGGCCAAGCACAGCAACACGGCGCTAACCACTGAGCTGCCGTGCTGGCTTCAAAGCTTAACTTAGTTTCCTTTATTGTCATTGCCTCTCATACAACGAAATCAAACACCATCTTTGGCGCACATCATGACCTATGAAAATAAACACAAACACACCTCCTTCACACGCCACACATTGAACCGAAAACCTGCAACGCTGCACCAACACTGCACTAGACAGGAGGACTCAACGGAGCTACTTGCCCAGGGATAAAAGCTGGTTTTCAGCCTCTTTGTCCTCGTTTTTATTTTATTTTTAGTTTACTTTATTGTCATTGTACCTCATACCATGAAATTAAATACCATCTTCAGTGTACAATCAATTTATGGCTATGAAAATAAACGCAAATACGCATCCTTCACGTTCTATACATCGAACTGAAAACTCTTTGATATGGCATTAATATTGCACCATACAGCAGAATTCAACAGAGCTCCTGCCCTGGGATAGAAGCTGTTTTTTTCAGCCTATTTGTCCTTGCTTTTATTATTGTCCTGTACCGTCTACCGGATGGTAATAGTTAAAAAAAAAAAAAAGAGGGTTCCCAGGATGAGATGGATCTTTGAGGATGTTTTGAACTTCCTTAAGGTAGCAGGAGCTCTCAAGCTCTTCCAAAGAGGGGAGAGGACAACCCAGGATCCTCTGGGCAATGATGTTCGCCCTCTGGAGCGCTTTCCTATCTGCCGCGGTGCAACTGTACAAAGCCCGCTGGAACAGGACATGCCGTGAGTTAGAGGGCTCAAGTTTCCTCCAACCAGGACTCGCTCAAACTCCTCTGGAGGTCCCAGACCTGACCTTCCCCACGGCAGACATTTGATCTTTGCTGGCAACCACTGGATATTTCTAGACTTCCTTGCAACAGGATGACCAGCCCCTCATCTGAACCCACTGGCCAGGAGTTCAGCCACAACTCAGGTTGTGAGTACCGATATAGCGGCATATTTGTAGCTCAGGGTTGAAAGGAGGGGATCCTTGGTGTACCCTGGGTTGGCTGTTTCTTTGGAGGAGGATTGGAGGAGGAGGAGGAGGAGGAGGAGGAGGAGGAGGAGGAGGAGGAGGAGGAGGAGGAGGAGAACTGTGGGGTCCTTCATGCTGTCCGAGCTTGGTGGTTTTTGTTAGGAATGTAAGTCACTTAACAGGTATTTGGGCTAGAAATATATAAACCAGGATCAACATTTTAGTACTATATCTTTAAGGGAATGTGAGAGCATGCAATTGGGTGTGGTTTCTCAAACAGCCATAAGATGGAGCCAGAAACCTGGATTGTTTAGTCTGAGTCTCAGAAGAGAGTGTGTCTGAGTGAGTATCTCTGTTTCCTTCTGTTGGAAAATATTGCCGTTGCTCCATTTCTTCTAATTGACTGATATTACTGGATTTAATGTAAGTCTATTACTGAACTGTTTTTGACACTGGACTTCGATATTTGGACTATCCCTGGATTGAAAAACTGACTGATTTTACCTGTGAATGACTTTGGACTGCCTATTTTGGACTTTGCTTAAACCTTTCTGGAAGTAAAAACCTATATTTACTGTACAGTCTATCTGTGTGCCCTGTGTGTATTATTCCAACACTACTCTCTATACGTCTCCCTGTATGCGCTCATTCTCCTAATGGGGAATTACCTCAACAGTTTCCTTGCAGACATCTCATGACCCAACTAGGGAACATCATCAGTGCTAGAGGGGAATGGGATTTGCAAAGAGGGGGTGGAGGAGGAGGAAAAATAGAAGGAGGAGGAGGAGGATTGTGGGGTCCTTAGTGCTCTCTGACCTTAGTGGTTTTCTTGCAGATATCTCATGACCCAACTAGGTAGCATCATCAGTGCTATACAAGAATGGGTTTGTGGAGTGAAACAGCAGGAGGAGGGGGACAACTGTGGGGTCCTTTGTGCTCTCTGAGCTTGGTGGTTTTCTTGCAGACATCTCATGACCCAACTAGGTAGCATCATCAGTGCTAAGAGGGGAGTGGGATTTGCAAGGAAGAGGAGGACGACTGTAGGGTCCTTAGAGCTCTCTGATATTGATGGGTTTTTTTGCAGACATCTCATGACCGAACAAGATAGCATCATCAGTGCTAGACAAGAGTGGGTTTGTGGAGTGAAAGAGGAGGAGGAGGAGGAGGAGGAGGAGGAGGAGGAGGAGAACTAGTTAACCTCCTGAGTCAGGGAAGGCCCTTGGAGAAACACATTCAACAGACTCTGCATAATCTGTGCCACTATGAAGCAACAGCTGAACGGGGCAAGCCAAAAGCAGGAAAGAACATTTATTTGCATAGATTGGCTCCGGATAACGAGGTGCCCGGTGTGCCAGTCTGCCAGGTGCAGGGAAACGGGGAGCTGGCATGCCAGTTACGCACGTGACTGGGCTTGGCAATGCCAGAAAAGGGAGATTTGATAATGCCCCCCCAAAAAAAACATGACAAACATCTGGATATGTTTAAACAAGCGCTGACTTTCCACACACCAAAGGAGGTTACTCACTCCTCCTTTGGGCCAGGACAAGACGTTGCATTTTACAACATATTTTATTTTATTTTTACATTTCTGCATTCATCCTCAGGAAACCTGCTGCCTCAGGATGTCCGGGTGAGGAATGGAAACTCCGGAAAAAAATAATAATAATGGGGAGATCCCATCACGGCCACGAACAAAGGACCTGCAGAAACAAGCAGTCCTCCCTTAACAGCCATAATAAGGGCGCCCAAAATGTTGCTAAGTGAAACAGTTCAAAGTTCCCCAATTTGTGGCTTTTCTTGACACGGTTCTTAAGTGAATCACTGCAGTTGCTAAGCGAGTCATAAGGTTGTTAAGTGAACCTGGCTTCCCCCATTTGACTTGGAGTCGCAAAAGGGGCATCATCGCGTGACCCTTAACAGTTAAGAGATAATCAGAGTTTGGAAGGGACCTTGTAGGTCATCTAGTCCAACCTCCTGGGACGCTGCGACCGTCGTAAATGACAGCCAGTTGCCAAGTCTCCCAAAATTTTGAACAGGTATCCATGGGGATGCTTGCCGATGGTCTTCAGGGTGGAAAAAGGGACAAATGTCCTTTTTTTTTTCAGTATAACAACTCGCTTTCTACAGCGAAAGACTCAGAAAACAGGGTTGGAAAGGACCCAGCTCATTTCAAACAAATGGCTGTCCAATCTCTTCTTAAAAGCCTCCGGTGATGGAGCAACCAGAACTTCTGGTGGCCAGCAGTCCCACTGGTTCATTGCCCTCCCTGTTAGGAGGTTTCTCCTTAATTCCAGGTTGCTTTTCTCTTTGGTTGGTTTCCACCCTTCGCTTCTTCTCCTGCCTTCTGTTGCTTTGGAGGATAGGCCGACACCGCCCGCTTCTTTGGGGCAGCCCCTCAAATATTGGAACGCTGTGAGCACCCCGAGTCCTTTTCATTAAACTGGACATACCCAATTCCAGCAACCGTTCTTGATATGCTTTTAGCCAACCTTTTGGACCTCGGGGAGCCCCAAAGTCATCATTTTAAATCCCGCGGGCCGGAGACCCCGGGAATATCTCCCCAAAAAGGCTGCAGGAAAATCCCCCGCCCCGTTTTCCTACCGATCGATCGTTCTTTATTTGGGATGGCAGGATACCGTCTCCAGTTCCGTTCTCAGAGGGAGAGAGAGAGACTTTTGGCTTCATGCAAGGAAAGCAGCAGAAGCCGCAGAAGTCTTTCTTTCTCTCCCCCTAAACTCCACCAGAAATGAGTCTTTGCCGGCGGAGCCTCTTGGAGCAGGAGGCCTTGCAAAGACTCACTTCTAGCAGAGTTTGGGGGAGAGAAAGAAAGACTTTGGCTGCTTTCCTTGCATGCAGCCAAAAGCAGAAGAGAGAAGGAGAAAGAAGCAGCCCGGTGGCCAGGACAGGCCAATGGGGTGAGTGGGGCAAGTTCCTCCCCCTCCTCCCTTTCCCCCCTCCCCTCACTCTGTGTTGTTCACAATGCAAGCGACGCAAGCTTTGTGTTCCCATGGGCCATGTGGGCGGTCGCAGCCTTGTGTTCCCGCACAGCCTGGATTAATTGCTTTGGGGGGGGGGGGACATTTCTCTGTGGGCCACCCAAATTTTCTCACGGACCACCAGTGGTCCCCCAGCCCAGTAGTTGCCGACCACGGCTTTAGCCTCCAGCCCCGCCCAATCATCTTTGTGGCTCTTCTCTGCACTCTTTCTAGAATCTCAACATCTAGCTTACATCGTGGTAACCAAAACTGGATGCAAGATTCCAAGTGTGGCCGTAACAATTGATATTAAATTATATTATTATTAAATTATCATTTATGTAATTTACGTACATTATACAATGAATAATATGGAATTAACCCTTCCAGGCGCTTGCTCCTGGGGAGGAAAGCTATGGCAAAGCTAGACAGCATACTAAAAAAAGCAAAGACATCCCCTTGCCAACACAAGTGCATCTTGTCAAGGCTCTGGTTTTTCCCAGTTGCAACGTATGGCTGTGAAAGTTGGACCATAAGGAAGGCTGAGCGGCAAAGAATGGAGGTTCTTTGGACTCTGGTGCTGGAGGAGGAGATTCCTGCGAGTCCCTTGGACTGCAAGGTGATCCAACCGGTCAGTCCTAGAGGAGATTCACCCTGACTGTTCTTTAGGAGGCCAGATCCTGAAGATGAAGCTCAAAGACTTCGGCCACCTCGTGAGAAGGAAGGAGGACTCACTGGAAAGGACTGCAGAAGAAACCATGGCTACCAACCTGCCTTCCATGGAGGACCTGTAACCTGCACGAGTCCAAAAGAGGGCTGTGAAAGTATCTACAGACCCCTCACATCGTGGACATAAACTGTTTCAACTCCTATCCTCAAAATGACGCTATAGAGCACCGCACACCAGAACAACTAGACACAAGGGGAGTTTTTCCCCAATGCCATCCCTCTGCTAAACAAATAATTCCCTCTACACTGTCCAACTATTACAAAGTCTGCACTACTATTACTATTAATCTTCTCATCACTCCTTATCGCCCATCCCCTCCCACTTGTGATTGTAGGATTGTAACTTTGTCCCTTGTATCCTTAAGATTTATATGGACTGCTGCTTAGTATGATTTGATTGCTTATTTGCACTTATGACTATCATTAAATGTTGTACCTGATGATTCTGGACTCTTGACAAATGTATCTTTTCTTTTATGCACATTGAGAGTATTTACACCAAGACAAATTCCTTGTGTGTCCAATCACACTTGGCCAATACAGAATTCTATTCTAATTCTATTCTATTCTATATTCGTTCTATTCTATTCTATTCTGTTCTGTTCTGTTCTGTTCTGTTCTGTTCTAGTTCTAGTTCTAGTTCTATTCTATATTCTATTCTATTCTATTCTTGACACTTGGTCAATAAAGAATTCTATTCTATTCTATATTCGTTCTATTCTATTCTATTCTATTCTATTCTATTCTATTCTATTCTATTCTATTCTATTCTATTCTATTTTCTATTCTGCATCCTATTTTATTCTATTTTCTAATTCTTTCTATTTTCTATTCTATTCTAATTGGGGTAACTGGCGGAATCCTGACACCTAGTATGATTTGATTGCCTATTGTATCCTATGACTGTTATTATTAAGTGTCATATCTTTTGATTCTTGACTCTCGACGAAGGTATCCTTTCATTTATGTCCACTGAGAGCTTTTGCACCAAGACAAACTCCTTGTGCGTCCAATCACACTTGGCCAATAAAAGAATTCTATTCTATTCCTATTCTATTCTATTCTAATGATGTCTGCTCAACAGACAAGGATGTTGGGTGGAAACACACACACAGACACACAGACACAAACACGTGAGCAAGGAAGGCCAAAAGAAAAACTGTTCAGTGTATCACAGAGTCTTGTGGTTTTGAGTTCACCGGATCTGGGCATGTGACTTCAGCCCACGAGTGACTCACGGGGTGGGAATCAGAATTCAAGGCCACCTTGGAGAGGAAGACAGAGCAATGCTTTGTAAGGGCTGTCCTCATTCCCTAGCTGGGTCATGAAACGTCTGCAAGAAAACCACCAAGCTCAGAGAGCACCAGGGACCCCCACAGTCCTCTCTTGCTCCTCCCAAACCCTTCCAGCACTGATGATGTTCCCTAGCTGGGTCATGAAACGTCTGCAAGAAAATAACCCAGCTCAGAGAGCACCAGGGATCCCCACAGTCCTCTCTTCCTCCTCCCAAACCCTTCCAGCACTGATGATGTTCCCTAGCTGGGTCATGAAACGTCTGCAAGGAAACCACCCAGCTCAGAGAACACCAAGGACCCCCACAGTCCTCCTCCTCTTCCTCCTCTCCACAAACCCCACTCCTTCCTAGCCCTGAAGATGTTACCTCCTTGGGTAACGTCTGCAAGAGAACAACCAAGTTCAGAGAGCATCAAGGGCCCCACAGTCCTCCTCCTCCTCCTCCCTTCTAGCACTGATGATGTTCCCTAGTTGGGTCATGAAACATCTGCGAGAAAACCACCAAGCTCAGAGAGCACCAGGGACCCACCCAGTCCTCTCTTCCTCCTCCCAAACCCTTCTAGCACTGATGATGTTCCCTAGCTGGGTCATGAAACGTCTGCAAGAAAACAACCCAGCTCAGAGAACACCAAGGGCCCCACAGTCCTCCTCCCTCTCCCTTTTAGCCCTGATGACATGACCTAGTTGGGTCATGAGATGTCCGCAAGAAACCCTCCAAGCTCAGAGGTCGCCATCAATGGTAACTCTGCAAGACTTGTTCGCAACCTAGGTTTCCACCGTGCATCCAAATAACACAGATCCTCCTGCCCTAATGTACGTCTTGTGCAAACATGTAGCTCATGCATTTTATATCCCGAGGCAGGCTAATAAACTTCATTTCTCCTAAATCTTCAGGACAGAGACAAGTTCCCTGCCGGAACCAATCAATCTACATTCCTAAAATCCACATTATAATGTGGCAAGGGCTTCCCCTAATCCTCACACTCAGACCCAAAGCTGGATTCCCACGGCCACCTGTTGCATTTGAGAGTCACCCAGGTAGCTGAACCACTCAAGGGGGCCTCAAGATGTTAACAGAATAACAGAGTTGGAAGGGACCTTGTAGGTCATCTAGTCCAACCCCTGGCCACCCAAGCAGGAAGCCCTACACCACTTTGGAAAGATGGCGGTCCAGTCTCTTAATAGCAGATTAACAGAGTTGGAAGGGACCTTAGAGGTCATCTTGTCCAACTCCCCCAAGCAGGAGACCCTACACCATTTCTGACAGATGGCAGCCCAGTCTCTTCTTGAAGCTTCCAGGGATGAAGCTCCCACACAACTTCTGAATAATAGAGTAATAACAGAGCTGGAAGGGACCTTGGAGATCATCTAGTCCAACCCCTGGCCACCCAAGCAGGAGACCCTACACCGTTTCTGACAGACGGCAGTCCGGTCTCTTCTTGAAAGCCTCCAGGGATGAAGCTCCCACACAACTTCTGAATAATAGAGTAATAACAGAGCTGGAAGGGACCTTGGAGATCATCTAGTCCAACCCTGGCCACCCAAGCAGGAGACCCTACACCGTTTCTGACAGACGGCAGTCCGGTCTCTTCTTGAAAGCCTCCAGGGATGAAGCTCCCACACAATTTCTGAATAATAGAATAACAAGAGAGTCGGAAGGGACCTTGTAGGTCATCTAGTCCAACCCCGGCCACCCAAGCAGGAGACCCTACACCATTTCGGACAGAGGGCAGTCCGGTCTCTTCTTGGAAGCCTCCAGGGATGAAGCTCCCAGAATTTCTGAAGGCAAGCCGTGAAGCAATGCAAGGCAGAGGCGAGCTGTGGTTTAGCACTGAACGCTCAGTCTTCGATCCAGCTTAGCAAGGACTGGTAGGCAAAGGATCTGGACCCCTCCCCGAAGACCCCTCCCCACTTTGTCCAACCTCACGCTGGGAAGGAGGCTTTGGTTGAAGACTGCCTGCCTGCCTTGACTCAGAAAACTTCTCCACCTGCAAATCCACCTGCGTTAAGCCCTTCTCACGTGTGGATGTCAAACCCACCTGTGTTAAGCCCTCTTCCAGATGGGGATAGGGCAGGGCAGGGCGAGTTAGGGCAGGGCCTTGCAGGCACACCCTGGTACTTAGGTTTAGCTCTTCACCCATCCACCCTCGCTCCCTCCCCCTGGGAGCAAGCTGTGGCCTGCCCAGTATCTGCAAAACCCGGAGGTCCAGGAAGAGATGAAGCAGGAACGGCAGCAAAATTGGAGCAACGGTTTGAAAAAGAAAAAGAAAAAAAGAAAAAAAGATTTTTGCCCCAGGATGACAGGAGCTGTCAACTCTGTAGGAAAGGATGACGGTGACCTTGGCAAGCAGGGTCATCCCTGACATCTCCAAGACACGCAGAGAGAAGATGGTCCTTCGAGACTTCCTTCCTTCCTTCCTTCAAGTTTCTCCTTCCTTCCTTTCATCAAGTTCTTCTTTCCTTTTCCTTCCTTCTTTCCTCTCTCCCTCCCTCATAAAAATCTTTCTTCGTTCCTCATCAAGTCCTTCCTTCGTCCTTTCTTTCTTCAAGTCCTCCCTTTCTTCAAGTTCCTTCTTCCTTCCTCCCTCATCAAGTTCTTCCTTCATTTTCCTTCCTTTCTTCCTCCCTCCTCCCTCCCTTATAAATCTTCCTTCCTTCCTTCCTTCAAGTTCTACCTTCCTTCCTTATCAAGTTCTTCCTTCAGTTTCCTTCCTTTCTTCCTTCTTCCTCCTCCTCCCTCATAAAAACTTCCTTCCTTCCTTCCTTCCTTCAAGTTCTCCTTCCTTCCTTATCAAGTTCTTCCTTCATTTTCTTTCCTTTCTTCCTTCTTTCCTCCTCCCTCATAAATCTTCCTTCCTTCCTTCAAGTTCTACCTTCCTTCCTTATCAAGTTCTTCCTTCATTTTCCTTCTTTCTTCCTTCTTATCAAGTTCTTCCTTCAGTTTCTTCCTTTCTTCCTTCAAGTTCTTCCTTCCTTCCTCCCTCCTCATAAAAGTTCTTCCTTCCTTCCTTCAAGTTCTTCCTTCCTTCAAGTTCTTCCTTCCTTCCTTCCTTAAAAACTTCCTTCCTTCCTTCTTCCTTCCTTCCTTCCTTCCTTCCTTATCAAGTTCTTCCTTCAGTTTCCTTCCTTTCTTCCTTCTTTCCTCTCTCCCTCATAAAAAACTTCCTTCCTTCCTTCCTTCCTTCCTCATCAAGTTCTTCCTTCCTTTTCCTTCCTTTCTTCCTTCTTTCATCTCTCCCTCATAGAAACCTTCCTTCCTTCCTTTCCTTCCTCATCAACCAAGGACATAGATAGACATAGACATTGCTAGACCAAAAGGAAGACCGAAAGAGTGAAAAAACTAGACGTGGATACAAATGATATAGATTAGATAGATGATAGATACGATAAATGATAGATAACTGTAGATTGATACAGATGATCTCGATGATTGATTGATATACAGGCAGACATTAGAGGGAAAGATGATGGATAGATGTAGACAGATAGATAGATAGAAAGAGAAATAGGGGAAAGAGACAGGATGGATGGATGGATGGGGGACAGATAGATTGATAGATAAGATAAAAAAAAGAACAGTGTCCAGCCAAACGGGAGGGCAAGGGAGATCGCCGTAACCCAAGGACATCCCTGGCTGGGGTCTGCATTGCTGAGAACCTCCCCTCACCCCGGGGGCTGCGTGAGAACGGCATATGTCCAAGCCCAGAATCCAGCGCAGCTCTCCTTCCCTCCCCAGCTGCCGAAGGGGAAAAAATGAAGTCCATGAGGGAGGAAGTAACTAATGCGAGACTTCATCCAGCCGGAAAATTGGCCTTTTAAGGGGATGGGGGTCATTAGAGCCTTGAGTGGCCTTCTTTCTCTCTCTCTCTCTCTCCCTCTTATTCTCTCTCTCCCCCCTCTCTCTCTCCCTCTTATTCTCTCTCTCTCCCTCTCTTATTCTCTCCCCCCCTCTCTCTCTCCCTCTCTCATTCTCTCTCTCTCTCTCTCCCTCTTATTCTCTCTCTCTCTTATTCTCTCTCTCCCTCTCCCTCTTATTCTCTCTCTCCCTCTTATTCTCTCTCTCTCTCTCTCATTCTCTCTCTCCCTCTTATTCTCTCTCTCTTCCTCTTATTCTCTCTCTCTCTCTCCCCCTCCCCTTATTCTCTCTCTCTCATTCTCTTATTCTCTCTCTCTCTCTCCTCTCTCTCTCTCCCTCTCTCTCTCTCTCTCTCCCTTTCTTATTCTCTCTCCTTTCTTATTCTCTCTCTCTCTCTTATTCTCTCTCTCTCTCTCTCTTATTCTCTCTCTCTCTCCCTCTTATTCTCTCTCTCTCTCTCCCTTTCTTATTCTCTCTCCCTTTCTTATTCTCTCTCCCTCTCTTATTCTCTCTCTCTCTCTCTTATTCTCTCTCTCTCTCTCTCTCTCTCTTATTCTCTCTTCTCTCCTCTCTCTCTCTCCCTCTTATTCTCTCTCTCTCTCTCTCCCTTTCTCTCCTCCCTTTCTATTCTCTCTCCTCTCTTATTCTCTCTCTCTCTCTCTTATTCTCTCTCTCTCTCTCTCTCTCTTATCTCTCTCTCTCTCCTATTCTCTCTCCCCTCTCTCTCTCTCTCCTCTCTCTTCTTCTCTCTCTCTCTCTCTCTCTCTCCCTTTCTTATTCTCTCTCCCTCTTATTCTCTCTCCCTCTCTTATTCTCTCTCTCTCTCTCTCCGGCCATCCCAGTTTCCCATGGGAATCCAGCCGAAGTCACGGCATGCGTCGGCATGCCAGGGAGAGCTGGCCATGGGAAGGTGAAGGGTTGCTCAGTCAATCTGTTCTACGGCCAGACCTCGGTTTACGACCACAACTGTAACCCCAAAGTTCCAGGTAATTCTGATTAAGTTTTGTGTGTGGGGGGGGTAGTGTTCCGACCTTGGGTTCCCCAACAGCACGAAGCTATCGTGCTCCGTACGTTCAAAGCAGGAAGGAAAACAAAATTCCTGCAACTTGCGAGGTATAAAAGGGAAAAAAAAAACACCGAATGATTATCCAAGCCTGGGTTAAAAGATATCAATACTGACTCAAAACTCGCTAAATCTACTAAGCACCAAACATATGGAGGGATTGGAAAAAAGACAAAATGAATGTGCCTTAAAGTGAAAAAAACGGAAAACTCCCAATACTTTTGCTCTTAGCAAATGAGAACATTTTGACAGCAGAAAAGAATTTAAAAAATATATATATATGTAGAGTTGTGGAATAGTTACTCCCACACTGGAGTAACGCAGAGTTGATGGGTACAGTATTCTGCACACAAACCTTGATTGATAAAAGCTTCTCCAACTTTGGCGGTGAAGTGGAAATGACCCATGTTGGCTTAATCTCGGTTATTCAATGCCCATTTTTTCTTTGGATAATCCCAGAACTTGCAAAACAAAAAGAAAAACCAAAAAGAGAATTATCCAAATACCAATTTTGCTGCTTTTAGGCCCTGATGGAGTGATGTGACTTGCCGAAAAATTTATTTTAGGAAACCACAATTGGCAAAGAAATTAAACCTGTTCCAGAATCCATGCAAGTCCTTTGCATTTAAAAAGGGACTTTACAAAACAGGGAGGGGGGGGGTTGGGGTTGGACTAGAAGACCTCCAAGGTCCCTTTCAACTCTGCTATTCTGTTAAAACATCTGTGTTAAGATAAAGAGTTTAGAGTTTTGATTTCTGCTTCAATGGAGGGATTTTAATTAGCTGGATGGTTTCATGCGGCTTTTTTATGTTATGCCCCCAAATCTACAAGTTGAAAGCTTTAATTTTTGCATTATTAGTAATGCGTGGGGGTTTACTAAGACAGAACACTTACACCTCACCCAAAACAATTTAATAATTTGCTGTAGAGAAGGGTAGATTAAATATGACCGAGTGGTTTTGCTTAGGGTTTCATTGCTTCTCTGATCTTATAGAATTATACAACCGCTTGTTTTGTGACATGGGTGGCTAGAGAGATTAGACAGATAAACAGTAAATATTAGGTGAACCAACAGCAGGTCAATACAACCACGAGGAAAACTTTCCACCGTGGGGAACTTTGAAAACTGCCAGTTAAGTTTGAATAGATATTTATATTTATAACTTTAATCAATATAAATACCAAGTACTACAGATGTGAACATTTTTCTCCCGCTTCTGTTCTTTATAAATCTTTGTTTGTCAGTCTGCTACTGTATAACTTTAATAACGATAAATATCATAAATAGAACACAATAAATGGAATAAACGGAACACAGGCAATCCTTGAGTTGCAACCATTCGTTTTGCTGATGGCTTGAAGTTAAAACAGCACCAAAAGTGACTTACGACTGTTTTTCACACTTATGACCATTGCAGCACGCAAACACCACATGCTTACCTGAATTATCTTCAGATATTTGGCAACTGGCTTCTCTTTACGATGGTCTCGGTATGCTGGGGGTCACGTGACTCCCTTTTGTGACCTCTTGACCAGCAAAGTCAAAGGGGGAAGCCAGATTCACTTAACGACCGTGCTGCTAACTGAACAACCACAGCGATTCACTTAACAAAGGAGGTAAGAGTATACAGGGATGCTTGCAAGGGTCAGTGAAGTTTGAAAAACCCGTCGTAAGTCTCTTTGGTCACTGCCATTGTAAACTTTGAATGGTCCCTAAGCAAACCGTTGTTAAGGCGGCGATTGCCTGTGAAAGGCTCCCATCACAATTCACTCTGAGCTCAAACCGTTTTGGATTCAAACCATTTTTTTGCAAAGGTTTTCATCGTCACGAGGGGAAGAGTAGCAAGAGAGGAAATCACACGGCTTAAACAATGAGTAGGAAGTACTTAAGAGGGACAGCTCCCCTAACGGGCCTGGGAGGGGGCCGTCGCGTTCCCCCGCTGCTGCCAGGCTGTGGGCGATGGGAGTTAGCGTCCTGATGGGGGTGTTATTTGGCTGCCACAGCGAAGCGGGGAGGGGGGAGGTTGCAGAGAGAGGGGGAAGGAAGCCATATGTGTGTTTTGGGAGTGTGTGTGTGGGGGAAAAATGTGGGGGGGTCTCAGAAGAAATGTCCCTGGCAACTATCTTCACGCGGAGTAGCAGCAGCTTGTGTGCTTTCAGATTCGTAAATCATTTTGGTGAACTGGAAATCTTTGCAAGGCGCATTAAACTCCCTGTCTCAAGTCCGTTTGTTATTTCAGCAAGGCAAACAGGCCAATTAAGCTCATTTTGAACATGCACGTGCTTTTTTAAAAATAATATACTTTAAGGGCACCAAAAGAAAAAAAAATACTTGCACCTCAGGGTTGAGCTGTGGGGTCCTTGGTGCTCTCTGAGCTGCAGACGTTTCATGACCCAACTAGGGAACATTATCAGTGCTAGAATGGTGGGGGGGGTTTGGAGAGAGGAGGAGGAGGAAGAGAAAGGAGAAGGAATAAAGGGAAGGGAAGGAAGGAAGGAAGGAAGGGAAGGGAAGGGAGGGAGGGAGGAGGGAGGAAGGAAGGAAGGAAGGAAGGAAAGAAGGGTTGTGGGGTCGTTGGGTGCTCTCTGAGCTTGGTGGTTTCCTTTCAGACCTTTCATGACCCAACTAGGTTACATATCAATGCTAAAAGCCTTCTGACACTGATGATGTTCCCTAGTTGGGTCATGGGATGTCTGGGGGAAAAAACAACCAAGGTCAGAAACCATCAAGGACCCCACAGTCCTCCTCCTCCTCCCCTTCCCACAAATCCTCCTTTCATCTAGCCCTGATGATGTTTCCCTAGCTGAATGAGGAGATGTCTGCCAGGAAACAACCAAGCTCAGAGACCACCAAGCACCCCACAGTTCAAGAGGGCATCAATCCAACTGAATGTCATGGCTGGGAATATAGGAGCAAAATAGGAATAGAATTATTTATCAACCAAATGTGATTGGACACACAAGGAATTCGTCTTGGTGCAAATGCTCTCAGTGGACATAAACGAAAAGAGACATTCGTGAAGAATCAAGAATTCAATATAGTTACTGCTATAGGAGAAAAACTGGGAATGTAGAACAATTGCATGTGTGTTTTATTTTTTTCCCCACCCCGTGGATATTTTTCACACTGGTCTGAGTTTTCAGCCGCTTCAGAGTTACCCACTCACATACAGATAGGGGGGGGAAAGGATTCTGTTTTTTTCCAAGGGTTGCTTTTTACAACCATTAACTCCATTCTATTCTATTCTATTCTCTATTTTATTCTACTCCTTATTTTGCTCTATTCTATTCCTATTTTGTTCCTATATTCTATTCTATTCTATTCTATTCTATTCTATTCTATTCTATTCTATTCTATTCTATTCTATATTCTCTATTTTATTCTATTCTGTTCTATTCTATTAATCACTTGTGGCTTTTATATACACTGAGAGCATTTGCACCAAGACGAATTCCTTGCGTGTCCAATCACACTTGGCCAATACAGAATTCTATTCTATTCCTATTTTCTATTCTATTCCTATTTGGTTCCTATATTCTATTCTATTCTATTCTGTTCTGTTCTGTTCTGTTAATCACTTGTAGCTTTGATATACACTGAGAGCATCTGCACCAAGACAAATTCCTTGTGTGTCCAATCACACTTGGCCAATACAGAATTCTATGATCTATGAAGATGGCATTTAATTTTGTTGTACAAGGTGCATGGACAATCAAGCAGACCAGCTATCTTACAGGAGGCAGCAATCGGTATTACATCTCACTTCTCCATGAAAAACCGTGAAGGATGTGAAATCTCACCTGGGACAAAGTTCACCACCTCAATGAATGCTCACCCCCATGAATGAATGTCTTCTCCCTGTGAACCGACTGGGCCGTGAGCTCAGAAAGCTTCAAGTGAAATTGGATTGCTAAAATTGGATTACGGCAGCTCGAATGATAAGATCCCCTTTAAGTCATTTAATCTTCGTTTACTCGGTCGGAGACAGCAAGCGAGCCTCCTCTCCCGCGACTCTTCTCCAGGATGTGCGAGGCCCAGACGGGGAGTCCTTGACTTATGACCCCCATGGATGGAGCCCAGCTTTTCTGCTGCCGAGCGAGGCATTTCTTCAGTGAGTTTTGCTCCCTTTCACGACTTTTTCTCCTGACGGTCGTTAAGTGGATCGCTGCAGTTCTTACAATTAGCAGCAGGGGCGTTTAAGTGAATCTGCTTTCCCTGTGGATTTCGCTTGCCAAAGGGGGGGGGGGTCACGCTGGCACCGCTCGGGACGTTGCGCAACCATCGTAAATTTGAGGCGGTTTTGCCAAGCGTCTTGAGTTTGGATCACAGGGGATGCTGCAATGGTTGTTAAGTGGGACTAGCGGCCATAGAATGTTCTGGACTAGATTTGAAAAGGCGAGAATGAATGATATATTATCCCTCCCCCCACAGCAAAGAGAGCCAGAGGTGGTGAAACGGATTCATTTCTCCAAATAAGAGATTATGTTTAATTTTTGTTTCTATTTTGAAATTGCTTCCAAATTTTGTGGTTTGGAATGCGGACAGAAAAAATAATAATGGAACGTTGATTCTGCTTTTGTGAACCAGACAGGCTTATGGTTATAGAAGTGGCTTGCACATACCGTTGTATCAAAGCAAAAAAGTTGTGGTTGTAATGTTGTTACCTTCTACTGTGCTAAAGAGAGTTGAAAATCAATGCCGCCTTCTTATTTTCCTCCCGTTACACTATATATCCCTTCCTTTTCCCTTCCTCTCTTCTTAACTTTTCCACGGTTTTTTCCTTTGCATTTTATACTTGGATACACTAATAAAAAAAGAGAAATCGCCAAAAAACAGGCGGGCAGAATGGCCAAATCCAGTCTAAATGTCTGGCCGATTCTGCAGCTATCCGTAATGATACCGTGTTTCCCCCAAAATAAGACCCTGTCTTATATATTTTTTTTGCCACCAAAAGGGGCACTGGGGTCTTATTTTGGGGGGACCTCATCCACTGACTAACCTTACCTGCGCGTGTTGCTCCCAGTCTCCTTTTCGCTCCTTTCCTTTTCAGGAACAACTTCTCCTGTGACTGGCAAGGCTTTCCTGAAGCCCCCTGCAGCCTTCAGGATCGATCCAGAGCTTTGTTCTCAGCTCCAGAGGCCTTCAGGAAGAGCCTTGCCGGCTGCAGAAGAAATGGGGCAGTGAGGGAAGTGTTGGGGTGTGCGAGGCCTGGCTACACCTGTCCCAAGGTAAGTAGTAGGGCATCTCCACCCAAGATTAATTTTGATCCATCCACTCTGGAGTGGGCGGGGTCTTAATTAGGGCTTATTTTGGGGGGGGGTAGGGCTTATATTGGGCTCACATGTAAAAATCAAGCTAGGGCTTACTTTCAGGGTAGATCCTATTTTCAAGGAAACAGGGTAGCATAATAAACTGCTTGAATTCAGTCACAAGTGGTCCGGTTGATTGATCAAGAAAGCCAATCTTTTAGTGATTAACCTTCATGAAATTAAAATAACTTTCCTGAACGTGTTTTATATAAGAAACCCACAAATGCCTGCTGTTACTACAGAACAATGGAAAATCTGCCCTTTTTTAAATGACTCAGTGTTAAATAAGGCGTTTATAAAATGTGTGTGATTCACCGAATGTCTCATATACGTGCTAACTTCTGTCTCACCGAGTAAGGCAATAATAGCTATTTCTGCAAAGTTGATGCTTAAAGGCCTTTGTCCTAAGCCTGCTACAGATCAGTTTTTCAAGATTTAGCACTGTTGTTTGACCAGGTGACTGTCAGACTCGTGGAGTAGCAGGACAAGCCTACACCCAGCTGTCTTAAAAAAAAAAACAACGACAACAATATTCATGGGTTTTTGAAAGACGTAAGCTAGAGGCTGTTAGAACGCACAACATGGCTTTTTAATCTGAGTTCCACTGAAAATGAGCAGGATTAATCTCTATTTTCATAATATTCCTGTGTATATGTCAACAGGATCAAGAGAGTGGGATTCCAGGAGCTCTCTGAGCTTCGTTGTTTCTTTGCAGACGTTTTATTACCTAACTAGGTAACATCATCAGTGCTAAAAGGGAGTGGGGATTGTGGACGAGGAGGAGGTTGGCTGGCTGGCTGGGGAATTCTGGGAGTTGAAGTCCACCTATCTAAAAACGGTTCAGAAACTTAAAGATGGAAGTCCTCTTATTTTTAGTAGAAACTTAGGGGTGGAAGGGACCTTGGAGGTCCTCTAGTCAACCCTCTGCTTGACTCCATAAAGGAGAACATTTGATTTCGAACACAAATCTGTTAATATCTATATCTATATCTATATCTATATCTATCTATCTATCTATCTATCTATCTATCTATCTATCTATCTATCTATCTATCTATCTATCTATCTTAGCATCTGACGCTGATGATGTTTTGAGATCCAATTTCTCATGTTT
Source organism: Pseudonaja textilis (assembly GCF_049901715.1). Classification (NCBI taxonomy): domain Eukaryota; kingdom Metazoa; phylum Chordata; class Lepidosauria; order Squamata; family Elapidae; genus Pseudonaja; species Pseudonaja textilis. Next base: position 74,064,525 of record NC_141994.1, read on the forward strand.
TCCTTGTGAGCTGTATGAGATAGCATTAGTCATGTTACTTCTTTCACTGATTTATTGTGCTCCAATGTTTTTATTCTAATCTCACCTTTGTAAAAATAAAGGTGTTCCTTCTTGATGATTACAATCAGAACCTGGGAGTTATTTCATAACAACTGGATAAGATCCCTTTCTTTCCCTGGTACTATGAACCCGGGTTGCAAATGTTGTCTCAAAGCAATACGCAAGGACGAAGGACAGATAGAATTTTTGCAGAAATGGACAGAGAATTGGATTTTAATTGGAAACACATATAGTAAAGCAGCTTAAGAAAGTCCACACAAAACAAATTATTTTCTGTTTCTTTTTTAAGCTTTGAACACTCTATATTTATGTCCTATTTTTCCAACAGTGCTCAAGAGCTTTAACAATAAAATAAATACTAGCAAGCAGTTAAATTAAAAAAAAAAAAAAGAATTTGTAAGCTGGAAAAGAAACCAAACATCTGTTGAATAGCTTTTCTTTTCCAAACCAAGGTACAGCTAGTCCTCGACTTACGATCACAATTGAGCCCAGAATTTCTGTTGCTATGTGAGTTTTGCCCTGTTTTACGACCTTTCTTGCACCAGTCGGTCAGTGAATCACCTCAGTTGTTAAGTGAGCAATACTGTTGTTAAGTGAATCTGGCGTCCCCGTTGAACTTTGCTTGTCAGTAGGTCACAAAAGGGGATCACACTGGACACTGCAACCGTCATAAATATGAGTCCGTTGCCAACTGTTTGGATGTTGATCGTGTAACTGCGGGGATGCTGCAACGGTTGCGTGTAAAATGGTCGCAGTGCTGCTGTAACTTGGAACGGTCACTAAAGGAGCTCTTGTAAGTTGAGGCTTACTCTATCGATCTCCTTTTTTAACTTCCGTTTTCAAGTATTTCCTTATTTTCCACTGAAACTACCTGGGGATTCAGCCGTTTTCCAAGTTGCCAAACTATTATTACAGGTTGTCCCTGACTTACGGCCACAATTGGGCCCCATTTTTTATGTCGCTAAGTGAGACACCTGTTTTAAGTGGACTTTCGCCCCGTTTTACGACTTTTCTTGCCGCTGTTGGAGGAGTTGGTTGGGGAATTCTGGGAGTGGAAGTCCAACGGGGGGCCGTCGATCCCTCCGTCTCTGTTTTAAAAGATGGGAGGCAGTGAAAACTAAAATCTCTCTTCCCTTCCCGGAAACGGGTCGAGGAGGCAGCCGATTGGACGGAAGCAGATTGGAGAGGCACCTGCTGACTTCCCTGCCCAAAACCTGCCAAGAGGAACCCCAGGTACTGCAGGGAGGCATTAAAGGAGGCAGAATTGCTCGCCCAACGATCGATCGGGTTGCTATGCTACATCAGGCTGAGCTTAACTTCCCACGCCTGTTTTCGACCAAGCCGATGAGCCATGAAGACCCACCGGCCTTCCAGAAGGCCTATCTGAACTCCAGGTTACACTTAAGTCTGCCAGGACCTCCGAATTCGTGTGTGTGTGTGTGTGTGTGTGTGTGTGTGTGTGTGAGAGAGAGAGAGAGAGAGAGAGAGTTTAGTTTACTTTACTTTATTGTGATTGCACCTCCTACAACGAAATCAAACATCATCTTCAGTGCACATCACGACCATGAAAATAAACACAAACACACACCTTCACGCGCCACACATTGAATTGAAAATCCGACACCACAACAACTCTGCACTATACAGAGACAGACAGACAGACAGAGACAGAGAAGGGCTGAGACTCAGGGCCCCTAAGTGAGAGATCGTGGGCTCCCCACTCGAACAGGACTCTGCGCTGTCCCTAATCTTAATCCAAATGTATTTATTTATTTTAATTAATTTTTTTTTAATCCCATCTTTATTGCTTTATATGTAACTCGAGGTGGGAAAACAGACCTGACTGGCTTTTCTCCTCCTATTTTTCCTGCAACAACCACCCTGTGAAGTGGGTTGGATTGAGAAAGGGACTTGCCCAAAGTCACCCAGTCGGCTTTCATGTCTAAGGCAGGACTAGAATTCACATCTCCTGGTGATTGGCCCAAAGTCACCCAGCTGCCTTTTGTGCCTAAGGTGGGACTAGAACTCATCGTCTCCTGGTGATTGGCCCAAAGTCACCCAGCTGGCTTTCATGTCTAAGGCGGGACTAGAACTCCGTCTCCTGGTGATTGGCCCAAAGTCACCCAGCTGGCTTTCATGTCTAAGGCGGGACTAGAACTCCGTCTCCTGGTGATTGGCCCAAAGTCACCCAGCTGGCTTTCATGTCTAAGGCGGGACTAGAACTCCCCGTCTCCTGGTGATTGGCCCAAAGTCACCCGGCTGCCTTTTGTGCCTAAGGCGGGACTAGAACTCACTGTCTCCTGGTGATTGGCCCAAAGTCACCCAGCTGGCTTTCATGTCTAAGGCGGGACTAGAACTCCCCGTCTCCTGGTGATTGGCCCAGTCACCAAGCTGGGTTTCATGCCTAAGGCGGGACTAGAACTCCCCGTCTCCTGGTGATTGGCCCAAAGTCACCCAGCTGGCTTTCATGTCTAAGGCGGGACTAGAACTCCCCGTCTCCTGGTGATTGGCCCAGTCACCAAGCTGGGTTTCATGTCTAAGGCGGGACTAGAACTCCCCGTCTCATGGTGATTGGCCCAAAGACACCCAGCTGCCTTTCATGTCTAAGGCGGGACTAGAACTCCCTGTCTCATGGTGATTGGCCCAGTCACCAAGCTGGGTTTCATGCCTAAGGCAGGACTAGAACTCACCATCTCCTGTTGATTGGCCCAAAGTCACCCAGCTGGCTTTCATGTCTAAGGCGGAACTAGAACTCCCCGTCTCATGGTGATTGGCCCAAAGACACCCAGCTGCCTTTCATGTCTAAGGCGGGACTAGAACTCCCCGTCTCATGGTTATTGGCCCAGTCACCCAGCTGGGTTTCATGCCTAAGGTGGGACTAGAACTCCCATTCTCCTGGTGATTGGCCCAAGTCACTTAGCCAGCTTTCCAGCCTAAGGCAGGACTAGAACTCATCTTCTCCTAGTTTCTAGTCTGATTCCATATTGGTTAAGCAATTCTGGGAGTTGAAGTCCACATATCTTAAAGGTGCTAAGTTTAAAAAAATCTCAGATCAAGTGGAACTTACAAATAGCATAAGGGTCACCTACATAAACTGTTTCGAAGGACAATTTGGGCTGTATCAGCTCCTTAGACAGGCCTAAAGACATATTTTAAATAAAAGAACGTTATCTAGAAAGGGGTGGGGTGTCCTTTTTCGACACCGGACCAGCTTCCCAATGGGAACGGTAAGCTGATAACCCCTATCCGAGCTAAAAGCAAACATGTCAAATCAAAGCATTTTTTTTTAATCAGAAAAACCGAAACTCTTATCAGCCTTCACCACACTGAACCTAAACTTATTTAAAGAAATAATAATAAACACTGCGCTTCTGGTTTGCCTATTTAAATATTTAATATTTTAAAAGTCGTTTTAATCACTTTCCTGTAGATGGGTTAGAAAGGAAGAGAGGATGAAACACCAGTGAAATAAAAGTGATACAAATTAAACACAAGGAGCATAAATCACAATGTAGTTGACTCTATCTGCAATTTCCAGAACCTTCCAAGAATGCCAAGCTCTGCTAGCAATCCACCCACTGAAAAACTGGCCTAGTGTTAACTGTTAACAGAAGTTAGCAGTTAAAAATGTCGATGCAAAGGACTAAGTCTTACCAGATCATAACACAGGGGTCCCCAAACTTGGCAACTTTATGACTTGTGGACTTCAACTCCCAGAATTCCCCAGCCAGCATAGCATAAATAGGAGCCAGCAGTGTGCAGCAGCAGCAGCCAAAAAAGCTAATGCAATCCTAAATTGTACTAACAGAGGGATACAATCAAGATCAAGTGAGGTACTAATACCACTCTATAAAGCCTTAGTAAGACCATACTTAGAGTACTGCATCCAGGTTTGGTCACCACACTATAAAAAAGATGTTGAGACTCTAGAAAAAGTGCAGAGAAGAGCAACCAGGATGGTGAGGGGACCAATTACTGTTGTGTCATCAGCAAACTTCAGTATTTTAACAGATGGATCGTTTGAGATACAGTCATTGGTATATAGGGAGAAGAGAAATGGAGAAAGCACACAGCCTTGGGTGTGTGTGTGTGTGTGTGTGTGCATTTTTTTAAAATCAGAAATCACCTGTACAGGTGTCAAATGTGATTCTGTCTAGTTTCACCTGCTGCTTCCTGTCTGTTAGGAAGCTTATGTTCCACTTACAAGTGTGTTCAGGTACCGCTAGCTGGTTTAATTTAGTTAGAAGAATGTCTGGAATGATGGTATTGTATAATAATAATAATAAATTTTGCCTTTTCACAAATATCTACATATATATATATATAATTCCTGTCTCTCTTATCTTTATCTATAGTCTTTACATCTATTCTCTAACTGCTCATACCATGTACCCCAAATCATGTAATATTCGGTTTCTTCCTTATCTTTTAACTCCATGGTTAATCTGTCCATCTCCATGCATTCGAGCACCTTTTTTTATCACTATCTCTTCTGTGGGAATGTTGTCCTGTTTCCAATTTGGTGCAAAGACGATCCTAGCCACCATTATTACCTGAAGTACGATATATTAGGTTTTCTTACTTAATTTGGACTTTTGCCTTTTGCATGCAGAGTTTAAAAGGTGGTGAGACTTTAGGGGGGGAAAAAAGTGCAAAGAAGAGCAATTAAGATAATTAAAGGCCTGGAGATAATATATATATTATATTGCAGCATTTGGGTCTGGCTAGTCTAAAGAAAAGAAGGATCGAGAGTGACATGATGGCAGTATTCCAATATTTGAGGAAAGAAAAGGGGGTCAAACTTATTTTCCAAAGCCCCAGAAGGCAGGACAAGAAACAACGGATGGAAAGTCGTCAAAGAGAGAAGCAATGTGGAATTAAGGAGAAACTTGCTCACAGTGAGGACAGTTAACCAGTGGAACAACTTGCCACCAGAAATTGTGGTTGCTCCATCACTGGAGGTTTTTAAGAAGAAACTGGGGCAGCCACTTATCTGTAATGGTATAGGTTGGACTAGAAGACCTCTAAGGTGCCTTCAAGCTCTACTGATTAATGGATGTAGCTATGGCCACGAGCTCCATTGTTCCTCTCCCTCTAGAGCTGCACTCACATGAACCGTTTTTTTTGGCTTCCAGGTAGCACAAGGCGAAGATCAGATAAGGATTAACCAGGTGGCCTCTTCAGGTGTGGCCTTCTCAGGATGCATTTGAGAGGCATAACTTAATGCTGTTGGTGGCTTTGATCTTATGCCTTCCCGGTGTAATCCTCTCCTCTCAAAATATAAAATAATCTTGCAACCAGGTGGCGTATCAAGAAATACCGTAGAAGGTGTGCCAACAAGGTGTGCCAACTAGAAAACCCAAGCTCAGGTATGCCAAGCCCCCGTTTGTTTTTTTGGGGGTAGGCTGGTATTTTCACAGACAGGTTGCCCTAATAATTTGGTTTTAATAACTGAGCTTGCTTTGGAAAGAGTATCAGTAATGGTGTAGGGACTTCTGCTTAGGCAGGGGGTTGGACTAGATGACCTACCAGGTCCTTTCCAACTCAATCTATTTAACGGAGTTAATGCAAACTTGGAAAATCGCAGAGGACAATCAAGCAATGAGCAATTCATTGTATATCTGCCTCCTCCAGTGATCAAAGCCAAGAATTTCTAAGGAGTTTAGACCTTGACTTATAACGGTTTGTTTTGTGACGGATCAAGGTTACGACGGCACAGAAAAAAGGGACTTAGGATCGGTTTTTTCACACAACCAATGCAACACCCCTGGGATCAAAATTCAGACGCGCGGCGACTGGCTCGTATTTATGACGGCTGCGGTGTCCGTGGACTCACATGATGCCCTTGCGCGACCTTCTGACGAACAAAATCAAGGGGAAAGTAAAGGGATTCACTCTACAACGATGTGACTAACTTAAGAACGGCAGAGATTCGCCTAAGCACTGTGGCAAGAAAGGTCGTAAAATGGAGCAAAACCCGCCTAGCAACTGTCCCGCTTTCCAACGGAAATGCTGCGCTCAATGGTGGCCGCAAGCTAAGGACTACCTAGATACCAGATAACGATGCCACAAGTAGCCTTTGACAAACGTCCATCATTAAGGCTAGAATTATGGTTTTAAATTGTGCCAATTGTTAAGTGAGTCACCAGGTGACTATGACCAATTTTTATTTATTGAACAAACTAATCAAATACCCCATGGTCACCCTCCTCCTCCTCCTCTCCACATATCCCACTCGCTTCAAGCACTGATGATGTTCCCTAGCTGGGTCATAAAACGCCTGCAAGAAAGCAACCAAGTTTTGAAAGCACCAAGGACCTCCACGGTCCAGTTCCTTCGCCAATGAAGTGTCTTCAAACTTGTTCCCAGGATCCAAACAGCTACCCGTTTTGTTAAGACGAACAAGAAACGACTAATTTCCTTTTGATGAGTGCTGAAGTCTCCAAATTTAAACCTTGTGGACTTCCAACTCTAACATGACTGGAGGAGGAATTCTGGGAGTTGAAGTCCGCAAGTCTGAAAGCTGTCAAGTTTGAAGACCCCCCTGTATTAGTTCAGCGCTTAGCACACACCCCATGATGGCTTTGCCGCACAGCCTCTCCCGCTGGGCATTCCTCCCTAGATTATGGAAAGTAGAATTGCGGAGATGAGCCAGCCAGATACAAAATAGTCCTAAATCAGTCTGGTTTGTCAGTAGTATCTTATCTGCTTCGCAAGCTTCGACTTCCAGAGAGACAGGCCAGAATGTGGCTTATCTCAGGCTTGGGCCAATCTGAAACGCCAGGATAACACACCTGGCCTGGGATGAAAGAGAACGCCAGGGGCACGGATCAATAATTTACAAGGGCTCTATTGTGGTGCAGAAAACCTGCAAAGAGACAAAGAGGCACCCGGCCTTCCAGGCTGGCAAGGAATAGGAAAACGCACACGTCCAGATGGGCGCAAGAGAACAATTGGTGCCTCTGCTGCCGGATTCATCAGCCCGACACGCCGAGGGATGGCGGTGACAAAAAATCCCCGGAAAACAAGCCGAGAAAAAAAAAAAAAGAGGAGGAGGAGGAGGAGGAAGAAAGATAGAACAGTTTGCTTGGGGAATGTCAGCCAGGAGAACAAACGCAGATTGTGCAGCTGGGGTGGGTTTTGTTCATTTGCCATTGTTCCCATTTGTTTCCCTACCATCTTCCCACCAACACTTTAAAAAAAGAGTTTTGAGTAGGGCAATTGCTCCGGAAAAAGGATAAGCAAGATGGGGAATTCTGGGAGTTGAATCCCACCCATCTTAAACCAAGCTGGCTGGGGAATTCTGGGAGTTGAAGTCCACCCATCTCAAAGCACGGCTCTTATTTTCCACTAAAGATGCCAGACCTTTGCCTCCAGAAGTTGTGGGTGCTTCCGATACTGGAGGTTTTTAAGAAGAGATTGGAGAACCCTGTGCCTGAAATGGTATAGGGCTCCCTGCCCCAGCAGGGGGCTGGACTAGAAGACCTCCAAGGTCCCTTCCAATTCTGTGATTCTGTTCTATTCGATTCCTTATTATTCTTACTCTATTCTATCTACATTCGGCTCTATTCCATAGCATTCCATTCCATCTTTTAGCAGGAAATATGAATGCAGAATTTTATTTTATTTTTTTTAAAATTGGAATAGAAGCAGCAGGCTTTCTCTCCAGAGACCTCTATAGTATTAACGCGGCTCTTTGCAGCTCCCTAGGGGGGCCATTTGCTGGCACAGACCGGGGAAGGAAATAGCTGCTGGGATGCCAATCTAACCACTGATGAAAAGATACTGGCTCCAGGCACAAAGGTTACAGGCTGAAGGCAACCTAGGTAGGTGCAGAGACCCGCCTTGCCACAGAGGCCCATGGAAATGATAATGGTTACCAAGGTTACTTTGGAATTGCCACTTTTTGAGCCTGAAGGGCCTTGTCCCCCCCATTCAGGAATTTTCCACTATTTAACTCTCCTAAGAAACTCCGGGTTTTGTCAGGGAGGCACAGAGAAGCCTCCTCCTTTGGTTTTTTAGAGCAGGCTCTTCTCAAAAGTATTCTGCCTGGGTCGTCGTAAGTGCTGCGGTCAGGGTGGAAATTAAATCCAGAAAGGGAGCATTGGTTCGAACGGCCAGCTGAGTGACATACAGGTAACCCTTGGTTTAGTGACCATTAATAGAAGGGAATGGGGATGGGATAGGTAGGATAGGACATAGAAAATAGAAGTGGAAATAGAGGGTTAAGGTGATTAAGTGGGAAAGCAAGCAAGCGGTTCAGGGATGTGACGGATAGGCCACGGCTCGGGCAGGATGATTAACATGGGTAAGATTTCAAGAGTTACACCTGAGACTTAATCTGAAGCAACCCGGTTACCTATCAAGAGATTCTCACCTGGCTTGTCAAAAAAAAAAAACAAACTACCTGCCAGCTTAAGGAGGTACAACTACGGAGAAATTAGTCGGACTGGGTTGAATTTCTGCATATAGGGTTTTTTTTTTTTTTTTTGTTAAGACGACAAAATATCTTTCCTACCCAGAGCTTGGCTCGCTGTGCTAATTTCACAGGTTTAAATTCCCCGGGTACATACAGTAGGTGCTCAACTCTTTGGGGGAAGCTGTGTAAGGATGAGATAAGCACAGGTCGGATTTTAACCCCCATGGCCTCTGCAATCATCTGCCTATCATAGTCCCAGAAGGAAGATGGCACCAGCTTAGATAAAAAACCTCTGGACTTCAAAAGGAGCGGTTGGTTGATCCCGGAGGCTTTCTCTGGGCCTCCCGTGGCCAGTGTCTCCAAGGCATGCAAATCGAAACACAGGGCATCCTTGTTGGCAGCCACACCTGGAGTCTTGACTCCTAAAAAGGCAGCCAGCCAGCCAGCCAGCCGGAAGGCAGCCAGACCTCTTCCAAGGAGAACAATCGAATTCTTTTGTGGGCTTCTCTCCTGGATCGCTCAATCTCGTCAACAGAACAGGACGAGAGAATTAGTTCCCTTTTAAAAAATCGCAGCAGGGAGTTGAAGAGGATGCCTGGTGCAATTGGGGCAGGTGGCTGGCTAAAACGTCCCACTTCCTTCCTGCAAAATGAACGTTCAATATTCAAGGGAAAGCAGGAACGATGAGTGAAGGAAGGAAGGAAAAGAGGGGGGAAAAAGAGGGGAGGAAGCAAAGGGGGGAAGGAAGGAAAAGAAAGAAGAAAAGGAAGGAAAAGAGGGAAGGAAGGAGATAAGAGAGACATAGACGGAAAGACAGATTGAGAGTGACAAAGACAAAGATATTGCCCTTTGTTTAATGTATCTCAACCTTGCAACTTGAAGAGGTGTGGACTTCCGACTCCCAGAATTCCCCAGCCAGCTGTAGGGGGCTGAGATCCCCATGGGATTGGGATAAGAAGGGCTGCTGCTGCTTTGGGCAGGAGGTTGGACTGGAAGACCGGCAAGGTCCCTTCCAGCCCGAGGGAGTCTACCTCCGCTTCACAAATGTCTTAGAAACAATAACAGAGTCGGAAGGGACCTTGGAGGTCTTCTAGTCCAACCCCCTGCTCAGGCAGGAAACCCTCTGCCATTTTAGACAAAGGGCTGTCCAGTCTCTTCTGAAAAACCTCCAGGGATGGAGCACCCACAACCTATGGAGGCAAGGAGTTCCACTGGTTAATGGTTTCCCTTCTCAGGAAATTCCTCCTTCGTTCCAGGTCGTTTCTCTCCTTGGTTCGCTTCCATCCGTTGCTTCTTCTCCTGCCTTCAGGGGCTTTGGAGAATAGGTTGGACCCCCTCTTTGGGCTCAACTGTGGTCATAAGTCGTGGACTACCTGTATTCTCTGCAAATACTTGATGGAAGAAGCTCAACTGCGGCAAACACACATATATATATATCTGAGATCAAGTAACAGGCAGAATTTTGAGTGACGGCCCATATTTGATCAACCCACTCCAGGGTATTGAAAGAGTTTGTCCAAAGGCAAATGTTCATCACCACCTGTAATTTCTGCATTTATATTTTCCAGCAGAGGTTCACCCGTTAAGGTCACTTCTGACATGCAACGCCAGAGAGGTAGAAAAATAAAGCAATGTAACACCAGCCGCAGCAAAGGTGAGAGAACCTTGGAGGTCAAAATTGATCGATCGCTTCCTTGCTTGTCTGTACAAATCCCTTGTGTGTCCAATCACACTTGGCCAATAAAGAACACCCCAGTCTATAGTCTGTTCTATTTTCCTAGCCTGAAACAGGTGCAAGGTATAGCAAAGCTCACCTTTCTACTGCTGAGAAACTGGAGACTGGCGAAGGTTCTGGGACAACTTTTAAGATACCGGCTAGGGAATTCTGGGAGTTGGAAGTCCACCCATTTTAAAGTTTCAAGTTTGAATGCTCTAGGTACCCTGTTTCCCCGAAAATATGACCTACCCTGAAAGTAAGTCCTAGCTTGATTTTTACACGTGAGCCCAATATAAACCCTACCCCCCAAAATAAGCCCTAATTAAGATCCCACCCACTCCAGGGTAGACAGGTAAAAATTAAGCTTGGGTGGGGATTGGGGTGGTGGTGTTGGAGATGCCCTACTACTTACCTTGGGACAGGTGTAGCCAGGCCTCGCACACCCCGACACCTGCCTTGCTGGCCCATTTCTTCTGCAGCCGGCAAGTCTTTCCTGAAGGCCTCTGGAGCTGAGAACAAAGCTCTGGATCGATCCTGAAGGCTGCAGAGGCCTTCAGGAAAGCCTTGCCGGCCACAGGAGGAGGAGCTCCTGAAGGCCTCGGACAGCGAAAAGGAGGCCGGGGGCAACGCGCGCAAGTGAGGTTAGTCAGTGGAGGACATCCCCCCAAAATAAGACTGGTGCCTTTTTTTGGTGGCAAAAAAATTGTAAGACAGGGCCTTATTTTCGGGGTGAAAATGGTAGGAGTTCTATCCTATTGATTAAAGATTTGTGTCCAGTAAGTTCTTGAAGTCTCGGGACTCTGCACCTTAATATAACCAGTTTTAAGGTTTCCCCCCATAATAATTTATTTTATGTTAGCATGTTTAAGTTGGCAGCAAGAAATAGAATCCACTGGTTTTCGTTCAAATGATGCGCACAAATGCTTGGCTTTTCAGCCCCAAGTTCTGAATCACATCGTTTGCAATATCATCTTAAGCAGCTTTTCTTTTTTTTTTTTAGCTTCAGGTTTATTGAGGGTTTATTAGGACAAGCTTTCCGTTCCTCAGCAACCAGACCTAGGCAACACCATCTGCAGTGAGTGAAATAATGATTTCAGTAAAAAGCCCTCTGCATCTTGCAACATTCAATCCCAAGTAGCGCTTTTCAAGAAGCAGAAAGGACCTATATTTTAATTCTAAACCGCAGTGCCCCAACAATCTTTATTGCGGTAAGTTTGACAGGCGTTTGATAGCCAGGAAGTGTGCAACACCCCCCCCACACACACACCCCAAAATTAATATTTATTCCTTCTACAATTGGGGTTTGTAAATGAACAGGATATGCCAAAATGTTAACTTGTATTGTTAAAATAAGCTGAATACTGGAATATTTGTGATGCTGGTTATTTCAATTAGCACAAACCTTGGAATTATCTTCCGCGAAGTTTTACCTATCTGTCTGTCGCTATGACATTTCATTCGATTTTTATCAACATCCATCCAGCTGCCAAAACATTGGGGGACAAGTTCTTCCCAAAAATGTTCTATCCTTTTGCGATCCACGGTCCACGGTAACACTTCGATTCTGCAACAGCTTTGTTCCCTAGGCCATCCGTCTGGGGAACTTGCAAGATTCATTGCTCTTGCCACGTACAGAGATATATCAGAAGCAGACTATGTTGTTTCTCTGTGTCATAGAACATATGTAAGTACAGTCATACTTTTTAAATTTATTTTGTTGTTTTTAGGTAGCGTATGTTGGAGGTGAGAGCTGTATGCAGTGAAATTTCATTTTAATGTATGCTGATTACTGTACAAAGTAACAAACTTATATTCTCTCTCTCTCTCTCTCTCTCTTTCTCTCTCTCTCTCTCTCTGTGTGTCCTGTCTTGTCTCTCCCTCTGTTACCTAGTTGGGTAGTGAGATGTCTGAAAGAAAACCACCAAGTTTGGAGGGACCTCAGAGCTTTGCTCCTCCTGCTCCAAATCCTCCTCCCTCCCAGCACTGATGCTGTTACCTAGTTGGGTAGTGAGAGGTCTGCAAGAAAGCCACCGAGCTCAGAGGGCCCCCAGGACCCCCGAGTTCGACTCGGAGCTATTAATCCAGCAGCTTCCACGATGCTCAGCCAGCCACATCCGATATTTCCCTGTGGAAGCCATGGCCCCACACGGACTCCCCAAATCTAACTGGTTCCGTTCGATCTTCAGAAAGACTCGGGGGGGATTTAATTTTCTCCAGAAAACAGGATCCTGCTCCCTGGGCCATTTCTGTGGCATGCGGAGTCTCCCTAAAATAGAACTTTTCCGTGGGAAACGACCTTGCGATTTGAGAGAATGACAAGCCTGTGATTTCCCCCCCAAACCACAAGACCACAATTTTGGTGTTTGAGGGAGGGGGCTGGAGGGGGGGGGTCTAATGGAAGCACTTTGCTTCGGGGAGACCTCCTATCCCCACCTCGAGCCCAATAAAAGGGGGAACGGGGGAGGAGGGAGGGAGTAGATGTTGGCAAAAATGGGGTTTTTTTGCAAGACTGCAAGGTCTTTTCGTGGCGTATTACAGAGTATTGGGGGGGGCTGCACAGCTGCCCCCCATCTCTCCAACTGCCTTTATTTACCCCAGGAACCCTCTCAAAATGGAGACTGTATCTGCAAACCTCAACTTTTCATTTAGGGAACCATTCGACGTTACAACGGCACTGGAAAAAGTAACTTGCGGCTGTTTTCCGCACTTACGGCCGTCGGAGCATCCTCCGTGGTCACGGGATGAAAATTCAGGCGCTTGGCAATGGTCTCTCGCATTTACGACGGTTGCAGTGGATGGTGTGTGTGTGTCACATGATCCCCTTTGGCGACCTTCGGACAAGCAAAGCCGATGGGATTCGCTTAACGACCGTTGCTAACTGAAGGACTATTCAGCGATTCGCTTTAACAACGGGAAGAAAGGTCGCAAAATGAGGCAAAACCCATTTATCAGTGGTCTTGCTCAGCCCCAGAAAGGTTGGGCTCAATGGCAATCATAAACCTGATTGGTACAGGTAGTCCTTGACTTGCAACCGCTTTGTTTAGTGACCGTTCAAAGTTACAACCGCAATGAAATGGGCGACTGGTGACCGTTTTTCCACGCTTACAACCATGTGATCACAGTCTGGATGCTTGGCAAGTGACTCGTATTCACGACGGTCGCCGGTGTCCTCGAGATCACGCGATCTCCCTTTGCAACCTTCTGACCAGCCACGTCAATGGGGAAAGCCAGATTCGCTGAACGACCAGGTTACTGACTTTTAAAAGGCAGCTATCCGCTTAACAATGGGGTCAAGAATGGTCGCAAAACAGGGTGAAGCTCACTTAACCACCTCGCTTCGCCGGAGGAAATTTGGGGCTCCACTCAACGGCAAGTCTTCCAGGCAGCCTTACAGACGACCCGTTGTAGCCTTCTACAGCTCTATAACTACGCGCTGCACGGACCCCCCCCTCGGTTATGTATGACTCACCTCCAAACCAGCTACGGCACCAAGGCCATCTTGGAACATTTCTGGGCTAGGAGGGGGAAGGGGGTTTACTTGGAAACCAAGCCGGCTTCATTTTCCGATACTCGGAGTGAGTCGTCGCTCGTATTCTGGCACGACGTGTCACCTTCAGTGGCTGGAGTAGACTGTGATTCGGGGTTAAGGGGAAAACCAACCACAGCAACTGGGTTTTGTGAACCAAGATTTAAGGGGTCCGCCTTCGCGTGAACCCAGCCTATTAGAAGTATATTAGAATTACTGGGTGTAAATATCTTGGATTTGCCTAGGGCTACAGTAATGACTGCAATGGGCCCTGTGTCTAATCACACTTGGCCAATAAACAATATTCTATTCTCTATTCTAAATCCTATTCTATTCTATTCGCAATCCTATTCTACTGTTGTTTCATTCCTGGTCTAAAGTATTCTATTCTCTATTTTATTCTTTCCTATTCCTATTCCATTCTATTCCATTCTATTCCCATCCCATCCTTTCCTATCCCATTCTGCCTTCTAACCTACCTTATCCTATCCGCTATTCTATTCTTGCCTATTCTCCATTCTTCCCTATTGTGTTTCCTATTCTATTCCATTCATTACATAGATCACGGTTTGTCAACCGTGGTGAACCTTAAGATGGGCGGACCTCAACATCCAGAATTCCCTAGCCCAAGGGGAATTCTGGGAATTGAAATCCATCTGCCTTAAAGGCTGAGAAACACCGAACCTGAATTGCCTGGAAGTTGAGTCACGGCAACTGGACTTGTTTTGAGTTTGAAACGCTTCGCTGCTTATCTGAGCAGCCATTATATCCCTTACTCTTATCCCAAAGTTTCACAGCCTTGAGCTCCCACACAGCTTATTAACCCAAAGAACCAGGGGAAAAAAAAAGAAAAAGAAAGATAAGACACTGTCCTATCAGGCAAAGCAACATTCCTGGACCCAGAAGCCTTTATCTTATCTTCAGTTATTCAACGGTAAAATCCCTCCCGAGGCACCTGTTTTCCTTTCGCTCTCTTTAACCTGGGAAAGAATCCTGCGGAAGCTCAGCCGGTGCTGGGAAACTTTTGCCAGAATTCAAAACACAGGGGGGGTTAGGGTGACTTCACAGAATAACAGAGTTGGAAGGGACCTTGGAGGTCTTCTAGTCCAACCCCCAGCTCAAACTCTCCTTGGTTAATTTCCATCCTGCCTTCTGGGGCTTTGGAATAGATTGACACACACACACACACACACACCACCTCTTCTTTGGGGCAGCCCCTCAAATATTGGACCGCGGACGGTTTGAAGGCTTCCTGAGTTAAATATACTGTACCCAGGTCTCTATTTTTGTCTGCTTGGGCTGTAATGAAGTGGACGCAAAGCGGTATGGGACTGCCAAGAAAGTGATGCTGAAAGATATTTATTAATTTCTTCTACAGAAAGTTTTGCAAATCTTTTTAATATTTTGTATTTTGTAACTTTTTTAATACCTTGAATTTCAATAAAGATTTTTTTAAAAATAAAAAAGAGAGAAGCGGACACAAACGGAGCCTCAGAAAATGCAAGGGAAGAAAAACTGGACAACCCCAAATATAGATTCCACTGAAACATGTCTTAGAATCCACGAACCACGATGTAATTTAAGGGAGAGCAAAGCTGAGAGACGGAGGGATTGGCCCAAAGTCACCCAGCCAGCTTTCACACCTAAGGTGGTACTAGAACTCACGGTCTCCAGGTGATTGGCCCAAAGTCACCCAGCCATCTTTCACACCTAGGGTGGTACTAGAACTCACGGTCTCCAGGTGATTGGCCCAAAGTCACCCAGCCAACTTTCACACCTAGGGTGGTACTAGAACTCACAATCTCCAGGTGATTGGCCCAAAAGTCACCCAGCCATCTTTCACACCTAGGGTGGTACTAGAACTCACAGTCTCCAGGTGATTGGCCCAAAGTCACCCAGCCAACTTTCACACCTAAGGTGGTACTAGAACTCACAGTCTCCAGGTGATTGGCCCAAAGTCACCCAGCCATCTTTCACACCTAGGGTGGTACTAGAACTCACGGTCTCCAGGTGATTGGCCCAAAGTCACCCAGCCATCTTTCACACCTAAGGTGGAACTAGAACTCACAGTCTCCAGGTGATTGGCCCAAAGTCACCCAGCCATCTTTCACACCTAGGGTGGTACTAGAACTCACGGTCTCCAGGTGATTGGCCCAAAGTCACCCAGCCATCTTTCACACCTAAGGTGGAACTAGAACTCACGGTCTCCAGGTGATTGGCCCAAAGACACCCAGCCATCTTTCACACCTAAGGTGGAACTAGAACTCACGGTCTCCAGGTGATTGGCCCAAAGTCACCCAGCCATCTTTCACACCTAAGGTGGAACTAGAACTCACGGTCTCCAGGTGATTGGCCCAAAGTCACCCAGCCAGCTTTCCTGCCTAAGGCAGGACTAGAACTCACCGTCTCCCATTTTCTAGCCTGGTGCCTAAACTGCTGGACCAAACTGGCTCTCTCCCTCTTATTCCCAGAGCCCCAATGAGACAAGCGGCACCCACACTGAATAAATCAACCGAGGCCTACCTGCGTAAAATTGCTCTCCACACTGAGGCAGGAGAAATACTTGGATGATAAGTGGAAGCTTTGGAAGAAACTCTTCTGAAGAGGAGCCCGTCCATGCTTAGATACAGGAAGCGCCCTGGCACTGCCAAGCGGGGCTGCCGGCGTGCCTGGAACAAGGCCATGCTGGCCAGGGGGCTTTGCACGGTGGAGGCCAGGAAGCAGGGATGCTTTCCCTTCATGGAAGCTACAAAGGGTCCCTCCTGGCTGGAGAGAGAGGTGGCTTCAGGCCACCCAGAGTAGGTCACAGGAAGCTTCCGATGGGGACTCAAGGGGGGGCTAGGAAACGGGGGGGGCAGACCGGTTGGATATCAGGGTAGGTCCTCTCTGACCATCAATTCCTCGGAGGAAGGGGGCTGTAAGACCACCAACTTCTCCCAGTTGTCGAGGGCAAGATCCCTGACCCATGGCCACTGCCCAACAGACGCTCTGACCCCCCACCAAGGCTGCGGAGAACAAGACTCACCCCAGGCAGCAAAGATTCTCAAGAGCCCCCTCCAGATTCCAAAGAAAGACCCTCGATGACACCTCCCCACCCCCAGGTTACAAAAAGCAAGCCCCCGATCCCTCCATCTGCAAAGACCCTGACTCCCCCTGCAAGTCTGCAAAGGGCAAGACCCTGATTCCTTCCATGGCTGCAGAGACCCTCAAATCCCCCCCCCCCCCATGGCTGCAGAGCACAAGACCGCTGAGTGGCCCAGGTGGCCAAGAACATCGCGTCTCCCCAAGACGGCAAAGGAAGACCCTTGACGGACCCCCAGGCTGCAAAGACCCTCGGCCCCCTCCCCAAGTCTACAAAGGACAAGACTCCGATCTTCGCCCCCGCCCCAGGCTGCAAAGACCCTCCTGCATCCCCCTCCCCAAGGCTGCAGAGGGCAAGACCCCCCCATCTCCCCACAGACCTTCCCCAGGCTGGAAAGACCCTCCCCCCACCCCACCAAAGCTACAAAGGGCAAGACACCCCCCATCTGCCCCCAGGCTGCAAAGACCCTCGACCCCTCCCCTTCCCAAAAGGCTGCAGAAGGCAAGACCCCGACCCCTCCAGGTGGCAAAGACCCCCCGAATACCCCCACACACACAGACGCCAAAGACACCCCCGATGCCCCCTCCCCAGGCTACAAAGGGCAAGAGCCCCAAACTCCCCCAGGCTGCAAAGACCCTCCAACGACCCCCCTCCAATGACTGCAGAGGGCAAGACCCCCCGATCTGCACCCCCCACCCAGACTCCACAACGTGCCCCCCGCCCAGGGTTGAAAGACCCCCCCACCTACCTCCAGGCTGCAGAGGACCCTAGGAGGAAGGGGGAGGTCTTCCCTGGGGACCCTCCCCCTCCCAGGGACTACAACTCCCATCAACCCCACAGACAGGAGGAGGAGTTGGGGGAGGGGAAGCCATCCTGGCAGTGCGGTTCCTTCACAACTCCCCCAACCCCGTCCCCAGAGGGGAGGCAGGGGACGATGGGCCCTGTAGTAGTACCGAGGGAAGGAGATCTACAACCACCACCACCCCGGCTTGAAAGACCCCCACCCCCATCCTAGGCTGCAGAGGGCCCCAGGAGGAAGGTCTTTCATGGGGGCCCTCTCCCCAGGGACTACAAGTCCCATCAACCCCCCCAGGGACTACACGTCCCATCAACCCCAGGGACTACAAGTCCCACACGGGCAGGAGGAGGAGTGGAGGGGGAAGCCATCCTGGCAGTGCGGTTCCTTCCCAACCCCCCAACCCCCGTCCCCAGAGGGGAGGCAGGGGACGATGGGCCCTGTAGTAGTACGGAGGGAAGGAGATCCGCACCCCCGCCCAGGCTTGAAAGACCCCCCAATCCCTAGGCTGCAGAGGGCCCCAGGAGGAGGGAGGGGGTCTTTCATGGGGGCCCTCTCCTCCAGGGACTACAAGTCCCATCCCTCCAGGGACTACAAGTCCCACACGGGCAGGAGGAGGAGGAAGCCATCCTGGCAGTGCGGTTCCTTCACAAAGCCCCCCCTTCCCCGGGACGGAGGGGGGGGCGAGGCAGGGGACGATGGGCCCTGTAGTACCGAGGGGAAGAGAGAGATGCCCCCCGTCCCCGCGCGCGCTTTACCTTCTTGACGGTGCGCGGCGCCTCCGTGACGGTCCCGTCGGGGCTGACCAGCGCCTCTCCCAGCTGCCCGCCCGCCCCGTCGCCCCCGTCGCCGGTCAGCCGGAGTGCGGGCTGCTCGCAGCGCTTCATGGCCGAGGCCTGGGGGGCTTTGGCCGCCGAGCCGGGGGGCGCCGGGGCCGGGCCGGGCTCGGCGTGAGGCGGCGAGCAGGGGCCGGGGGCGACGGAGGAGGCGGCGGCGGCCGGGGGCTTGTCCAGAGGCCCGGCCAGCTCCTTCAGCTCCACGGCCGGCGGGGCCGCCACCCGCACCGACATCATCGTCCCCCTCAGCCGCGACGCCTCGCTCGCTCGCCCGCCCGCCCGGCTCCCCTCAGGCTGGACCACGCCCTCCGGGACCGCCCACCCACCCCGCGCGCGGGGCACGCCGGGAGACGAGTCCCACGCCCGGCTGCGGAGAGCGGCGGCCGAGGGTTCGGAGGACTGCCGCTCCCGGCGGGCTTTGCGCGGGGGAGGAGGAGGCGGGAGGAAGGACGCTTTCCACACAACCCCACCACCACCCGCGCGCGCGGAGGCTCTTGGGAGCTGCAGTTCGACGCTCGGCTCAGAGTGGGGCGGGGGCGCTCGCCCGAAAGGCTGTTCCGGAGGTGCGGGACTGCAATTCCCAAAGAGCCACGCGGCGGGTCTGGGGCGAAGAAGGAGCCCCCTTGGCCGCTTTGGAGGGCGGGCGGGAGAGGAGGGGGGAGGAACCCTGGAAGGCTAAGGGTTTCTCACCCGGGAAGCTCGCGTGGGAGTTTGAGGAGGACTGCATGACCCATCCACGCACCTTTTCCTTTCCTAGACTGCATGGCTGATGGCCATCCTCATTTTTTATTTTTATTTTTATTGTTATTATTATTTCTTCTCTTCTTCCTCTTCTCCTTTTCCTTTTTTCCCCCTCCTCTTCTTCCACTTCTTCCTCCTCCCCCTCTTCTTTTCCTTCTCCTTTCCTCTTCTTCTCCTCCTTTCCTCTTCTTTTCTTTTTCTTTCTCCTTTCCCCTTCTCCTTTCTGTTCCTTCTCCTCCTTTCCTTTTCTTCTCCTCCTTTCCTTTCACCTCCTCCTCATTTGCCGTCATTCCTTCTCCTTTCTTCCTTTGCTTATTGTCCCCTATGACTATCATTATTCGGTGTTGCACCTGATGATTCTTGACTCTTGACGAACGAACTTTTTCTTTTATGCACAGAGAGCTTTTGCACCAAGACAAATTCCTTGTGTGTCCAATCACACTTGGCCAATAAAAGAATTCTATTCTATTCTATTCTATTCTATTCCTATTTTCTATTCTATTCTATCATATTCTAGTCTATTCTGTTCCTATTTTCTATTCTATTCTATTCCTATTCTATTCTATTCTTATTGTAAATTGTACCCCATGACTATTATCAAGTGTTGCACCTGATGATTCTTGACTCTTGATGAATGTCTCTTTCCTTTTATGTACATTGAGAGCATATGCACCAAAAACAAATTCCTTGCGTGTCCAATCACACTTGGCCAATAAAAGAATTCTATTCTATTCTATTCTATTCTACTCCTGTACCCTATGACTATTACTATTTTATTCCTATTTTCTATTCTATTCTATTCTATTCTATCCTATTCTATTCCTATTTTCTATTCTATTCCTATTCTATCCTAGTCCTATTCTATTTTTTCTATTCTATTCTTATTGTACCCTATGACTATTATTAAGTGTTGCACCTGATGATTCTTGACTCTTGGCTAATGTCTCTTTTTTTAATGTACACTGAGAGCATTTGCACCAAAGAGAAATTCCTTGTGTGTCCAATCACACTTGGTCAATAAAGAATTCTATTCTATTCTATTCTATTCTATTCTATTCTATTCTATTCTATTCTATTCTATTCTTCTATTCTATTCTACTCCTGTACCCTATGACTATTATTTAGTGTTGTACCTGATGATTCTTGACTCTTGATGAATGTCTCTTTTCTTATGTACACTGAGAGCATTTGCATCCAGACGAATTCCTTGTGTGTCCAATCATACTTGGCCAATAAAAGAATTCTATTCTATTTTATGCCTATTTTCTATTCTAGTCTATCCTATCCTATCCTATTCCTATTTTCTATTCTATCCTATTATATTCTAGTCTATTCTATTCCTATTTTCTACTCTATTCTATTCCTAGTCTATCCTATTCCTATTCTATTTTTCTATTCTATTCTATTCTTATTGTACCCTATGACTATTATTAAGTGTTTGTACGTGATGATTCTTGACTCTTGACAGATGTCTCTTTCCTTTTATGTACACTGAGAGCATTTGCACCAAGACAAATTCCTTGCGTCTCCAATCACACTTGGCCAATTCTATTCTATTCTCCTGCTCCTACATCAAAAACAGCCCATACAAGCAAATACAATCCTTGGTTGTATAAACAGAGGCCCAGAATCAGCATCTGTGGGAAATATTAGTACTGCTTTATAAAGGCCACAGCTGGAATGCTGCATCCAGTTTTGGTCCGCACGTTACAAAAAAGATGTGGAGACTTTGGAAAAAGTGCAGAGAAGAGCAACTAAGATGATTAAAAGCCTGGAGACTCAAACATAAGAACGGTTACTAGCTAGACAGTAGATAATAGAGATATACATAGATGATAAATGATAATGAGATGATATAGATGATATAAATAGATGATTGATAGATGATAATGACTGATAGATGATATAGATCAGGGGTCTTCAAACTTGACAGCTTCAAGACTTGTGAACTTCAACTCCCAGAATTTCTCCTCCAGTCATGCTAGGAATTCTGGGAGTTGAAGTCCACAAGTCTTAAACTTGTCCTTTGAAGACCCTTGATATAGTTGATATATGATAGACAGATGATAGATTATATAGATGATAGATGACAGATGATTGATAGATGATAGTTGATTTATAGATATAGACAGACGATTGATAGATGATATCGATGATAGACAGATGATTGATAGATGATAGACAATAGACATGATTGATAGATGATATAGATAGATGATAGATGATTTAGATGATAGATGATAGATAGATGATATAGATATAGACAGATGATTGATAGATGATATAGATGATAGATGATATAGATGATAGAGATATTAGATAGATGATAGGTGATATAGGTAGATGGATAGATACTGTAGATCAGTGTTTGCCAACCGGTGGAAAAATTTTGGTGGTCCACAAAGAAATGTCACTCCCAGAGGACCCCACCCCCAAAGCAATTAATCCAGGCTGGGCAGAAACCCAAGGCTGCGCCGCCCACATGCGCCGCGGGAACCCTCTCCGCCCACTCACTCCTTACCCCGCAGACTTGCCTGCTAACTTGCTATTTTTCCTTTTTTTTTTCTGACCAAACAAAGTTTCCTCCCCCGTAGACCATGCCATTCACGTCTCTCCCTTATCCTCTCCTCCCTGCGTGCCCTAGGATGGAGAGGGGATGGGCCTGGGTCCTCCTCTGACTGCCCAGCCGGCCTCTGCCCTTCCCCGGCCTCCTCCACAATCTCCAGAGCCACATTTCCACTCCCTGTCGGCTGTTGGAGTCCGTCTCCATAAGGGGCATGACAGGGGAAAGCGAACGTACATTCCAACTCTTTATCTTTAAAAGATTGTAGCTAAACTACCAGAGCTTTTGCCTGTGAATATATTTCATTGGAGGACGTGATTGATGACACCCAGCCCGTGAAGGTGCTCAATTGGAGAATCTGATTTATGACACACCCAGGCGGGGCGGGGGGGGGGGAAACAGGGTCACAGAGGACTGTAAACGACGTAGGGCAGAGTTGGCTTTGTTTAGGTCAATGCTGACATGTGGCTCCTTATAAATCATTTGAAGTTGGTGGAAGTTTGGCTCGAGAATCATCTAATTAGGGCGATCGCTGGAATCCTGACATCTACTTTTATACACAACAAGTCCTTGATTTACAACAGTTCATTTAGTGACCGAACTTACACCGACAGCAAAAAGTGACTTACGACAGATTCTCGCACGTACGGCTATTGCAGTCTATCCCTATAGTCACGTGATGAAAATCCAGACGCTGCCCAACTGACTCGCGTTTATGACGGTCGCAAGTTGGCAATCTTCTGACCAGCCGCATCAATGGGGAAGCCAGATTCACTCAACGCCCCGTGTGACTCACTTAAACTTGCCGAAGCTGTTAAGTGAACAACTACAAGGATTCACTTAACTTTGGCAAGTGAGGTTGTAAAATGGAGGGGGGGGGGCGAAACTCACTTAACAAATGCCTCGCTTAGCGACAGAAATTTTGGGCACAATTGTGGTCGTAAGTTGAGGAGTCCCTGCACGATGTGGCCAGATGGCAGAGATCAAAAACCAAGTCAGATTGAGAGAATGTCTCTTCCCTTTGCAAAAATCAGAGACAAAGGGTCATAGTAAAAACACAATATGGGTAATCCTTGATTCATGACAACGGAGCCCAAAATTATTGTTGCTAAGTGAGACAGCAGTTGTAAATTTTTGCCTTTTTATCTTTCTTGCCCCATTTGTTAAGTGAATTGTTGCATTTCTGAAGTTAGCAGCACCTCCACGGTTGAAATTCAGACACTTGACAACTGACTCATATTTACGACGGCCACAGTGTCCCTGGGATCACGTGATTCACTAACAACCATATGAATAACAGCTGCAGTGACTCACTTTTACAACTGGGGCACGGGGCAAAACTCACTTAACACCTTTCTCACTTAGCAATAGAAATTTTGATCACAATTGTGGTCGTAAGTCGAGGATTCACTGCGTCTTGGCTTGGGCACAGTATTTGCTGCAGAGCCAGGAACCGTGTTTTACCCAACCAGGGTTAGTAGTAGGGCTTTTGTCGTATAAATCTGTCGGCTTTTGGAGCGGGAAGAGTTTGCCTGGGAAAGCGAAACGCACAATTCAAATGCTGCTCTGTAGTGCCACCTCCTGGCACGCACACACACACACACACACACACACACACCCCTTTTCATATCTTGCAGGCTTCCATTTCTGTTGTTGCACGCTGTCCATTTAATTCAGTTAAAAGTTTTTGTAGTTGGGTTCAATTAAGTTTTTGGGTTAAATCAGTTTTAACCCTCCTGAGTTTAGAATAGAATTAGAATAGATAGGAAAGAATAGAATAGGGAAGAATAGACTAGGAAAGAATAGGAAAGAACAGAACAGAATAAGGAAAGAAGAGAATGGCATGGAATAGAATAGAATCTTTATTTAGAATAGAATAAGGAATAGAATAAAATAGGAATAAGGATAGAATAGAATAGGATAGGATAGGATAGAATAGAATAGAGAGAAGAGATAGAATAGAGGAAAAGAAAATAAGAATAGAATAGAAAATAGAAATAGAATAGAATTCTTGATTGGCCAAACAAGGAATCTGTCTTGGTGCAAATGCTCTCAGTGTACATAAGAGAAAAGAGACATTCATCAAGAATCAAGACTCATCAGGTACAACACTAAATAATAGTCATAGGGTACAGGAATAGAATAGAATAGAATAGAAAATATGGAATGGAGTGGAATAGAATAGAATAGAATAGAATAGAATAGAATAGAATTCTTGATTGGCCAAGTGTGATTGGACACGCAAGGAATTTGTCTTGGTGCAAATGCTCTCGGTGGACATAAAAGGAAAGAGAGATTCGTCAAGAGTCAAGAATAATCAGGTAGAACACTTAATAATAGGTAAGGAAAAAAATCATTCACACCGACTTAACTAGCTGAATTCCAAGTTAGTGAAATTCTTCTTTTTTCTTTTTAAACAATTTTTAATCTTTTTAAACAACCCCAAATTCAAAAGTGACACAAAAACGGTGAATCCTGACTGCCAATATTCTTCTAAGTGTTGGGGGCACATTTTATTTTGCAAAAATAAAGATATAAACGTGACACAGATAGTCCTCAACGAATTTATTCAGCAACCTCTTGAAGTTACCAAAAAAAGGGGGCGGGGCTTAAAACCGGTCCTCAGACTTACGACTGGCTCTGCATCCTCACACCACCGCAATTCTGGTGGCACATATTTGTGACATCAATACAGGCCAGTTGCCAAGGGTCACAATTTGCATCGTGTGACGATGGAGATGCTACAACTGTTGTTAAGTGTGAAAAACCACCCTAAGTCGTTTTTTTCAGCGCCAATATAACTTCGGTCACTAAGTGAACTGTTGTAACTCGAGGAATACCTGTGTATACAAGTAGAAATATCATCTGGAGCACAGAAACTGGCCAACAGATGTTTGTGGGCACCCTGGATGACTTTGGCGGGTTTTAAATCCAGCCAGGAGATTGTGCCAAAATTCCCCAAGTTATCCCAAGATTTCCAAAGAAATTCCTTATTAGAGATGATAAAATGTTTAGATTTTGCAACCATGAAAAACAGACAAAAACTTTGCATTATACATACGGGTAGTATATTTAAAAAAAAAACCCAGTAACAAACCTGGAATTATTTGAACACGTTGCTACAGCCTCTTCCCATTCAACCCAGCAGCTATGCTTACTCCCTGTTGTAATTCCTATCGCCGTCTGGTCCCACCAGGGAAGAGGATGAAGGCGAAGACTACAAGTCCCATCAAGCTGCACAGGGAAGTAGAGGCACAGCACAGGGTGTGGAGAAGAGAGTTCTACAGAAGTTTGAGGCTTTTAGACTGAGATCCAGGCAATCTTCTACTTGGGTTGATCTCATGAAATGAAGACGTGAGAAGTTATGGTGAAGAATCCAACTAGGATGTCTTACGGACTTCTGCAAGAAGCTTCAAACCAGACATGGGTACACGTTAAGGTTAGATCTTGAGGTCCATCAGGAAGGGCCAGAGACGGACGACACAGTTTGAAGATCAAAAGTATGGTGGGCTACCAGGGACAATCCAGATCAAGGGTCTTCAAACTTGACAGCTTTAAGACTGGTGGACTTCAGCTCCCAGAATTCCTGAACTAACACGATTGGAGGAGGAATTCTGGGAGCTGAAGTCCACAAGTCTTCAAGCTGTCAAGTTTGAAGACCCTTGATCCAGCTGGTAGACATGGTATTCCTTCACCGTGGCCATTTTTCAGAAGGGTGGACTTCCAAGTCTTCCACTCAACGCAGTCTCCCTGCTTACTCCCTATTCTAATTCCCACCACCACCTGGTCCCACCACGGAGAAGATGAAGGTGAACGCAACGAGCTCCATCGCTGGTTGGGGAATTCGAGTGTTGAAGTCCACCCATCTTAAAGTGGCCAGAGTTGAGGAACACTGATCTTAACATCTGGATAGTTCCTGGTGGGTCCATCACAACTCATGGTCTTCAAACTTTTGAGGCATCCTCAGCCATGGATCACTTGAGAAGACACCCAGATCAACCTCTCCATGGAGAACGTCCTTCGTCTCATCAGGAGCTTCTCAAAGAAATCTCCTTTTTTGAAATAAACCTTCCCACCCACCCCTTTACTTCCTGCTCAGAATTGTGACAGGTGGGGAAGACGCCCAAAGCGATAGATCAGGTACAGTACCTAGAGCCCCTTACGTAAACGTACAGGGCAGTCCTTGAATTGTGACCATAATTGTGTCTGGAATTAGTCGTTAGTTGTTGCGTGGTTTGCTAGGCAGGTCATCATCTAGCCGTCCTGATTTTATGACCGTTTTTGTTTGGCGATGGTTGGGAGGGAGGAAGGAGGGAGGGAAGAGAGATGAGAAGGGAGGAAGGGAAGAAGGAAAGGAGGACACATGAGGAGGGAAGGAGGGAGGAGATGAAATGAGAGGGAAGGGAGGGAGGGAGGGAAGGAAGAAGGAAAGGATGGAAGGAGGGAGGGAGATGAGAAGGAAGGAAGGAAGGAAGGAAGGAAGGAAGGAGCAACAGGCTGACTCTATACGCCGCTTAGAGAGGACCGTGAAGCACTGTGAAGCGGTATATAAGTCTAAGGGCTATTGCTAACTAGGAATGAGGGAGGGAGGGAGGAAGGAGGGAGGGAAGGAGAGATGAGAAGGGAGGAAAAGATGGAAGATGAGAAGGGAGGCAGGGAAGAAGGAAAGGAGGACACATGAAGAGGGAAGGGAGGGAGGAAGGAAGGAGATGAAATGAGAGGGAAGGAGGGAGGGAGGGAAGGAAGAAGGAAAGGATGGAACGAGGGAGGGAGATAGGGAGGGAGGGAGGGAGGGAGGGAGGGAGGGAGGGAGGAAGGAAGGAAGGAAGGAAGGAAGGAAGGAGAGCCCATGATGGTCTCTGAGCTTGGTTGTTTTCTTGCAGACATTTTATGACCCAACTAGGGAACATCATAGGGAATAAGGGAGGGAGGAAGGAAAGAAGGAAGGAAGGAAGGAAGGAAGGAAGGAAGGAAGGAAGGAAGGAAGGAAAGGAAAGGAAAGGAAGGAAGGAAGGAAGGAAAGAAGGAAGGAAAGGAAGGAAGGAAGGAAAGGAAGGAAGGAAGGAAGGAAGGCCAGGCTGTGTCGGGTCCTTGATGGTCTCTGAGCTTGGTGGTTTCCTTACAGACGTTTCATGACCCACCTAGGTAGCATCATCAGTGCCGGGGGTGCAAATGGGGATGCAGTGTTTTCCTCATTCCGGGCGCTAGAAACACTCTTGAGGTTCTCCTCACATACCAAAACAAGAAGGACAATCCCACCCTTGGTCTTCTTGCAGAGGTCCGCAAAATGAAGAGGTGGGGGAAGGAAGGAAGGATGGTCCTCAGAAGGCACCCAAGGCCAGACTCTTCCAATAATCTCTCTCGGTCTCCTCGAAGGCGTTGGGGGTAGAAGAACCCCTGGTGAGGTCCCCAAGGGGCAGCCCCTTCCCCCTCTTTCTCCCAACCCCCCCCACGGCTGATCGACCTCCAAGCCGAGCCTTCTAGAAGTCGGAGTCCAGGTCCACCAACTCAGCATCCATCAGGTTTGTCCGGGAATGGATGGGGGGCAGCCCACCCCATCTGCCCCGAGGCGGCTGCACCCCGTATAGGTCACCGCTTGGGAACAAAGCTGCAGAGCTCCTGGGGGGAGCAGAGAAAGCAGCTCCCCGAAAACGCGACGGCTGCTGTCCGGGGAACAGCCACGCTCCACTTCCGGGTCCCGTTTCCTCGGGACCCCCGAAATCGGGGCAAAAGGGGTGGTTGATGAGATCCGGGGGGTTGTTACGCCAGCAGCTGCCGGGGGGCAGGTCCCGGGGCAGCCTGGCCAGGGGGTGCTCCAGCTGTGGGGGGGCTCGGGGTCTCCACTCGGGGTCCGCTCGAGACCAAAGGACGTCATCCAGAGCTTGGTTTTGCTGCGGGTCGGCGACAAAACACTTGGTTTGGGGGAGCCGGGGCAGGCGCGGGACGGAGCTGGGGCCCCCCGGGGCGAAGTAATTCGGGGCGGAAGTCTCAGCCGCCGTCCCGGAGGGGCAAACCTCCTTCCTCTTCCTGTGCTTCTTTTTCTTCCGGGTTGTTTTTTTGGCCCGCCGGGAGGAGAACTCACCCTCGATCAGCCAATGACTGGCCCTTTCCTCGGGCGGCACTGAGAAAGGAGGGCGAGAGAGAGCCGTCATTCCACAGGTAAAGCTCCACCAGATTCCCAGAGGAAGAGGATTGGCAGCCGTCGTCAGACCGCTAGGTCTCATTTTGGGAGGTTGAGGCCAGGACAGATGGAAGCTTTTGCATTTAGTGCCTTTCGTACCACCAGAAGTCCCGGCTCTCAACTCATAAAATATTTCTATGGTCTTTTTATAGTTGCCAACAGAAAGGGAGTGGGGAGCAATGCGGCAGCTTGCAAACCGAAAGTGCATTCCATCAATGTTTTCAAAGACTAGGTGACCGAAGTTTCTGCCTAGCTGGAGAGTCTGATCGATGACTCTGGGCTATGGAGGTGTCCCATTGGAGAATATGAATTATGATACACCCAAGCGGTGAAGGGGAAAACCAGGGTCAAGAGTGACAATGAATTATGTGTCTCAGAGTCGGCTGCACCCAGGCAGTGCCAGCATGGTAACTCCCAATAAATCCTTTTGAAGGTTTGGAAGTTTGGCTCAAGGCTCATGATTTAAATGGGGGGTCACTGACGGCATCCTGACACCGGCCTTACGACCACCGTTCGGCCCCATACTTCCGTTGGTAAGCGAGACAGCTGTAAAGTGAGTTTTGCCCCACTTTCTTGCCACAGGAGTTAAGCGAATCACCGCAGCTCTTCAGCTAGTAACACGGTTGGTTAAGTGAAACTGGTTGCTTTGCTTGAGGGAAGGTCGGAAAAGGGGAATCCGCAACCGTCATAACTACGAGTCAGTTGCCAAGTGGCTGAACTTGGATCAGGTGACCACAGGGACACCGCAAGAGTCACAAGTGTGAAAAATGTTCATAAATCTCTTTTTTTCGGCGCTGTTTTAAATTTGAAGTCACAAAATGAGTGTTTGTAAATTGAGGCCTACATTTATCTGTTTGCCTGTTATTAGCCACCCAACACTAAGGGAATAGTAGTTTTGTTGTAATTCTGTAATTTATAGGTAATTCCCATCTTAAAACCACAACTGGGATCAAGAATCCCCATTAATAAGCAAGGTGTCTGTTAAGTAACTCAAACCCCGGGCCCCTATGAGGGCCTGGTATCATCATCTTCTTTTAACAACCCCATAATCCCTTGTGGGGTGGAGTCTGGCCAACTGAATGGAACCGAGTGTTTACTGGCCGGATGCCCTTCCCTGTCACCAGTGTGGAGTTGTATTCAGCAGATAAATTCTCTTCTCATATCTGCCTCTACCTAGGATCGAACTCACAGCCTCCTGATTGTGAGGCGAGAGCTCTACCTCTAGGCCACTGCACCACTCAAGGATCAAGTAAATCCTCTCTTTTTAATGACCCCATAATCCCTTGCATCGGGGTGGAGTCTGGCCAACTGAATGGAGCCGAGTGTTTACTGGCCGGATGCCCTTCCTGTCACCAGTGTGGAGTTTTTGTTCAGGAGATATATTCTCCTTGGTATAAACGCTCAAAATGACAAGTTTCTTGATTTATTTTACTTAAGATAGGTGACCACTATTCCTATGGCATTTAAATAATTACAGGCAGTTCTGGAGTAAAAAAATTACAAGGCCACTGAAAAAAGCGACTTATGACCATTTGTCTGCAATTGACAAGTTTTGCAGCATCCCTGTAGTCACACGATTAAAACTCAGACGCTTGAGAATTGACCCGTATTTATGATGGTCACAGCGTCCTCCTTTTGTGACCTTCTGGCGAGCCCGATGAGGAAATCAGACGTGCTTAAGCAACCATGTGACTGAGAAGCTGTAGTGATTCGCTTAACAACCGTGGCAGGAAAGGTTCTAAAATGGGGGAGAAAAACACACTTAACCCGCTTAGCAACAACATTTTGGGCTCAAACTGTGGTCATAAGTCGAGGATTGCCTGCACGGTTAATTTTCATTCCACCCTGGTATAAAGTAAATCAAATTTAGTTTTTGGCCAGGCATTGCCTATTTGCAGACCAAATCTATCTATCTATCTATCTATCTATCTATCTATCTTTCTTTCTTTCTTTCTTTCTCTTTCTTTCTTTCTTTCTTTCTTTCTTTTTCTTTTTCCTTCCTTCTTTCTCTCCCTCCATTCTTTCTTTCCTTTTTTTTCCTTCCTTCCTTTCTCTCCATTCCGCCCTTCCTTCCTGTTTCTTTCCCTTCCTTCCTTCCTTCTTTCCTTCTTCCCACTTTCTGTCCTTCCTTCCATCCTTGTTTTCTTTCTTTCTTTCTTTCTTTCTTTCTTTCTTTCTTTCTTTCTTCCTTTTTCTTTCTTTCTTTCCTTCCTTCCTTCCTTCCTTCTCTCCCTCTTTCTCTGTCACACACACACACACACACACACACACAAACACCCCTGGATGGCACATGTTTTACCTTTCCAGGTGACCCCTCCCTTAAAGAAAGCAAAAGAATGTCCCTCTCCCCATTGCTAAACTTTCCAGGCCAAGAGTAATGCATTACAAGTGGACTACCTGCAATTCCAGTCTCTGGCCAGCAGCTGGCAGCAGTGAGTCAAGATAGAACGGACACCAGTGGGTGGAATGCCCACACTGCCCCAAGAGGGGACCTTCCCATGGCATTCAAGCTCTGACAGCCCAGCCTGACCTCCTGCCCATCCAACCTCCATGAAGGCCATTACCTGGTGTGGCTACAGGGGTGACAGAGACATCCTGAGAGAGGATGGCGCCTCTCCTGGCCACCATCTTGGTCACATGTTGCGCCCAAGCTGAGCTCATGTCCCCCGAAGGCTCGCTGATGTCGAACGCCAAACCGGCTGGGAAGAGAAACAAATATACATATATTTTAATATTTGTAGCTCGGGGTTGAAATGTGGGGTCCTTGGTGCTCTCTGAGCTTGGTGCTTTCCTTGCAGACGTTTCATGACCCAGCTAGGGAACATCATCAATGCTAGGAGGGAGTGGGGTTGTGGAGAGGAGGAGGAGGAAGAAGTGGAGGTTGAATAATATGGAGTCCTTGGTGCTCCCTGAGCTGGGTGGTTTCCTTGCAGACGTTTCATGACCCAACTAGGGAACGTCATCAGTGCTAGAAGGGAGTAGAGTTTGTGGAGAGGAGGAGGTGAAGGGGAAGAGGAAGGAATAAAGGAGAGGAAGATGAAGGAAGACCAGGACTGTGGGGTGTTTGGTGCCCTCTAAGCATGCTGATTTTCTTGCCGACTGTGATATGTAAAATTACACCTGTGAAAATATAAAGCAACGGTGACACCATTTTTAACCTCTGGGTTAACCTAAGATAATTTACTGGAATATTGTGTAAGAATTCTCTATTGTTTTGTATAAAGGTGATCTATTTGGCAGGTCAGGCTGTCCAGTGTCATATCTATGATGGAGATTACTGGAATTGGAAAAGGGTAAACAGGACGAGGAAACAGATGCTACGCTACAATAATAATAGGGGTGTTGCATAGGGAGATACTAGCTGGATAGATTTGTGAACCTGGAAAGAGGCAGAGACTGTATATCTGAGCCTGTATATAAACCCCACCCTTCCTGGGAACCATGTCCTCTGCCCATGAGCCGAATTCCCTTTTGCTAAACCTTCGTAAGAAAGCTCTTATCTATCGATAGTTTGTCTGAATACCTGAACGGCTGATTTTTTATCACACCGTCATTTCATGAGCCAACTAGGGAACGTTTTCAGTGCTAGAAGGGAGCGCACTTGGCTTCCTGTTTATATAACACCACTCTCTTTTAGTGCTGATGATGTCGCCCAATAGGATCATGAAACGTCTGCAAGAAAAGAAAAAAACCCCAAGCACCAAGGACCCCCACAATCCTCTTCCTCTCCACAAACCCCCACACCCCCCTAGGCCCGATGATGTTCCCTAGTTGGGTCATGAAACGTCTGCCGCAAGGAAAATCCTCAAGCTCCAGAGAGTACTAAAGACCCCACGGCACAAGCATCCTCGTTTTTTCTTCCTTCTCGAGGACGTACCGACGGGTCCCTCGTGCGAGACGGTGCGCAGGCTGAAGGAAAGTTCCTGCTCGGGGTTGTGCTGCAGCTCCTTCCTCCTGGAGAAAGCTTTGGCGATCATCTTGCTTTTCTTGATCCTCTTGGGCTCGTTGCTGCTACGGCCGGTCAGCCTGGAGGAGAAGAGGAGATCAGAGGACTCCTGACCAGGCCCCACCACTGACCCACAGCCTCTGAGCATACGTTTAGGACCAGGCTGGTTGGGATGGGCGCAGACAGGAAGATCCAGCTTTGTAGATTGGTTATCTTAAGCATCCCATCATCCTTCTGGTTGTCTAGGGAGATTCTCAAAGTTGTCCCAAAGGTGGTTTTTTTTTTCCCAAAAGGCAACTAGACTTTGTGTTTTTTTTCTTTGAAGACATTTCTCTTCCCATCCAAGAAGCTTCTTCAGCTCTGACTGGATGGTGGGGAAGGAAGGATTGATACTCCTTGCAGACAGCTGGTCATTTGCATCCTTTTAGAGAGTCGTTGAGGCCACTGTGTCCTTACGGTCACCTGAGTGGTGCAAATGGGTGTGGAGCCTTCTGACTGGATGGTGAGGACTGGAGGGATTGATACTCCTTGCAGACCGCTGGTCAGTTGCATCCTTTTAGAGAGACGTTGAGGCCACTTGGAGGTGTGTCTATGTCCTCAGGGTCACACCTGAGTGATGCAAATGGGCGTGGAGCCTTCTGACTGGATGGTGAGGACTGGAGGGATTGATACTCCTTGCAGACAGTTGGTCGTTTGCATCCTTTGAGAGGGCTGTTGAGGCCACTTGGAGGTTGTCTGTGTCATCTGAATAGTGCAAAGGGGTACGGAGCCTCCTTGGAACTGCTGAAAGGACTGTGCAATTACAAGAAGGCTCCACATCCATTTGCACCACTCAGGTGACCCTGAGGACATAGATAAACCTCCAAGTGGCCTCAACGACCCTCTAAAAGGATGCAAATGACCAGCTGCCTGCAAGGAGTATCAATCCTTCCATTCCTCACCATCCAGTCAGAAGGCTCCACACCCATTTGCACCACTCAGGTGTGACCCTGAGGACACAGAGAAACCTCCAAGTGGCCTCAACGTCTCTCTAAAAGGGTGCAAATGACCAGCTGCCTGCAAGGAGTATCAATCCTTCCCTTCCGCACCATCCAGTCAGAATGGAAGCAGCTTCTTGGAGGAGTAGCGAAACTTCTTCAAAGAAAAAAACAGAAAGTGCCTTTGGGAAATTCTTCTGGTTGTCACCTCCTGCCATTTGCAACCGGGCCTCTGGGGTTATTTCTCCACCCTTTTAAGACCCATTTAAGGACAAAATGCAGAGTTCTGCAATGACTCCAGAACACACCAACCTACAAATGGAGGGGTAAACAGGGCCAAGAGCCCCACAGAACGCAAAAACATCGTGCTCAGGTAGCCCTCGACTTACAACCGTTTGTTTAGTGACTGTTCTAGGTGACCGCGCTGAAAAAAAAGGGACTTGGGTCCGTTCTTCACGCTTACGACGGTTGCAGCGTTCCCTGTCATCACGTGACCCATATCCAGATGCTTGGCAACTGGCATGTACTTATGACGGTTCTGCGTCCTCTTTTTCGGAACGTCTGACAAGCCGAGTCAAGGGGGAAGCCAGATTTGCTTAGTGACAGCCACGTGACTAACTGAAGTAATATTCCGTTAGCAACCGTAGCAAGAAAGGCCATCAAAGGAGAAGGAAGACAAGAAGCGGGAGACAAAAGGAAAAGGAAAAAGAAGAAGGAAATGGGGAAAAGAGAGAAGGGGAAGAAGAAGGAAGGAAAAGCAGGAGGAGAGGTAGTAGTGGAGGAGGACAAAAAGGGAAAGGGAGGAAGGAGAAAAGGGGGGATAGAGATGAAAGAAAGGAGAAGGAAAAGGGGGGGATTCAGCCAATTTGGACCGGTTTGAGTGAACCAGTTGTTCCAGCGATTAGTCCACCCGCCTCTGACCTAGTCTTTTATTTCTGTGTTTTGTAAACCAGCTGATTCGCGCGGCACAGTGGACTCTCGCGCCTCAGTTGTTTCACTCACCGGAGCTGCAGCAGAAAGTAAGTTTTAGAGCTGAAAAACGGGTGGTTTTGAAACGTGTGCACTCACCAAACCGGTTGTCATGCCAGTTGAATCCCACCCCGAGGAGAACGGTTGTGCCCCTGTGGGGGTTGAATCCGAGGAGGAGGAAGATGAGCGGCTGACAGGGAGCGGGAGTGCGGCTCCGTTGGCTGTGGAGGAAACTGGGGAAGGGCCAAGCCCAGCTGGGCAGAGCAGGGGAGAGGTAGAACAAGGGAGAGGGGGAATTCAGAGGAAGACCCAGGCCCACCCACTCTTCATCCTCCCTGCACACAGGGAGGAAAGGAGAAGGGAGCAACGTGGGTTGAGTGGCTTACGGGGGAGGAAAGGGCCCTGATTCCCTTCATTAGCCACTCCTGGGAAGAGAGTTTAAAAGAGATGCAAGCTGAGTGCGGCAGTCGCTGAGAGTAAACCTGAGTTTTTCTTGTGTTGACTTTGCTTATCTGCGTTCCTGTCATCCTCCCAACTGTTTTGAGTTATTGCCGTGTCTTCACGTCTGGAATTCTTGCTCCTGCCCTGCTGGACTAATGACCTCATTTTGCCTTGTTTGGACTTCTAGTTACAGTTTTTGTTGACCACGTTTTGGACTTGATTCCCTGCAGCCAAAGGCGAGAGTTTTTCTCCAACCCAGAAGGTAACCAGGACATTGGGGGGCAAAGTTGGAACTAATAAAGGGACTCCTACGGATTATCTGACTGTGTTGCCCTTGTGTCATGCCCCGTTGCATCATCATAAACTGATTGTGGTAGATGAAATGAGGAGAAAAGGAAGAAAAGGAGGAGGAGGAGAGGAACGAATGGTGGAAGAGGAGACAAAGGAGAAAAAGGAGTAAGGAGAGTCATACTAACTCTGTGTGAACTAAAAAATATTCCTTTGGTCTTTTTAGTTGCCAGCAGAAAGGGAGAGGTGGGGAAAGCAGTGCATTCCTTAAATGCTTCAGATGATTGCTAGGCAGCCGAAGCTGTTGGCACACAAGATTATTACTGAAAAGCAAGATGGATGACTCTTGGCTATGGATGTGTCCCATTGGAGAATATACATCCAGGGGGTGGAAAGAAGACCAGGGTTAAGGGTGAAATGAATGATGTATCTTAGAGTTGGCTGCACCCAGGTAATGCCGACATAGTCACTCGTAATAAATCATATTTTTTTTTACTCTTGAGGGATGCGGCTAGAGACATATGAATGGGGGTGGTTTGTTGAAGCCTTGACACTCTGATTGATCACTAAACAAACGGCTGTAAGTCAAGGACCTACCTGTAGGTGTTTGAGCCTTGGGAGGAACACCTCCTGCCTCTTCTCACTGTAGACTTGGAGAATTCCTTAATTCAACACCTCCACCCCACCTCCAATCCCTCTGGTACTCCAACCAGCGCTCCGTTTCCCCCCACCCCAAGGAGCCATCCCTCCAGCATCCCTCTTTACCTGCACCAGGTGCGCTTCCAGATGAGCAGCGTCGCCTTGGTCCACACCCAGGTGCTCATGGAGATGCCAGTGCCAAACATGGCGAAGAGGTTGATCTTTTCCACCAGGAGGCTGGGCCGGTTCTTGATCTCGCAATCCGGGATGGGCTTGTTGGTCTGGGTGGCGATCGTCACGTTGGCCTCACACCTGCGGCAGGTGAGGAGGAGGAGGAGAAACTATAGAGCCGTGATGGCGAACCACAGGGGGCACGCAGAGCCATTTGTGCTGGCACGCCAGCCCCGGCCAAACTTACTTGCACTGCGCATGCGTGCGCCCTCCCAGCTGATTTTCGGTCTGTTTGATGCCGTTTTCGCCCTCCTGGAGGCTCTGCAGCTTCAGGAGGCTGCAAAATGGGCCTTCCGGAAATACCCAAAGTGGCAAAACGGGCCTCTTTTTCAGCCTCCCAAGGCTGCAGAGGCTTCCCTCGAGCCTCCGGGAGGGCAAAAACGGCCTCCAACAGCCAAAAATCAACTGGAAGGTGTGCGCATATGCAGCGCAGGTCAGGAGGTGGGGCGCATTGCATTGTGGGTGCCGGCACGCACGCTATCACACACACTATCAGCACACCACAACGAAAAGGTTTGCCATCCCTGCTATAGAGGAACAGGCTGAGGAATCCCACGTAAGCAGCTAGTCCTCCACTCGACTATTTAGTGAGCATTTCAAAGTTACAACGACGCTGGAAAAAAAATAGCATTTCACACATAATGACCGTGGCAGTTTCGCCATGGTCATGTGATCGAAATTCGGAGGCTTGGCAACTGGCATGTAATTATGACAGTTGAAGGGTCCCCGGGGGGAGGGTCACGTGATCCACTTGGGCGGCCCTTCTGACGAGCAACGTCAAATGGGGAAGCCAAATTGTATTCACTAACTGAGCCCTTGCAGCGATTCGCTTAACGGGGGCAAGAAAGGTCATAAAAAGGAGGCAAAAGTCACCGTCTCGTAGGGCAAGAGAAATTTGGGACTTGATTGCAGTCGTAAATCAAGGACAATCAAATCATGGCCTCTCAGGGTGAGTTTTGGAAGGGCTGGGGGATTCTGGGAGTTGAAGTCCATCCATCTCAAAGCCTGCTGGCTGAGGAATTCTGAGAGTTGAAGTTCACCCGTTGTAAAGCATTTTGGATGGTGAATTCTGGGAGTTGAAGTCTACCCATCTTAAAGATGCTGAAAAACACTGAACCACCATGGAACATGAGGATGGGAAAAATAACTATTTTAAAGTCACCAAGATTTGGAAATTCAGCCGAAACAAACCTCCTTTTAAAGAAAGCTACGACCGTTTCTACAATGGATTACTACAAGATCCAATCTGGGTCCGTCGCCATTCGATTCCCATGCAAGCAAACCCAGAATCTGGATTTGAGGCTCCCAAACCGAGTTGAACTGCCCTGTCCTTCAGCAAAAGCCATCATTGCTTGATGCTGGTTTCTGGACCCTGGCGTGAAAGTGGACAAATCTGGGGGTCCTTAATACAGCAGCTGCCTCGGTGGGGGGGAAAAAAGGCTCGGTTAGAAAACCCTAGATCCCCTTCGGCAATTGGTCATCGAGGGAACCTGGCGTGGATGTCAATTCTACACGGGGTTGCATTAAACCGGAGATGCGCGGCGTGACTTACAGCACGTATTCCCGGAAGCTGCGCTCCCACTCGGCCTGGTTGAAGAAGTCGTAGAAGTGGCAACCGAAGGTGATGAAGACGAAGCCAAAGGCCAGGAAGCCGAAGATCCCTGGCGAATGAAAGGCGGCAGTCAGAGAGACCTCTGAACCCGGGGAGGTCCCGTGTGAGGACCCAACGGGTCGTGGCAGAAAGGCAACACAGTCAAATAAGAAGAGTCCCTTTATTATTATCTCCAACGTTGCCCCCAGTGTCCAGGTTACCTTTGGCGGGAGAAAAACTCTCCCAGGAACAGCCTTTGGTTGCAGAGAATCAAGTCCAAAACATGGTCAACGCAAACTGTAACTTAAAGTCCAATCGAGCCAAACTGAAGTAAATTAGTTTGGCCGAGCAGGAGCAGGAATTGCAGACTGGAAAGGCCAGCAAAACACACACGGTTGGGAAGACGCCAGGAACCCAGATAAGCCTCAGTGATACCACGATTTGCTCCCGACAACTTGCTGCGCTTTTTTTTAACACTGTGTTTCCAGCTGCAGCTAATGAAGGGAATCAGGGCCCTTTCCTCCCCCGTAAGCCATGCAACCCATGTTGCTCCCTTCTCCGTTCCTCCCTGCTTGCCCTAGAATGAAGAGGGGGTGGGCCTGGGTCTTCCTCTGAGCTCCCTCTCCCTTGTTCTACCTCTCTCCTGCTCTGCCCAGCCGGACTTTGCCTTTCCCCAGTTTCTTCCATGGACAACGGAGCCACATTCCCCCCCTCCCTGTCAGCTGCTCGACCTCCCACTCTGAATCAGATTCCGACAGCAGCTGCATTCATGAGACAGGCCGAACGGCCTTTCTGCGTTATTAACTCATCATCAGCCATGGCGCAATTGGAAGAACCGTATAAACAACGGAGTGGTTTGATTTATATTGCACCATTATTATTTTTTATAAACAACTCAAGGTAGCAAATATTGATTATATTGCTTCCTGGTTCTTTGATTGCCCAACAAGCCGGGACAGTGAGACGGAGAGGGAGGGAGAGAGACAGAGAGACTGCCAGCTGGCTTTTGTGGATAAGGTGGGACTAGAACTCTCTGTCTCCTGGTGATTGGCCCAAAGTCACCCAGCTGGCTTTTGTGGCTAAAGTGGGACTAGAACTCACTGTCTCCTGCTGATTGTCTCAAAGTCACCCAAATGGCTTTGATGCTTAAGATGGAACTAGAACTCCTGTCTTGGTGATTGTCCAAAGTCACCCAGCTGGCTTTGTGGCTAAGGTGGGACTAGCTCTGTCCTGGTATTGCCAAAGTCAAGGCAGAACTAGAACTCACCTGTCTCCTGGTGATTGGCCCAAAGCCACCCACCTGGCTTTCATGCTTAAGATGGAGCTAGAACTCTCTGTCTCCTGTGATTGACCCAGTCACCTGAATGGATATCATAACTAAGCTAGGACTAGAACTCCCCATCTCCTGTAATTGGCCCAAAGTCACCCAAATGGCTTTGATGCTTAAGATAGAACTAGAACTCACCGTCTCCTGGAGATTGGCCCAAAGTCACCCAGCCAGCTTTCATCCCTAAGGCGGGACTAGAACTCACCGTCTCCCAGATTTTAGCTTAGTGCCTTAACCATTAGACTAAATTGGCTCCTTGAAGTAAACGAATTCTTTAACCAAAGGCCTTGATTCACACAACCATCCCCCATGAGCTCAACCCTTTGGAGAAAGCATTCTAGACAAACTCAGGTGTTGGGTGCAAGCAATAGGTTAAATGGTGGCTTATTTTAATCACGGCTTGCTCACCTAGCCACAGTGGTTGGATCAACTCATTAAGGAACAAGCCACGTTTCTCACCATCGTAACTTGGCTTGGAGAAAGCTGGCCAAAACAAGCCACGGCACGAGCTGACCCCTCACTTCAACCCCTTACACCTCTACTTACCGAGGCGTAACATGGTCTCGTTGATCTTGCTGGCCGCTTTCTCGCTCAGGAGGCCCGGATGGTTGCTCTTGATGGAGAAGAGGGTCATCACTCCTGGGGGGGGAAAAAAGAGGGCATCTATTCGGGTCTTGAAGGGGAAGGAGCGGCAGAATTGAGGAGGGCCTCAAAGGAGGAATCGGCCTAGCGTCCCTACGTAGCCACAAGCAAACTAAGTCCAACCTCCCTTAAACTACACGGAGCCTTATCAAACTCGTAGCAGCTGCCAACTCTTGGTTGAGAAGATTCCCGCAAACGGGCTCGTGGCAACAAAGCGGATTAATTGGGACTTTCCTTTATGGATCTGGTCTTGCAACCTTGACGATCCCAAGAAGAGCCACAAGGAGATCGGGTGTCCTTGCCTCTGCCATTTTCGTTTGAAAAAAGGACAACCACAACCGCAAAAATCTGGGTTTTGGTTAACAAAAAAAAAAAAAAGCAGAAATCTGTATTTTTCTAGTCCCTGTCTGTTTGTAAATAGCAATAGCCCCTTAGACTTATATGCTGCTTTACGGTGCTTTATAGCCTTCTCTAAGCGGATTACAGAGTCAGCCTCTTGCTCCCCCCAACAATCTCATTTCAAAGGATGGAAGGATGAGTCGACCTTCAGCCGGTCAGGATCGAACTGCTGGCAGTGGACAAAATTAGCCTGCAATATTATATTATTCTAACCACTGCGCCACTACGGCTCTTCCTTCTTTCCCTTCCTTCTCCCTCTACTCCCTTCCTTCCTTCCTTCCTTCCTTCCTTCCTTCCTTCCCTTCTCTTTTCCTCCCTCTCTCCCTCCCTTCCTTCCTCCTCCCTCCCTCCCTCCCTCTTTCCCTTCCCCTCCCCACCTCGCGGAGGCAGCGTTGGTGCACTGTGCAGTCTCCTGCCCAGCCATGAGTAAGTAGGCCTCCCCTACATTGAGAAGAAAAAAAGGCCACATCCCCTGAAAATAAGCTCTAGTGCTTATTTCAGACCCCAAAAGAAAAGACTGGGTCTTATTTTTGGAGCAACCCAGGTACGTATGTATGCATGTCCTAGCTCGATATCCGTGCTCCATTACGAAACGATGTGATTTGGGGGGAGGAAAATAAGGGACAAAAAATTCTGCCTCTGCCTACCAGCATCCATGGGTGTTCATCTGCCTAGCGTCCTGTCAGTGTGTGAGAGAGTTGAGGGCTGTTTGGAAACTGAAAGAGTATTTGCTGTGTGAGCAAGGAGACAGCAAGGAGGCTGGGCATGGCTTAGCTCAACTGTTCTGTACTAAAGCTGCTTGATGCTGTGAAACCGAAACTCTTCTGCTTGTGTTTTGCATTTGGAAGAGATTTCTTTTTTTCAGGTGTGCAGAGGGAGTCGAACTCCTTAGATCAACGCGTGTTAATAACAAGAATATACAAAATACTCTAAATGCTCCGAGGGTCTTTTGGAAAAATCGTTTCTTAGTGAGCCCTTAGAAACCAAGAGGAACATACGGCCCCAATTTCAAGTTTGTAGGCTTTACGGTTCTGGAGATTTTGGGATGATGTGTGAGGGGTATTTTGCTTTTATTTATGTGTGCGTGCGTGCATGTGTGTGTGTGTGTGTGAAACTTATTGGCCACCCATCTCACCCTAGGTGGCTTACAGTCATAAAAATATGTCTATACCTTTACAACTAAGCCAGAAGTAACTAAAATCATGACATGTAAAAATGGGATTTTAGACATTTCATTTTTTTTAAATAAAACTCACAGGCGTTTCTAAAATTCCCTTTTTCACTTCGTCGTGATTAGCGAGACAAAAACAATTTCAACCTATGCCTCTTTCAAGACGTGTGGACTTCAACTCCCAGAATCCTCCAGCAAGCAAACGTCCCACCACTGACTACTAACTGGTTGCTCTATATAAACGATATCTTTCTAATTAATTCATCCATAGCTGAAATCAATACTGGCGTTTCAATTATTCTTCGTGGCGATCAAATGATCGCCCGATCGTCCTATAGCCTTCCAGGTCCGTATTTTTTTCAATTTTGGCACTTTTAAACTTTAATCCCAGAATTTGAATTTCAACAACCGTACCAGTATTGCTATGATAGCAGTCTTCCAGTATTTGGGGGGGCTTCCCCAGAGAAGAGGTGGGGTCAAGTTATTCTCCAAAGCCCCAGAAGGCAAGAAACAACGGATGGAAACTAACCAAGGAGAGAAGCAACCTGGAATTAAGGAGAAACCTCTGAACAGGGAGGACAATGAACCAGTGGAACTGCTGGCCACCAGAAGTTGTCTATCCCTGGAGGTTTTTAAGAAGAGATTGGACCGCCATTTGTTTGAAATGGCTTAGGGTTGGACCAGATGACCTCCAAGGTCCCTTCCAGCTCATTCATTCTATTTAGCGTCAGGCCGCAGCGTCACAAAATTGAGGAAAGCGAAGGGGGCGCGAATACTTCCTGAACACGCCATACATCCATCCATAAATTAATCTTTGAGCGAAGAAAAAAGCGAAGGGCGAAGAACTCCAGAGGAGAGACAAACTCACCTCTGATCAGGAACGAGCCCCCGATAATTAACACCAGGCCGATGGGGGCCAGGACGAATCCTGCGCGATAGTGGTAGTTTTTGTACCCCACGAAACAGATGCCGCTCACGGAATCTCCGTCCACCTGAAAGAAAAGGAGAGGAAGAG
This sequence comes from Pseudonaja textilis, assembly GCF_049901715.1. Taxonomy (NCBI): domain Eukaryota; kingdom Metazoa; phylum Chordata; class Lepidosauria; order Squamata; family Elapidae; genus Pseudonaja; species Pseudonaja textilis. The sequence continues at coordinate 74,106,082 of NC_141994.1, forward strand.
CTGTCATGGCCTTGTTGGAGTCCGATTCTGAGGGGGAGATCGAGCCGCTGACCGAGAGCGGGAGTGCGGCTCAGGCGGCTGTGGAAGAAATGGCAGAAGGGCACAGTCCGGCTGGGCATTCAGAGGAAGCCCCAGGCCCATCCCCTCTTTATCCTAGGGTACGCAGGGAGGAACAGAGAAGGGAGCAACATGGCTTACGGGGGAGAAAAGGGCCCTGATCCCTTTCATTAGTTACAGCTGGGAGAACAGGATATAAGAAGGGCATTTGCACACGGCTCCTTGCTGGAAGCAAAGCGTGCATTATCTTGGTCAAGGCTTATCTGGGTTTTGGCGTCTTCCCAACTGTAGGTGTTGTGTTATCCTTTGGAAGTTTCTCAATTTATCATCCTGGCCTGCCGTGTTAATGACTCCAGCGTGGTTTGTGTTGGTTTTTTAAAATTTCTAATTATCTTTACTTTGGGTTCAGACGGCATTTACTCCCTTCACAGACTATTTTTGGAAGAGTCTGATCTTCAGCTGAGGATAATTGGACATTGGGGGCCAAGTTGGAGGCAATAAAGGGAATTTATTCTACTTTGGTGACTTTGTTAATTTTGTTTCACTCCCCTTTGGGTCATCTCAGTACATAGGAACCAGCTGCCAAGTACCTGAAATTTGGTCACGTGGTCAGGGGGATGCTGTAACGGTCGTAACGGTGAAAAATAGTCGTAATGGTGAAAAGCGCTCGTAAGTCACGTTTTTTTTTGCTGCCATTAACTTTGAACAGTCACTATGTGTACTGTTGTAAGTCGAGGACTACCTGTGTTTAATAAATTGACATGGCCAAAAGGGGATCACACAATTGTGGGACAGAGACCGTCATAACTATGAGTCAGTTGACAAATGCCTGAGTTTTCCTCATGTGACCACAGGAACACTCTGACCGTCGTAACTATGGATCAGTTGGCAAGTGTCTGAATTTTGATCGTGTGACCCTGGGGATACTGCAATGGCCGTTAAGTGAGAAAAACGATCATACGTCACTTGTTTCATTGCTCTTGTAACTTCGAACGGTCACTAAACGAACTACTGTAAGTCGAGGACTTACAACCTGTACATGTGTTGCAAATAAAATAAGTAATAACAAAGGTGAACCAAGTCACATCCATAAAGTAATGACAACAATAAACCTGATGTCAACTCATAAAACATTTCTATGCCCATTTACAGTTGCCAACAGTAAAGGAAGGGGCGGGCGAAGGAGTTTGAAAGAGCAGTGCGGCCGTTTGGAAATCGAAAGTGCATTCCGTTAATATCTTGCAAAGATTATAACTAAGCGACTGGAGTTTCTGCTGTGCAAATCCCTAATTGGAGAATGGGATTGATGACTCTTGGCTATGGACGTGTTTCGTTGAAGAATATGAATTATGACCCACTCAGAGGGGTGACGGAAAACCAGGGTTAAGGATGACAGTGAATGAGTCGTCTTCATACAGGTCGTGCCGACATGTTCGCTCCTAATAAATCTCTTGTAAGTTTTGAAGCTTGGCTCGAAGCTCATGATTTAATGGGGGAATTAACTGCCGGAATCCTAACACCTGGTTCCAAAAGGTTAGAGAAACAGACGGAAACAGAGGTTCCCGTGGGAAGAATTCTAGCATTAAGGCACCACCCCCGAGAAGACCCTGCTCTCCCCCAAAGCTTCGCCTGAGCTCCCGCCAGCCCCGTCACCTGTGCCACCGCCAAGATGGCCACTGTGAGGACGAAGGGGATGGACCAAGTCACCAGGTGGAAGTAGGACGTCTTGCCCGCCAGCGGCTGGTAGGTGGTGCCCAGCGCCTTAAAGGAGGTGTGCCAGGCGTATGTCAGCATGACGAACCAGATCACCCCGGACATCAGGGAATAGTAGACAATCACGAAGATGATCACGCAGGAGAGGGTCTCGTTGGAGCTGTGGAGAGAGAGAGAGAGAGTGTGAGAGAGACGGGGGAGAAGGAAGAGAGAGACACAGTGAAAGAGAGACGGAGAGAGAGAAGAGAGAGACAGAGAGAGAGGGGGGAGAAGGAAAAGAGACAGAGAGAGAGAAAGTGAGACAGACAAAGAAGGAAGAAAGACAGACATAGAGGAGAGAGAGAGAGACAGAAAGAAGGCAGAGAGACAGATAGAAAGACAGAGGCGGAGAGAGAGAAGGAAGCGAGAGACAGAGAAACAGAGACAGAAACAGAGAAGAGAGAGAGAGAAAGAGAGACAGACAGACAAGGAAGAGAGAGACAGAGAAACAGAGACACAGAGACAGAGAAGGAAGAGAGAGTCAGAGAAAAAGGGAGAGACAGACAGACAGAGAAGGAAGAGAGACAGAGGCAGAGAAAGAGAAATAGAAGGAGACAGAGAGAGAGAGAGAGAGAGAAGGAAGAGAGACAGAGACAGACAGAGAAGGAAGAGAGACAGAGGCAGAGATAGAGAAATAGAAGGAGACAGAGAGAGAGAGAGAGAGAAGGAAGAGAGACCGAGGCAGAGATAGACAGACAGATAGAAAGAGAAGGAAGAGACACACACACACACACACACACAGACACACAGAGGAGAGAGAGAGAGACAGAAAGAAGGCAGAGAGACAGATAGAAAGACAGAGGCAGAGAGAGAGGAGGTGAGAGACAGAGAAACAGAGACAGAGAAGAGAGACAGAGAAGAGAGAGAGAGAAGAGAGAGATAGACAGACAGATAAGGGAGAGACAGAGAAACAGAGACACAGAGATAGAGAAGGAAGAGAGACAAAGGCAGAGAGAGAGAGAGAGAGAGAGAGAGAGAGAGAAGGAAAAAAAAGAGAGACAGAGACAGACAGAGAAGGAAGAGAGACCAAGGCAGAGATAGAGAGACAGATAAAAAGAGAAGGAAGAGAGAGAGACAGAGAGAGAGAAGGAAGAGAGACAGAGGCAGAGATAGAGAAGGAGAGAGAGAGAGAGAGAGAGAGAAGGAAGAAAAAGAGAGACAGAGACAGACAGATGAAGAGAGAGACAGAGAAACAGAGACACAGAGATAGAGAAGGAAGAGGGAGAGAGAAAAAGAGAGAGACAGACAGACAGAGAAGGAAGAGAGACAGAGGCAGAGATAGAGAGACAGATAAAAAGAGAAGGAAGAGACACACACACACAAACACACACACACACACACACTGACACACACAGAGGTGAGAGAGAGAGACAGAGACAGAGAGAAGAAATCAGGGAACCGTAGCTTTTCTGCAACCCTGTCTAGATGCCTTCAGAAGTGAGTGAAACTCTCTCCGGTCTCTTCCCAGGAGCCATTCTTGGCATTCTAAATCAGGGCGACTCAACTTTGGCCCCTTTAAGATGCCTGGGCTTCAATTCCCAGAATCCCCTATCCTTTGCACTTTCTCAGCCCGCCCCCCCCCCGAACAATCCCATTTTCCCATGCAGCCCCTTGGGAAAATGAAACCCCCCCACCCTTGCTCTCAATAACCTCCTGCCCCATATGAAGACCCTCTGATCACCCTCGAGGGTGAAGGCTACACTGGGCTTCAAGGCTCCCCCTCCCCACAGACCGTTAATCCAAAAAGAGGAGCAAACCCCTGCCGTCCAGTTGTGGTGGGACTCCAGTTCCCATCAACCTGGATCACAACGATTGGGTTTATTCAGAATTGGAGTTAAAAAATCTGGAGAGATTCTCCATCAGCAACTGGACTTTCTGGTTTCGCTTCTCATCCAAGAAGTTTCTTCAAAACTCTTTGAGTGGATGGTGGGGACGGGAAGGATTGATAGTCCTTGCAGACAAAGCTGGTCATTTGCACCCTTTTAGAGGGCCGTTGAGGCCACCTGGAGATTTCTCTGTGTCCTCAGGGTCACCTGAGTGGTGCAAATGGGTGTGGAGCCTTCTGACTGGATGGTGGACATTGGACGGATTGACACTCCTTGCAGACAGCTGGTCATTTGCATCCTTTTAGAGGGTCGTTGAGGCCACTTGGAGGTTTGTCTGTGTCCTCAAGTCCATCTGAGTAGTGCAAATAGGTGTGGAGCCTTTTTTGAATTGCACAGTCCTTTTATTCCACACCCATTGGCACCACTCAGGTGACACTCAGGACAGAGACAAACCATTTGCATCCTTTGAGAGGGTCGTTGAGGCCACTTGGAGGTTTATCTGTGTCGTTTGAATAGTACAAAGGGGTACGGAGCCTCCTTGGAGCTGCGGAAAGGACCGTGCAATTCCAAGAAAGCCTCACACCCATCTGCACCACTCAGGTGATCCTGAGGACACAGAGGACACACAGGTGTGACCCTGAGGACAGAGATAAACCTCCAAGTGGCCTCAACGACCCTCTCAAAGGATGCAAATGACCAGCTGCCTGCAAGGAGTTATCAATCCTCCCATTCAACATCATCCAGTCAGAAGGCTCCACACCCATTTGCCCCACTCAGGTGACCCTGAGGACACAGACACATCTCCAGGTGGCCTCAACGACTCTATAAAAAGACTGCAAATGACCAGCTGCCTGCAAGGAGTTATCAATCCCTCCATTCCTCACCATCCAGTCAGAAGGCTCCACACCCATTTGCCTCACTCAAGTGACCCTGAGGACACAGATAAACCTCCAAGTGGCCTAAGGACCCTCTAAAAGGATGCAAATGACCAGCTGTCTGAAAGGAGTATCAACCCTTCCATCCTCAACCATTCGGTCAGAACTGAAGAAGCTTCTTGGAGGAAAAGCGAAACGTCTTCAAAGAAAAACAATCCAGGTGGCTTTTGAAAAAAGTACCTTGGGGACAACTGTGACTGATTATCTCCAAGGACGCCAGTTGTATCGTGGGGGCAGGGGGGGATTTCTGTAGCGTTTCCTGGGTGCAGCGGAGGGTTCAAAGGGTTCCCCAGGCAGAGCCCACCCCCCTCACCCCCCTGAACCTACGTGGGCTCTCCCAAGCGCATGGTGCCATCAGCTCGGCAGACGATCTCGCTGCGGGCGCCGTCCATGAACTGGGCCAGCCAGCCGATGCTGCCCATGAAGAAGCAGGCGTTGACATAGAAGAGGATCACAGCGGGGTAGCGGTTCGAATTCTTCCAGTCGGCTAAGAAGGTGGCCTGGAGAAGGGAAAGCAGACCGAGTCGGGTGAGATTGGGGGGGTTTTTTTGGCCATCCTGCGCCTCCCAGGTGCGCCGGCAGCTAGAATTCTGGGCATTGAAAACTCGGCACACTTGGAGGACACAGAATACAAGCTTTGAAAGGTAAAGTAGAATGACCGGGAAAAGGGGTAAACCCAGTTGGGTCTAGTGGTAAAAGCACCGGGCTAGAATCCAGGAGATTGGGAATTCTAGTCCCGCCTTAGGCAGGAAAGCCAGCTGGGTGACTTTGGGCCAATCACCAGGAGATGGGGAGTTCTAGTCCCGCCTTACGCAGGAAAGCTGGCGGGGTGACTTTGGGCCAATCACCAGGAGACTGGGAGTTCTAGTCCCGCCTTAGGCAGGAAAGCTGGCTGGGTGACTTCGGGCCAATCACCAGTGGACTGGGAGTTCTGGTTCCGCCTTAGGCATGAAAATTGGCTGGGTGACTTTGGGCCAGTTACCAGGAGATGGTGAGTTCTAGTCCCACCTTAGGCACAAAAGATGGCAGGGTGACTTTGGGCTAATAACCAGCAGATGGCGAGTTCTAGTTCCGCCTTAGGCATGAAATTTGGCTGGGTAAATTTGGACGTCTGCAAGAAAACCATCAAACCCAGAAAGCACCTCCTCCTTCTCCCCCTTCATTGCTCCTCCTCTTCCTCCTCCAGCCCCACTCCTTTCTAGCACTGATGATGTTCCCTAGTTGGGTCATGAGATGTCTGCGAGAAAACCCCCCAGTTCAGAGACCACCAAGGACCCCACAGCTCAACCCTGGGCTGCAAATGTTCTCTTCTGCTCACCAGGGTGAAAAAGGTGCAAAAAATGGTGACCGAACTGAAGGCGGCGATGTAGATGTGCATCTCGCGATGTTCCTTCTGGGTGAAAAGGGGGTTCTGGCATTGGATCCCACAACCTTCCACATCCTCGTACCAACTCTTGGGGTTGTTGGTCTGCACCAGGGGGGCTTCGCATCGCCCCGAGCTGTTGAATTTAATGTTCTGGACTTCGTTCTGGGAGAAACGAGGAGAGGGTTCCCTTAGTTATTGCAAGAACGGTCGTAAATGTGAAAAGAAAAAACGTTCGTAAGTCCCAAAGGTGTCTTTTTTTTCAAGAGGCAACTGGACTTTCTGGTTTTTCTTTGAAGACGTTTCGCTTCTCATCCAAGAAGCTTCTTTAGCTCTGACTGGATGGTGGGGAAGGGAAGGATACTCTTTCAAGACAGCTGGTCATTTGCGTCCTTTTCGAGGGCCGTTGAGGCACCTTGGAGGTTTATCTGTGCACTCAGGATCATCTGAGTAGTGCAAATGGGTGTGGAGCCTTCTTGGAATTGCACGATCCTTTTACTCTACACCCATTTGCACTACTCAGGTGTGACCCTGAGGACAGAGATAAACCTCCAAGTGGTCTCAATGGCCCTCTAAAAAGGATGCAAATTACCAGCTGTCTGCAAGGAGTATCAATCTTTCCATTCCACACCATCCAGTCAGAAGGTTCCACACCCATTAGCACTACTCAGGTGTGACCCTGAGGACACAGATAAACCTCCAAGTGGCCTTAACGACCCTCTAAAAGGATGCAAATGACCAGCTGTCTGCAAGGAGGATCAATCCTTCCATTCCTCACCATCCAGTCAGAAGGCTCCACACTCATTTGCACCACTCAGGTGACCCTGAGGACACAGATAAACCTCCAAGTGGCCTTAACGACCCTCTAAAAGGATGCAAATGACCAGCTGTCTGCAAGGAGGATCAATCCTTCCATTCCTCACCATCCAGTCAGAAGGCTCCACACTCATTTGCACCACTCAGGTGACCCTGAGGACACAGGTAAACCTCCAAGTGGCCTCAACGTCTCTCTAGAAGGATGCAAATGACCAGCTGTCTGCAAGGAATATCGATCCTTTCCTTCCCCACCATCCAGTCAGAACGGAAGCAGCTTCTTGGAGGAGAAGCGAAACTTCTTCAAAGGAATAAAACAGAAAGTCCAGTTGCCTTTTGAAAAAAAATAAAAAAGACACTAGTGACATCGACCTGGCCACAACACACCTTGGCCATGCCACGCCCAGGTCAAACCCAACCCTGATGCAGCCCTCAGTGAAATCAAGTTGGACACCCTTGATGTACGGTAAGCCGTGGGTTAAATAAATAAAGTGCCCACCCACTGCCAGCGGTGGGCACAGGCGACTCTTACCGGGCACCCTTCCGGGAACCGATCGGTGGTGCATTTGAGGAAGTCGGGCCAGCCTCTCTCTCGTTCCACGATGGTGCAGGGCCCCCGCGTGGCTTGGCACAAAGTTTGGCTAGGCAGTTCCACATGGCCGTCTTGGCACTTCGGCATGTACACGGCACACAAGAGGGGTTGGATGACATCCCAGCAGCGCGGCGCGTTCCGCAAACCTGAAAAAAAAAGGCAAGAAAAATATCAATATTCCCTCGTGGGATTAGAAACTTAGAAAATGTTGGCTTTTTTTATAGTCCTAAGTTTCTAATTCAAGGGGTCCTAATTTAAATTAAGTCCTCATTTAAGGGGTCACGGTGGCTCAGGGGCTAAGATGCTGAGCTTGTCGATCAGGAAGGTAGGCTGTTCGGCGGTTCGAATCCCCAGCGCCACGTCACGGAGTGAGCTCCCGTTCCTTGTCCCAGCTTTCTGCCAACCTAGCAGTTCGAAAGCAGGTAAAAATGTGCAAGTAGAAAAATAGGAACCCCCTTTGGTGGGAAGGGAACAGCGTTCCGTGCGCCTTCGGCGTTTAGTCATGCTGGCCACATGACCATGGAGACGTCTTCGGACAGCGCTGGCTCTTCTATGGCTTTGTAACCGAGATGAACAACCGCCCTAGAGCCAGAAACGATTAGCACGGATGTGCAAGGGGAACCTTCACCTTTATCTTTAAATTTTCTAAAGAAACAACACCGTTGTGATGACCCAGGGTGTGACACAAAAATAACCAAGTCACAAAAATAGAAGAAAGTCCGTTTAATGCCAGCTAGGCCCCAACGTCCAATTATCCTCGGGTGGATATCAAACTCTTAAAGAAAACAGTTTACGGAGGGAGTAAATGCCGTCCGCACCCAAAGTAAGGTTAATTCAAAATAAAAAAACCGAACACACACCACACTGAAGGAATTATTATGGCAGGCAAGGATAATTAATTGCAGTCTTCTACCAGATAACGGAGCCACCACAGTTTGGGAGGAAGCCAAAACACAGATAAGCTCCAACAAGAATAATACATGCTTTGCTTACAGCAACTTTGCCATGCACAGCTTGTCCTTTTAACCAGTCCTCCCAGCTGCAGCCCATGAAGGGGATCAGGGCCTTTTCCTCCCCCATAGAACACACCATTCACATTTCTCCCTTATCCGCTCCTCTCTGGGTGCCCTAGGATGAAGAGGGATGAGCCTGGGTCTTCCTCTGAATGTCCAGCTGGCCTGTGCCCTTCCCCAGTTTCCTCCACAACCACTGGAGCCACAATCCCACTCCCTGTCAGCTATTCCGTCTCTCCCTCGGAGTAAGACTCCAACAGGGGCATGACAACTGCGCACGAAGTAAGATTAAATCAGCAGTTAAGACCCTGGAGAGCCAATGTTGTGGTTACTTTTAAGCAAGGCGCAAACACACAAAATGGTATCCATAGGCCATCAGTGCAAGGCCTTTTGCCCCGTTAAAATAAGGGGATTTAGTTGTGTGAAGCAAGGAACATGGCTAGTTTAACAGTCCGAAGTCTTGCACGAACCGATAACCCTCATTCAATGATCCGATTAAGAGTGTTGTGTGAACACACACACTGCTGGTTAAGACACTATAAAGCAGTGTTTTCCAACCTTGGCAAGTGTGTGGGGACCCCCCAGGACCAGCCTGAGCCACAGACACCTGGAACTTTCATAGTTTTAAGAGTTGGAAGGGACTTCGGAGGTCTTGTAGTCCAACCCTTTGCCTGAACTGTTTGGGGAGTGGAGGGGTGAAGCTGACACTCGGCTTGTCTACAGTGCTCATTTTGGGGGTACACGGGCAGTTTGGAGACCCCCTCCCAACACCCCAGAGATGTCAGTCCTATCCCACTGACCCCTCCCACAATCAGGAGGGGAGGGCGTGGACTCCCGCTTTCTCCAGAATTCATTTTCAGGGTACAAGCGAGCCTATAGGGCAGGGGTCTCCAACCTGGGGTGCGAGACGATATTCCAGGGGGTACGAGAAAAGTCCAGGTAAATAATAGGATATTGGCTATATGTTGGCATTTTTATTTATTATGCGATGGGTTAACTTTGTTTTCATTTTAGAGATAAGTATCGTTATTTAGTGGCCGTCATATATATCCTACCCTATATTTAACGCCTTCAGTAGTTCCTAAAGTCTAAATTTCAGGGGGTGCGAGGTTCGAGTGAAATTTCTTTAGGGGTGCGGGGCGAAAAAAAGGTTGGGGACCACTGCTAGAGGGGATTTCCCCCCTCCTAAGCCCAGCACCCCGTAGCCATCCGTCCTACCCCACCTACCCCTTGCACGACTTATGGGGAAGGGGAGTCAACTCTCAGCTTGTATTCATTTTGGGGGGTGCCCCAGCGGTAAGAGCCCACCCCCTCCCAGGTTTGCTACTATCTCACAGACATCTTGCCTGACCAAGTGGGGGGGGGGAGGAAAGTTGACTCCCACCCGCCTTCATTTTGGGGTGCAGGAGAGGATGGGGATGGGGGCACCTAGAACCAACATCTCAGAGCTGTCGGTCGTAATGCACGGACGCCTTGCACAACCAAAGGAGAAAGTTGACTCCCACCCATCTTCCTGGCTCATTTCGAGGTGCAACGAGCAGGATCGCGCGCACCTTCCCCGCGCAACCTTACCGGACCAGAGCAGCAGCTTGTCGTGCGCCTCCGCCTGCGAGCTGGAGTCCCCGGCCAGCAACGTGGAGGTGGCGGCGTAGGGCAGCGGCGATCCTAGACAGTTGCTCTCCTGGAGGGCCTCGCAGGGCGCGGCGCGCTTGCACCGATCCTCCTCCGGCGAGCTGCGGTTCAGCGAAGCCGCCGCCACCCCGAGGAGCCCCAGCAAGCAGCAGGCCAAAGCGAAGCGCAGCCGCCCGCCCCCGGCCATGGAGAACCCACCGCGGGCCGGTCGCCACCGCGCGCCTAGGACGCACCGGGTTGCCCGAGCGCGGCCGGTCCCGGGACTTGGGGGGCTGCTGGGCGAGGTGGGAGCAGTCGGGGGGCGCAGGCCATGCTCCCTCCCCCGTTCCCCGCGGGGGAAAGTCTTTTCCCCCCCACACACAGCCGAAGAGGGGCTCTTTAGGCGAAGGAAAGAAAGTTTGGCAAACTTTAGCAAAGCTTGCAAACTTTGGCAAACTCTGGGAAACAAACAAACAAAAAAGTTTGGCCAAGTTTGGCAAAGGGGGTCCCCTGCTTTGTTAGGGGCTCAGAGCTGAAGAATGAGGCGGGATGGAGGGTGGCGGGGGAGGGAAAGGAGCCGCGAAGCCCGAGCCCGCCCCGGCCACGTCCCGTCCCGCACAAAGCGAGCCGCTCCAACCGGCGCCCCCCAACTCCCCAAAGCGGAGGCCCGCGCCCCACAAAGGCCGCCCTCCCCGGGCCGCGGAGCCCCTCCTCGGCGAGCGGGGGAAGCGCGGGCGCTCCGAAGGCGGCCCTTCCCAAATCTCTCCCACCCACCCAGCCGCCCCCCCTCCTTTGGTCGAGGATTGTGGGAGCGGAGAAAGCGAGCGGAGGGCGCCCGGTTGCAGAAGGAGGCGTGGACAAAAAAAAAAAACCCTCTCCTCTTCCCCCCCCCCTCCCTTCCACTCCGCCCGCCGAGATTTCAAATAGGATGGGAGCAGGAACACATTCAGACGAGGGGTGGGGGCCGTGGGGGGTGTTTAAAGCCGGGCTAAACGAAGAAGGGAGACGTTGCAATGCCCGGATTAATCGTAGTTTGTGGATGGACCATCATTGGTGGGGGGTTGAATAGAGATCTTAGGTCCTCTTGACTCGAAAATATTCAGTTTTGAGTTAATCCTAGGTTAACGTTCCCCCCCCCCCATCCCGGGTTAACATCGCTTCGTCACTGGAAGCTTTGAAGAGATTGGACAGCCGCCTGTCACGAATGGTATGGGGTGGGGGGCTCCTGCTTGAGAAGGGGTTGGACTAGATGACCTGCACGGTCCCTTCCAACTCTGTTATTCTACTTCTGTTATTTCTAGTCTATTCTAAATCCTATCCTATTTTCTATTCTATTCTATTTTCTATTATTTTCTGTTTTCTATTCTTATTCTGTATCCTATTCTATTCTATTTTGTTCTGTTCTATATTCTATTCTTTTCTATTCCATTTTCTGTTCTATTCTATTCTAAATTCAGATTCCTAGTTCATATTCTATTTCTTATTCTATTCTATTCTATATTCTACTATTCTATTTTACTATTCTATTTTCTATTATTTTCTGTTTTCTATTCTATTCTTTTTCTGTATCCAATCCTATTTTATTCTATGTTCTGTTCTATTCTAAATTCAGATTCCTAGTTGATATTCTATTCCTTATTCTATTCTATTACAGATAATAAGAATATAATAGAAAACAGAGAAAATAATAGAAAATAGAATAGTAAAATAGTAGAATATAGTTCTACTATTCTATTTTACTATTCTATAGTAGAGCTATATTCTACTATTCTATTTTACTATTCTATTTTCTATTATTTTCTGTTTTCTATTCTTATTCTGTATCCTTATTCTGTTCTGTATTCTATTCTTTTCTATTCTATGTTCTGTTCTATTCTGTTCTAAATTCACATTCCTAATTCACATTCTATTCTGTTCCTTATTCTATTCTATATCCTACTATTCTATTTTCTATTCTATTCATTCTAATTCTAATTCTGAACTCTACTGTTATTCTATTCTATCCACGTTGTGTGACTGAGCAGAGTGTCAGAATTCAGGGTCATCACCTGAAATTAAAATCACAACTCATTCTGGACCACTAAACAGAATGATTTCTCATACAAAGGTTAAACAGTGGAACTCACCGCCACAGGATGGGATTCAGAAAGGGTTCGATTTAACAGCCATAATTGGGACCGCCACATCCATTGTTACAGCCAGGGATTGTTAAGGAGAGCCAGGCCTGATGTTACGGCCTATTTTGCCACAGGGTGTTAAGCCAATCATTGTGATTAAGTGAATCGTGCGGTCGTTAAGCAAATCGGGCTTTCCTCATTGACGGTCCTTGTGGAAAGAGAAGGCTGCAAATGGAGATTACGGGAGCCCAGGACAACGCAATTCTAAATACACACTGGTGCCCAAGCCCAAATTTTAATCCCCGTGACCGTGGGAATGCTCCCACGGTCATAAGTGTGAGGACCAGCGGCCTGGTTGTGGTGGCCATCTTGACTTTTTTGACTCACTCTGCTCTTGGGATCTGAGTTCTCTTTGAAATAAAAGATCCTTTTGATGTTTTCAGAGGCAAATCTTTCCTTCCAAGTTTTATATATTTATATTTTTTATATAATTCTAATCAAAAGGGTTTTATTTTAATTCAGACTATTTCAATAATTTCAATATTGCAGGTAGTCCTTGATTTACAGCGGTTACGGAGCCCAAAGTTTCCATTGAGGCGGGCTCAGCGAATTGGGGACCGTTTTACGAACCTTCTTACTATCGTTAAGTGAATCACTGCAGCCGTTTAGTATACCCCGGTCGTTGAGTGAATCCAGCTTCCCCATTGAGTTGGCCAGTCCGAAGGTCGCAAAAAGGGATCCCGTGATCCCCCCTTGAGAACACGGCAACCGTCATAAATACGAGTCAGTTGCCGAGCGTCCGAATTCTGATCGCGCAAACCTGGGGATGCCTCAAGTGGTCGTAAGTCTGAAAAATGCAAAGAAGTGGTAACTTCGAAATGGTCGCTAAACGGATGGTTTTGTAAGTCAAGGACTAACCTGTTATACAGTGTGTGTGTGTGTGTATGTGTATATATGTGTATATATGTATGTATTTATGTGTGTGTGTGTGTATATATAAATATAAATATAAAATGTTCTGATTGTGGAAAATAAATAAATCAATAAAAATAGAGAATCAATCTCTAGGCAGGAGGGGTTGGACTAGAAGATCTCTAAGGTCCCTTTTTAACTCTGTTATTCCACTCTGTTCTCTCTTCTGAGGTCCCCAGCCAGAAACAACAACTTGAAAACGAATCATAAACTGGGTGTGATCGACTCGTCGAAGAGCGGAACTCAAACCCGGGACATGGGGGGGGGGCTCAACCTAAGGCCACGCCCACCCACCCTAGGCCTAAAGCTTCCTGCCTCCTTCCTCCTCGCTTCCTTTTCCAAGGAATAATTCTCCATCGGCGCCCAAAATTTTGCCTGGGTCAAAACAAACCCTCGAAACAGATGTTTACAAACGTTGCTCTGCTGGCTGCCATCTTGACTTTTTTGACCTACCTTGGCCAAGAGATAGCTGGGTTAATGATTCCCCCTTGCTCCCCCCCCCCAAGGCGTCTGACATCTGGGACCCCTGACTTCAAGAAAGGCTAGAAATTTGTCAGACATGGGGTAGGGTCTCTTGCTTTGGCGGGCGGGCAGAGGGGGTTGGACTAGATGACCTACAAGGCCCCTTCCCACTCTTGATGATCTGTAACCTGGAAAATTGGGGAGCGGGGGGAAAGACCCCCCCCGCTCTGAATCTTTTGATGCGGGAGGCAGCCCAAAGGAAGTGCTGGAGCCCCCAGCCCCAATTCAGGGGTCAGAGAAGGCGGAGGGGGGGGCCTTGCAGGGGAGTCCCCTTGGCCGGCCGATGCTCTGGAAAAACCCTGGCAAATCAATCCAGGGGTCAAGGGTCAGCCCAGGCCGGCCGCCGCCCCCCCCAGTGGGAGGAGCCCCCCTTTCCGTGCCTGGCCAGCCTCTGACGTGGCATAGCCCACGGATTTGGGGGTGGGGGAAGAGGCTGCCCCGCCTCTCTCTGGAGAGCCCCCCGCTTGCTGGGAAAGGGGGTCCCCGCCTGGGTGGTCCCCCCCTCCTCCCTCCCGCACCCGCCCACTTCTCCGAGGCACGTCAGCAGGGAGGGGCAAGGAGGAGGGGCTGGCCGCTGGGGGAGGGGGTTTCAGCAGGGAGGGGCTAGTTGTCTGGGGGGTCAGCGGGGAGGGTTTGATTGACGGGATTCGGCCCGGAGGGCTAGTTGTCTAGGGGGCTCGTTCTAGGGGGACTCGGCAAGGAGGGGCTGATTTCTGGGGGGGCTCAGTAGGGAGGGGCTGGCTGCTCAAGGGGATGGTGAGGAGGGGCTGGCCGCTGGGGGAGGGGTTCAGCTGGTGGGGGCTGGCCAATTTGGGGTCTCAGCAGGGAGGGGCTGGTTCCTCGGGCATCTCATTGCGGGGGGGGGGAGGGGAACGGGACTGTCAGGAGGGAGGGGCTGCTTGCTGGCAAGGAGGGGCCAGCTGCTGCCTTGGGGGGGTCAGCAAAGATTCTCTGTGTGGGGTGGGAATCCAGACAGACCAAACCCCCAGACAAGGATCACCCACAAAACCCATTTCTTAAGTTGCATTTCTCAGCCCAGGTGTGAATGGAAGACAAGCCGGTTTAAGTCTGGGCTGTGGATAAGAGCCCCATCGCCACCCCCTTAATGGAAAGATGGTTTCAACCCCCCCCGCCCCTTTTTGTGTGTGGGGGGGGGGTCCTGAAGGACTTTGATCCTAACCGAATCTGAACCCTTTGACCAGCCAGTTCTGCTTCATCTTTGTTTGGGATCACAAATCGGACCACAAAAAGGACACAGGCACATAAATAGACACATACAGGTGTGTTTGTGGGGTGGGGCCTACAGAGAGGTCCCCAAACTTGGCCACTTTAAGACGTGTGGACTTCAACTCCCAGAATTCCTCAGCCAGAAAACCTTTAAGACTTGTGGACTTCAATTCCGAGAATTCTTCAGCCAGCAAGTTGAAGTCCACAAGCTTCACTGGCTGGGGAATTCTGGGAGTTGAAGTCCACAAGCTTCACTGGCTGAGGAATTCTGGGAGTTGAAGTCCACAAGCTTCACTGGCTGAGGAATTCTGGGAGTTGGAGTCCACAAGCTTCACTGGCTGAGGAATTCTGGGAGTTGGAGTCCACTCATGGCCATATTCCACTACGGATACCAGCATCTTTGATTTACAATCATTGGGTTTAGCAATCGAAATTTACAATGGCACTAAAATGTGACTTGTGACTGTTTTTCACACTTACAACTGTTACAGTGTCCCAGTGTTACATAATCAAAATCCAGACATTCGGCAACTGGTTCGTATTTACGACCATCGCAAGTGTCTCCCAGGGGTCCCTTTTGTGACAAGCCAAATCAAGGGAGAAGCCACATTCACTTAACGACCATGTTTCTAACTTAACTGCTGTGAGGATTTGCTTAACAACAGTGGCAAGAAAGGTCGTAAAATGAGACAACATTCATTTAACAAATGTCCCGTTTAGCAACATCAATGTTAGGCTCAACTTTGGTCGTATGTCGAGAACGACCAACATATATGCCCTCAAAGTTGCGGGTGAAGTCTTAGGGACCACATAGATGGTCTCTAGAACCATCAGTCCCCAATCAGATCCTGGGCTTCCACCCCATCCTAGCTGAGTCCAGCTCCCTGGGCTTCTCCCTCATCTCTTCCTTTCCATCTGTCCCAACCTCAGGACCTTCTCCAGAAGTTGGGTTCTTCACACATGGTGTCCAAAACGGGATGAACTGAGCATGGTATCTCTTGTGACTTGAGTGAGAAATCTACCCAGATTTCTTCAATGATCCGCTTTGGTCCATTGCTTTGGTTGCCCGCGGTGTTCCGAGATGTCTTCTCCAACACCCAAGTTGTGATGACCCAAAGGGGCGTGGCACAAAGGCAACCCAGCCAGATAATCAGGAGGAGTCCCTTTATTCGCTCCAACTTTGCCCCCAATATCCTGGTTACCTTCTGGGCTGGAGAAAAACTCTCCCAGGAACAGCCTTGGGCTGCAGGGAATCAAGTCCAAAACATGGTCAACAAAAACTGTAAATTATAAGTCCAATCAAGGCAAGATGAGGTCATTAGTCCGGCAGGGCAGGAGAAGGAATTCCAGACATGAAGGCACAGCAGTAAATCAACACGGTTGGAAACATGCCAGGAACACAGATAAACAAAGTCAACACATCATGTTTGTTCCCAGAAGCTGCCGCACTCAGCATGCATCTCCTTTAAACTCATTCCCAACTGTGGCTAATGAAGGGAATCAGGGCCCTTTCCTCCCCCGTAAGCCAGTCAACCCACGTTGCTCCCTTCACCTTTCCTCCCTGCGTGCAGGGAGGATGAAGAGTGGGTGGGCCTGGATCTTCCTCTGAAGTCCCTCTCCCTTGTTCTACCTCTCCCCTGCTCTGCCCAGATGGACTTTGCCCTTCCCCAGTTCGCTCCACAGACAACGGAGCCGCGCTCCCGCTCCGTGTCGGCTGTTCATCTTCCTCCTCGGATTCAGACTCCCACAGGGGCTGGACCCAAGTTCAAAACCTCGTCAACAATGGGTCTTCCTACCCTGCTCCTTCGAAGTCCACCTTATGGGGGGATCCTTTTCCTAAATTCAGGAGAAAGGGAGAAGGTGGTGTCCAACTACGAAGTTCCCAGAAGTTCAGCTTGGAAGGAGATGTTTCCGGAAGAGAGGCGAGCAGGAAGTTCTTGGACATCTTCTACTCTTCTGGGTTTGGGTCCTGTGCTACCAATAATCGGTCCGATGGCCCTGGTTGTAACTCAAGAACTTGATCTGGTCTTTGACTTGACTGATCAATACCTGGGACAACAGGATGCCAATCAACTGGGCGGGGGAGAAGAGGAAGAGGAACACAAAAGGACACAGAACACGAGAAAGGTTGAACCTGTCTCATCAGCGGCGGGCAGGATTCACTTAACGAAGGCCTCACTTTGAAACAAGAGATTTGGTCATGAGTCAAGGAGCGCCTATTACCCCCCCGGAGGTTCGTTTTAAGTTTGAACGGTCACTATGGGGAGAGTCATAACATCGAAGATTTGCTGTCATTTTTGGACTGGGCTGCACCCCTTATCACCGTCCCTCCACAAGGAGATCCTGTGTTGTGTATTGCACGTTGCACACTAGCAAAGGTGACAACGAGTCCTTACTCTTTGTGTGTACACTGAGAGCTTTAGCACTGGAGACAAAATCCTTGCGTGTCCCATCACACTTGGCCAATAAAGAATTGAGTTCTGTTCCGTTCCATTCCGTTCCGTTCGATTCCAATTCCTAGTCGTATTATTTACTAGTTTTACTTTACTAGTTCGATACTTGTGCTTAGTATTATTTACTAGTTTTACCTTTGCTAGTTCGATACTTGTGCTTAGTATTATTTACTAGTTTTACCTTTACTAGTTCGATACTTGTGCTTAGTATTATTTACTAGTTTTACCTTTACTAGTTCGATACTTGTGCTTAGTATTATTTACTAGTTTTACCTTTACTAGTTCGATACTTGTGCTTAGTATATTTACTAGTTTTACCTTTACTAGTTCGATACTTGTGCTTAGTATATTTACTAGTTTTACCTTTACTAGTTCGATACTTGTGCTTAGTATTATTTACTAGTTTTACCTTTACTAGTTCGATACTTGTGCTTAGTATTATTTACTAGTTTTACCTTTACTAGTTCGATACTTGTGCTTAGTATTATTTACTAGTTTTACCTTTGCTAGTTCGATACTTGTGCTTAGTATTATTTACTAGTTTTACCTTTACTAGTTCGATACTTGTGCTTAGTATATTTACTAGTTTTACCTTTACTAGTTCGATACTTGTGCTTAGTATTATTTACTAGTTTTACCTTTACTAGTTCGATACTTGTGCTTAGTATATTTACTAGTTTTACTTTACTAGTTTACTGCTTAGTTCTAGTTTTACCTTTACAGTTCAATACTTGTGCTTAGTATTATTTACTAGTTTTACCTTTACTAGTTCGATACTTGTGCTTAGTATTATTTACTAGTTTTACCTTTACTAGTTCGATACTTGTGCTTAGTATTATTTACTAGTTTTATCTTTGCTAGTTCGATACTTGTGCTTAGTATATTTACTAGTTTTACTTTGCTAGTTCAATATTGTGCTTAGTATTATTTACTAGTTTTACTTTACTAGTTCGATACTTGTGCTTAGTATATTTACTAGTTTTACCTTTTTATTTGTGCTTAGTATTTTAGTTTTACTTTACTTTGTCTTAGTATATTTACTAGTTTTACCTTTACTAGTTCGATACTTGTGCTTAGTATATTTACTAGTTTTACCTTTACTAGATACTTGTGCTTAGTATTCTTTACTAGTTTTACCTTTCTAGTTCGATACTTGTGCTTAGTATTATTTACTAGTTTTACCTTTACTAGTTCGATACTTGTGCTTAGTATTTACTAGTTTTACCTTTGCTAGTTCGATACTTGTGCTTAGTATTATTTACTAGTTTTACCTTTGCTAGTTCGATACTTGTGCTTTGCTGCAAAACTATGTGGTAAGGCTTAGTTTTGGGGGAGGAAAATAAGTGGGGGGGAAATTCTGCCTCTGCCTACCAGCATCCATCGGTATTCATCTGGCTAGCGTCCTGTCAGTGTGCGAGAGAGTGGAGGGCTGTTTGGAAACTGAAACAGTGTTTGCTATATGAGCAAGAAGGAGACAGCAAGGAGCCAGGGCGCGGCTTAGCTCAACTGTTCTGTACTAAAGCTGCTTGGGGCTGTGAAACTGAAACTCCTCTGCTTGTGTTTTGCATTTGGAAGAGATTTCTTTTCAGGTATGGGCGGGCGGGGGAGTTGAACTCCTTAGCATTAGAGCGTGTTAATAATAATAATATAAGAAATACTCTAAATGCTCTGATGGTCATTTCGAAAAATCCTTTCTTAACGCACCTAGAAGAGGAACCTATGGGCCATATTTCAACTTTGTAGGCTTTGCGGTTTTGGAGATTTTGATATGATGCGTGAGGGGTATTTCACTCTTTTATATAGATTGATTCTATTCCGTATTCTATTATTCCTTATTCTTATTCTATTCCTTATTCTATTTCTATTCCTTATTCTATTCTTATTCCTTATCCTTACCCTTATTCCTATTCCCTATTCCTATCCTATCCCTTATTCTATCCGTTATCCTATCATTCCTTATTCTTATTCCTTATTTTTATTCTATTCCTTATTCCTCCTTATTCCCAATTCTTCGTTCCTTATTCTTTATTCTACTCCATATTCCTATCCTATCCCTTATTCTATTCGTTATCCTATCATTCCTTATTCTTATTCCTTATTTTTATTCTATTCCTTATTCCTCCTTATTCCCAATTCTTCGTTCCTTATTCTTTATTCTACTCCATATTCCTATCCTATCCCTTATTCTATTAGTTATCCTATCATTCCTTATTCTTATTCCTTATTTTTATTCTATTCCTTATTCCTCCTTATTCCCAATTCTTCGTTCCTTATTCTTTATTCTACTCCATATTCCTATCCTATCCCTTATTCTATTCGTTATCCTATCATTCCTTATTCTTATTCCTTATTTTTATTCTATTCCTTATTCCTCCTTATTCCTTATTCCCAATTCTTCGTTCCTTATTCTTTATTCTACTCCATATTCCTATCCTATCCCTTATTCTATTCATTATCCTATCATTCCTTATTCTTATTCCTTATTTTTATTCTACTCCTTATTCCTTATTCCCAATTCTTCGTTCCTTATTCTTTATTCTACTCCATATTCTTATTTCTACTCCTTATTCCTAATTGTTCTTATTCTAATTCCTTATTCTTCAGCTTACCTGGGGGAGAGTCAGGCCCAGGGCCACTGCACCGATGAGCAGGAGGTTGCTGTGCATCCAGTCCACCAGCCTATCGATGCAGCCGCTGGTGTGAATGATTTCTCCGGCTATGGGGTAGCTGAGCATCTGAACCCCTTGGCCGCACATGGTGTTGATGACCAACTGGGCAGGAAAACACCCAAAGAGAGTCACACGCAAAGAAGGATTCCCCAAGGAAAGCTATAACCCCAAGCCAGCATCTGTTGACTTATTCACCTGGACTGATCGCCAGTGGTGGGATGCTGCTGGTTCGGACTGGTTCTAATGAACCGGTTACTCCCAATGATCAGCTGAGTTTCCACGTTTATCTGCTCAGCTGAATTGCGCGCGTACAGTGGATTCAGCTGTTTTACTTACCAGGGCTGCCTTAGAAGGTAAGCCGCAGTGCTTGAAATTGGTGTATTTTGAACGCGGCGCACGGATGCACAAAGAACCGAACATAAAATATTTCTCTGGTCTTTTTAGAGTTGTCAACAGAAAGGGAGGGGGGAGCAGCGTGGCAGTTTGCCAACCGAAAGTGAGGAGGTTGGGGAGGAGCATGGGCCAGTCCTGGAATCTGAGGAGGGCTCTGCGTCGGAGGCAGAGATGGGGCCAGGGCCGTCCGACAATGATCAGCTGCCTTCGGAGTCAGAGATCAATGGGGAAGAAGAACAGCTGGAGCCTGTTCCCAGTGTGCGCATGCACAGAGCTGCCAGACGAAGGGAACAACTAAGCAACAAGGGGTTGACTCGGGAGTAAGGGCACAGGTGGACGGTGAATGTCCCCTCCCATAGAGTATAAAAGAGGAGCAAAAGGGGAATGGGGTTTGTAGGAGACAATTAGTTCGTTTAATTAGTATGAAGATCTGTTCCTGACTTGTCAAATCATTGCTGCTACAGCGTGGCGTTTGGAAGAGATCGCCCTGGCAACTCTCCCAGACCGATAAAGGTCTGTCGTTGTGCAATCTCTTGAAAGACTTATTGGCCGGGACTTTGCTGGAGAGGAATTCCCATTTCAGCTAAATAAAAGGGGTTTGATTGGGACGAGGAGTCGGCTTCGTGCTTTTGGGGAAAACCGGGTCAGAACATTTCCGTTTTGCCTCACCTGGTCTTCCGGTTGCCGGCAACAGGAATAAGGCACCGAGCAAAACTCCCGGCTGGGATTTTGGGGTGTGCAATTGAAGTACATGTTTTGGGACCAGTCTCTGTAGGAGACCCCTCCGCAGCAGCCGAACTAGATGGAAAGGAAGGAGAAGTAGCTGATAAACCACTTTTTTTTTGGTGCCTTCAATAACTTTCAACAGTTGTATATAAATGCTTGCAAGACATTTAAAAGAGCGCAGGGAAGAGCAACAATGAGGATTTTAAGGCTCAAACATATAAAGAACGGTTGCTGGAATTGGGAACATCTAGTTTAATGAAAAGGAGAACTAGGGGAGACATGACAGCAGCCTTCCGATATCTGAGGGGCTGCCCCAAAGAAGAGGCAGTCAAGCTATTCTCCAAAGCCCCCGAAGGCAGGAGAAGAATCAATGGCTGGAAACTAATCAAGGCTAGAAGCAACCTGGAATTAAGGAGAAACTTCCTGACCTTGGGAATAATAATTATCTGTGGAAGTTTTTTTAAGAAGAAATGAAGAGTTGTGGGTTCACCAACATCGGAGGTAGTAAAAAAATTCCGAATCCCACCACTGCTTCCCATCAAAGGGGGTCCTTATTTTTCTACTTGCATTTTTTTTTTTTAACATGCTTTCGGATTGCTAGGTTGGCAGAAGCTGGGACCAGGAAAGGGAGCTCCCTCCGCGACGCGGCGCTGGGGATTCGAACTGCCGACCCTTTCTGATCAACAAGCTCAGCGTCTTTGCCTCTGAGCCACCGCCTCCCTTAATCCATAATCCTGATTATTTTTTTTTAAAAAAGAGAACCACCCTAGTTCCCAGAACCTCCTTCAAAAAATACAGGTTCTCACATGGCCTCTAACTCCTGGATGATCCACCCGCCAGCTTCCGTTTGAAAGTCAGGATGGATGAATTTTGGGTCCTGGTCATCCTCTGTCGTTGGGCAACCCAACAGAGGTTGGGTTCCGAAGACCAAAGAAAGACCAGGCGGTCCCAACCAAACCCTACCTCCTTCTGAGCAAAATCAATGAGGTTCTGGAGGTCCAGGTCATCTCGGTAATGCACAATGGCGCTCTTGACCATGGCGTTCACCTTCTCTCGCACCTGGAACCAAAAAAATAGCGCTAGCGTGTATGTGTAGCTTCCCAGTGGCTTCCCAGCCCTCTCTAAGCGGTTTACAGAGTCAGCCTCTTGCCCCGCAACCATCTGGGTCCACATTTTACCCACCTGAGAAGGATGGAAGGCTGAGTCAACCTTCGGCCGGTCAGGATCGAACTGTTGGCAGTCGGCAGTGAGATAGTCTGCAATGTGGCATTCTAACCACTGTGCTACCATGGTCCATCCTTCCTTCCTTTCATCTTCCCATCCAGTCTCTCTACTCTCTCTCACCCTCCTTCCTTCCTTCCTTCCTTCCTTCCTTCCTTCCTTCCATCCATCCATCCATCCATCCATCCATCCCTCCTTCACCTGTCCTTCCGCTTCCTTCCTTCCTTCCTTTCACCCATCCACCCTTCTTTCCTTCCTTCCATCTATTCATCCTCTCTCTCTACTTTCTCTCTCCCGCCCTTCTCTGCTTCCTCCCTCCTTCCCCACTCCCTGTTATTGCCTTCCATCCGTCCTTCCTTTCTATCCTTCCTTCCCCCTCACCTATGTTCCTTCTCTCCTTCTATCCATTCCTTCCTTCCTCCCTCCCTCAGGAATAAGCTCAGAGAGCCCAAAGGGCCCCACACTCCTTCTCCTTCCATCCTTCCTTCCTTCCTTCCTTCCCTCCCTCCTCCTCCCCCCTTCATGCCTTCTTTTCCCCTTTCTCCCCCTCCTCTCCACAACCCTCCCTCCCTTCTAGCACTGATGATGTTACCTAGCTGGGTCGTGAAACATCCAAGCTCAGAGAGCACCAAGGACCCCACAGTCCTTCCTTCCTTCCTTCCTTCCTCCCTCCCTCCCTCCTCCACCTCTTCTCCACAACCCCCATTCCCTCCTAGCACTGATGCTGTTCCCTAGTTGGGTCATGAAATGTCTGCAAGGAAGCCACCCAGCTCAGGGGACACCAGGGACCCCACAGTCAGTCCTTCCTTCCTTCCTTCCTTCCTTCCTTCCTTCCTTCCTTCCTTCCTTCCTTCCACCCTCCCTCCCCTCCCCTTTCCTTTATTCCTTCTCCTTTCTCTTCCTCCTCCTCCTAACCCCCCATTCCCTCCTAGCACTGATGCTGTTCCCTAGTTGGGTCATGAAATGTCTGCAAGGAAGCCACCCAGCTCAGGGGACACCAGGGACCCACAGTCAGTCCTTCCTTCCTTCCTTCCTTCCTTCCTTCCACCCTCCCTCCCCTCCTCTTTCCTTTATTCCTTCTCCTTTCTCTTCCTCCTCCTCCTAACCCCCCCCCCATTTCCTCCTAGCACTGATGCGGTTCCCTAGTTGGGTCATGAAACGTCTGCAAGGAAACCGCCCAGCTCAGAGAGAGCACCTGGGGCCCCTCCCCCCATTGCCCCGCCCCCTGGGCAGGCCAGAGTCTTTTTGCACCCACCTTGTCAGAGAAGGCGAATCCCAGAATGCCCGCAGCCAGTTGCAACAGGAAGAGGAAGGCCAAACAGGAGGAGAACTGCAGGGGTAAAAGGTTCCTTTTTTAAAATCCCATTTCCACACCCAACCATCTCGGCCAGGGTCTCTGGGCAGCGAAATACACAGGTGGTCCTCAGCTTATGACAGCTGAAATCACAATGTCCATTCATGCGTTGTAAATCGAGTCATCGCGTCACCAGAACCCGATTTCCCCCAGCGTTTTCCATGGTCGTAAAGCGAACCGTCATTGTTGTTAAACAAGTCCAGATTCCCCAAGCGACTTTTCTATCGGAAATGCCCGGCAAGGTTGACATGCACAGAGCCCCAGAATGTTGAAACGGTCATAAGTACATGCCAGTGGCCAATCAACTTCTGAGCATGTGGCCGTGTGGAATGCTGTGACCGTCATAAGGGTGAGGATCAGTTGTATACAACTTTTGGGTGCATAGGCTGACTCTGTAAACTGCTTAGAGAAGGCTGGAAAACACAGTGAAGGGCTTTTGCTAAGTGGGAAGGAAGGAAGGAAGAAAAGAGGGAAATAAGGAAGGAGGGAGGGAGGAAGGAGAGGGAAAGGAAAGAGGGAAAGAAGGAAGGAAAAAAAAGGAAGGAAGGGGAAGGAAGGAAAAGAGGGAAGGAAGGAAAGGAAGGAAAGAGGGAAAGAAGAAAGGAGGAAGGGAAGGAAAGGAAGGAAGAATGGAAGGAAGGTTAGGAAGGAAGGAAAAGAGGAAAGAAGGAAGGAAGGAAGGAAAAAGGGAAGGAAGGAGGGAAGGAGGAAAGAAGGAAGGAAGAAAAGGGGGGAAAGGAAGGAGGGAAGGAGGGAAAGAAGGAAGGAAAAGAGAAAAAAGCAAGGGAAAGAAGGAAGAAAGGAAGGAAAGAAAGAAGGAAAAGAGGGAAAGAAGGAAGGAAGGAAAAAAGGGAAGGGAGGAGGGAAGGGAGGAAAGAAGGAAGGAAGAAAAAGAGGGGGAAAGGGAAGGAAGGAAGGAAGGAAGGAGGAAAGAAGGAAGGAAAGGAGAAAAAAAGCAAGGGAAAGAAGGAAGAAAGGAAGGAAAGAGGGAAGGAAAGACTGTGGTGGGGCAATGCTTAGAATGCAGCATTGCAGGCTGACTCTGCCCACTGCGAACAGTTCGATCCTGACCTGCTCCGGTCAAATGAGGACCCCGACTGTTGTGGGGGGGGAGGGCAAGAGGCTGACTTTGTCAACCGCTTAGAGAGGGCTGTATAAAAGCCCTGTGAAGCAGTATATAAGTCGAAGGGCTTTTGGGGTGGCTAGCCTTGACCGTACATAGAGGACCCGCTCACCGTCTGCAGTAAACAGATGTTTTCCCGCAAGGAGCCAACGCAGCCACAGAAAGTGAGGAAGAACATCAGGACGCCAACCACCACCAGCAAGATGGCTGGATCCATAGCAAGGCAGGCCACGGCGGCTTCTACGGAGGACAGAGGGAAAGAAACAGGTGTGTCCAGTTTGGCCACATTTTTGGATCCAACAAAACCATCATATTAGGTTGGTTCTCCCTTCCACTTCAACCATGGAATCAGGGGTGGGATTCTAACCGGTTCGGACCGGTTCTATAGAACTGGTTGTTATGATCCTGCGCAGTTCGGAGAACCGGCAAATTGTGCCCCTGGCTGGCACAATTCCCCTCCCCACCCAGTGTTGTGGTTCGCCGGCAGCAGGTGCGGATGGCTGAGGTCTCGGAGAGCGAGGACTCAGATGAGGGGGTCTGCGTGTGATGCAGGGATGGGGCCAAGACCACCAGGAAGTGGGGTGCTGCCTTCGGAGGTTGTGGAGGCTGGCAGCAGTGAGGAAGAGCACCCCGAGGAGCCTGTGCCAAGTGCGTGTGTGCGCAGGGCTGCTCGAAGGGAAGAGCGGCTGCAGCAGCACGAGCGATTCAAGAGTCAGGTTGGAAGATAATGGCCCCTCCCTGAGAAGATATAAAAGCCAGCTGAGAAGCTGCAGTTCTTTGCAGAAAGCAAAGACGTTTGATACTCGAGCCCGGTGGAGGTTAGGAATATCCGAGTTGGTGTTTCGAGACTCTTTTGTGTTTGAAATATTTCTTGGCAACTTTATCTAGTGTTCTTGGCAGCCTTGCACCGCCTTGGCAAGGCTCGTTCTTATCGGAGACAATTAGTTTGAAACAGCTCTTTTCACCGGGAAGGAACGGATTTCGCAGAGAAGCATTAAAAGCTTTTGCTGTTACCTCCGTTTCATGTTGGTTTCCTTGGAACCAGGTTTGGGTCAGAACACCCAGTCAGTCCTTATCGCGCATGTGCGACATCGCACACATGCCCAACATCGCTGACTGCGTACTCCCCTGTCCAGTCACTCCTTAAGATATTTATTTTCTAATAGAATATTTCGAATTTTAGGAAATAATGAATATATAAAGAGGTATTTCTTTTTTTGGTACCATATCTATAAAATGTTTTTAGGATAGATTTGGGAGGATTATATGAATTGTTATAAAATAAACTAAATCAATTGTAGTTATCCCGCAAAGTATGAATGAACAAAATTATCTTCAAATGACTGATTGATTGTGATACGAGGGTATTCAATTTTTGATTGATAATATGAGTTATCATGCAGTGTAACTGTAATTGAGACTATGAAATGGATGCATAAAAAATTTGTAAACCAACCGACATGCTGCTTGTACATTTATGAAAGAAAGTTGGATGTTTTCATGTTTTGTTTGTTTTTGTTTGTCTTTAAAAACCAATAAAACTTGTTTTTTTTTTAAAAAAAAAGATATTTATTTTCTTTTTTCTTCTCCCGACGATCAGCTATGCCAGAATCCCCCTCACTGTCTCACTGCTTTGCCCAGGAGGCTTCCCTGAGACCCAGAAGGCCCCAAAAATGAGAGGGGGGCTATTGCCCCCCCAAAAGAGAAGCCACCCACCCACCCAGTCACATGGCCACGCCCACCTAGCCACGCCCACCAAACCAGTTGTTATAAAATTTGAATCCCACCCCTGCATGGAATCCTAGGCTGGAAGGGACCTTAGAGGTCTTCTAGTCCGACCCCGCCCCCCCCGCTTGAGCAGGAAGGACTTTTAGAACAACAGAGCGGGAAGGGACCTTGGAGATCTTCTAGTCCAGCCCTTGGCTCAAGGAGGAGACCCTAGACGGTGGGGGGAGGGGGCGTTTCCTTGATTTACGAACATAAAACAGTCGTAAGTTACTCCTCTCGGCGGAATTTTAACTTGGAACAGGCGCTAAACAAATGATTTTAAGTCAAGGACTAACCGTAGCTCCTGGGGAAATGAAGCACGCTGGGTGGGACCCCTGTTGCTAAGGCCTTACCTCCATGTCCCAAAGGTGCGTTTTTTTTCCCCCAAGAGGCAACTCGACTTTCTGGTTTTTCTTTCAAGATGTTTTGCTTCTCATCCCGGAAGCTTCTTCAGTTCTGACTGGATGGTGAGGAATGGAGGGATTGATACTCCTTGCAGACAAAGCTGGTCATTTGCATCCCTTTAGAGGGTCGTTGAGGCCACTTGGGGGTTTCTCTGTGTCCTCAGGGTCACACCTGAGTGGTGCAAATGGGTCTGGAGCCTTCTGACTGGATGGTGGGGAAGGAAGTATTGATACTCCTTGCAGGCAGCTGGTCATTTGCACCTTTTTAGAGGGTTGTTGAGGCCACTTGGGGGTTTCTCTGTGTCCTCAGAGTCACACCTGAGTGGTGCAAATGGTTGGGGAGCCTTCTTGGAATTGCACAGTCCTTTCAGCAGTTCCAAGGAGGCTCCACACCCATTTGCACCACTCAGGTGACCCTGACGACACAGAGAAACCTCCAAGTGGCCTCAACGCTCTCTAGAAGGATGCAAATGACCAGCTGTCTGCAAGGAGTATCAGTCCTTCCATTCCTCACTATCCAGTCAGAAGGCTCCACACCCTTTGCACCACTCAGGTGACCCTGAGGACAAAGGTAAACCTCCAAAGTGGCCCCAACGACTCTATAAAAGACTGCAAATGACCAGCTGTCTGCAAGGAGTTTAAATCCTTCCATTCCCACCAACCAGTCAGAAGGTTCCACACCCATCTGCACCACTCAGGTGACTCTGAGGACACAGACACATCTCCAGGCGGCCTCAACGTCTCTTTAAAAAGGATGCAAATGACCAGCTGTCTGCAAGGAGTATCAATCCTTCCTTCCCCACCATTAAGTCAGAACGGAAGAAGGTTCTTGGATGAGAAGCGAAAACCTCTTCAAAGAAAAAACAAAACAAAACCAAGACATGTCCAGTTGCCTCTTGAAACCAAAGCATCTCTGGGACTGCCCTGACTTGGGTGGCGGAGAATCTCCACAGACCTTACCTGCATGCTTGAACAGCCGCGCATAGATCCCGACAGCCACCAGCACCATGGAAATCACCTGTACAGAAAAAGACCGGAAGCATCGGAACTGGTCCTTGGTCAGGAATGGGAGTCACAAGGATCGGGTGGTCCATCCTTCCAAGTTCCTTGAACCCCCCAGATCTGGAGAACAAGCGTGGGAAGTTATAAGCCCGAAGGTTTAGCCATTAATCTTCAGGTTTTTTCCAATAATAATAATAATAAAAAACTTGTATTCTTATTTGGAGAATATTTGTAGCTCGGGGTTGAAATTAGGGATCCTTGGTGCTCTCGGAGCTGGGTGGTTTCCTTGCAGACGTTTCGTGGGCCAACTAGGTAACATCATCAGTGCTAGAAGGGGGTGTGGTTGTAGAATGGAGGAGGAGGAGAAGGAAGAGGAAGGGGACTGCGAGAAGGGAAGGGGGTTTGCAGGGAGGAGCAAGAGAGGAGGAGGAGGACTGTGGGGTCCTTGGTGCTCTCTGAGCTGGGCGGTTTTCTTGCGGATGTTTCATGATCCAACTAGGTAACATCATCAATGCTAAAAGGGAGTGAGGTTTGCGGAGGGGAGGAGAAGGAAAAGGGAGGAAAGAGGAGTTGGTTGTTTTCTTGCAGATTACCCAATTAGATAACACGATCAGTGATGGAAGAGAGTGAGGTTTCATCACCATAGCACTGATGATGATACCTAGTTGGGTCATGAAACGTCTGCAAGAAAACCACCAAGCTCAGGGAGCAGTAAGGACCCTACAATTGTTTTCTTCTTCTTCCTCCTCCTCCTCCTCCTCCTCCTCCTCAATCCCCATTCCCTTCTAGCACTGATGATGCAACCTAGTTGGGTCATGAAACGTCTGCAAGAAAACCATCCCAGGCCAGAGAGCACCAAGGACCCCACAGTTCTCCTCCTCGCCCTTCTCCTCTTCCTCGCAAACCCCACTCCCTTCTAGCATTGATGACATAACCTGGCTGGGTCATGAAATGTCTGCAAGAAAACCACCCAGCTCAGAGAGCACCAAGGACCCCTCGAGTTTTTCAACGGAGACTTTTAGAACCTCACTTCATCCTGGCCACCTCCCCGCGGGATTTCTCCCGGGTATTTTAATCCACTGGGATATTCTATTTATCCCATCCCACAATTGGATAGAAGGTCCTTTGTACGTTTTGGGAAGAGAACCCCCCCCCTTCCCAATTCGCCAATCGAAGAACGCCTCCCACTAGGGCAACATCTAGATTGGCATTTGTCAATCTCAGCAACTTCCACTCCTCAAATTCCCCAGCTGGTTCGGTAACTTCAGGGCGGGTGGACTTCCACTCCCAGAATTCCCCAGCCAGGTCAGCAATTTTAAGCCGAGTGGGGGAATTCTGGGAATTGAAGTCCACAGATGGCAAAGTTGTCCCTACCTGCTTTCCAGCACCACAACTGCATCACTTTTTGCAAGATGCCGGCAGGCACATCCTAGTTGCCATCAGCAAAACCCATCTTGGGGGGGTGGAGTGGGCAAAGACCCGGATCTGGAGCAGCCCCTCTCTTGTTCCAAATCCAGCCGCCCTACTCAGCCTCCTACTTACTACCCCGAGTTGAAGAGACCTCCGGGTTCAAATATGGTGTAGTAGGGTCTCCTGCTTGGGCAGGGGGTTGGACTAGATGACCTACAAGGTCCCTCTTCCAACTCTGATGTTATCTGTTAAAGGCAGAAGGGTGGAAACCTCGCTTTAAGACCCTTTCCCACGCCCCCCAAGCCGCTCCCCCCCACGCCCCATTTGGGGGGCCAGCAAACCACGCAGCCCCGATCCCGCTTCCAACACGGGTCAAGACCGGATGCGCGAGTGCCCAGTTTGACTCCATCCACACCCGCGGCCGCTTTAGCCGCGATCCCTTGCAAATGCACGCATTCTCACGAGCGGCGTGTATTTCCAGAGAGTGGGATTCAACGGGGATCGCGCGTGACCCCCTCCTCTTGCAAGGGGCAAAAGCCCGAGCGCTCCTCCCGGCTGGAACTCGGAGCTCCGCATTCCCACCGCGGGGCGGGCTTTTGCACGCGTTGCGTCGCCCCCTTCCCACGCCTCCTGCCCGACTCTCACCCAGAAAAGCAGGTTGAAAAAGACGAGCAGGTACTTGACCAGGGGGTTGACCTCACGCTCCGGGAGAAGGGCCATATAAATAGATAGATAGATAGATAGATAGATAGATAGATAGATAGATAGATAGATAGATAGATAGATAGATAGATAGATAGATAGATAGATAGATAGATAGATAGATAGATATAGATATAGATATAGATATAGATATAGATATATAGATATAGATAGATATAGATATAGATCTCCCTGGCTTCCAGCGGGTCCCGGGTGCTAAGCCAAGTCCAGCTTCCGCCCAGCGAAACCAGTCCAAACCAGTCCAGTCCAGTCCAGTCCAGTCACCTAAGCCCGACCCTGGCTCGCGCCGACCTTTGTAGTCCGGTAAGGTGCATCCCTCCTCCAACCCGCCCAACGGCGCGGCGATTGGTCCGGCTGGGCGTCACCTTTTCCCCCCCATTGGCCACCCGCTCTTTCATTCATCCCCCCCTCCCTTTGCAAGGGGTGGGTTTCCTTGCCACCTGCCCGGCCGATCCGCTGCTGGCGAACGGAAACGCTCCTCGGGGGAGCCGAGGAGGGCGGCGGGTTCCCACGCTGTCAAGATGATTTTAGAATAGAATGGAATAGAATAGAATAGAATAAGGAAAGAATGGCATAGGAGAGGAGAGGGGAGGGGAGAGAGTGTGGAGTGGAGAGTAGATTAGAGTAGAATGGAATGGAATGGAAAGGAATGGAATAGAATAGAGAAGAAAGAAGAGAGAGAAGAGAAGAGAAAAGAAGAGAAGAGAAAATATGGAAGGGAAGGAGGGAAAAGAAAGAGAATGGAAAAGGGAGGGGAGAAGGGAGGAAGGGAAGAAGAAGAAGAGAAGAGAAGAGAAGAGAAGAGAAGAGAAGAGAAGAGAGAGAAGAGAGAAAATATGGAAGGGAAGGGAAGGGGGAAGAGAATGGAATTGAATAAAATAGGACAGAAGAGGAGTAGAGAAGACTATAATAGAATAGAAGAAAATAGAAGAGAAGAGAGGAAGAGAATAGAATAAAATAGAAGAGGAAGAGAAGAGAAGAGAAGAGAGTATGGAGTGGAGAGTAGAGGAGAGTAGAATAGGGTAGAATAGTAGAGGAGAGGAGAAGAGAAGAGAAGAGAAGAGAATGAGAATAGAATAGAAATATAATTCTTTTATTGGCCAAGTGTGATTGTACACCCAAGGAATTTGTCTTGGTGCAAATGCTCCCAGTGTACATAAAAGAAAAGAGACATTCATCAAGAGTCAAGAATCATCAGGTACAACACTTAATGATAGTCATGGGGTTACAAATAAGCAATCAAATCATAATAGTAAACAGTCAATATGAATAGTAAGGCTACCAGTGACAACGTTACAGCCCTACAGTCACAAGTGGGAGGGGATGGGTGATGAGGAGCGATGAGAAGATTAACAGTAATAGTAATGCAGACCTAGTAAATAGTTGGACAGGGTTGAGGGAATTATTTGTTTAGCAGAGGGATGGCATTCGGGGGAAAAAACTCTCCGGATATTTTGTCTGGACCATTCTGCAAAAAAAATGCACATATATGTGGAACCTCGCCGAAACATCGCCAAGATACTCTTAATCTTACACAGGAAAAGACCTGAACACACCTAAACCTACATACCTGTACCGTGAAAATCTACAAATAGATATATAGGTTTAGGTGTCTTATACATATACATACACATACGCATAGATAAATAGATAGATAGATACTCCCCTATTATTATTCCCCGTGTGTGTGTGTGTGTGTGTGTGTGTGTGTTTATATATATATATATAGATAGATAGATAGATAGATAGATAGATAGATAGATAGATAGATATAGAATGACCACTCAGGCATCATCACAAAATCTCCAGAACCGTAAAGCCTACAAACTTGAAATTTGGCACCTATGTTCTTCTTGGCTTCCAGATGCTCACTAAGAAAGGATTTTTCAAAATGACCATCAGAGCATTTAAAGTATTTCCTATATTATTATTATTATTATTATTATTATTATTATTATTATTATTATTATTATTATTAACACGCTCTGATGCTAAAGAGTTCTACTCCCTCTCCCCAGCTGAAAAGAAATCTCTTCCAAAGGCAAAACACAAGCAGAGGAGAGGAGTTTCACTTTCAGTTTTAGTTTCACAGCACCAAGCAGCTTTTAGTACAGAACAGGTTGAGCTAAGCCTCTCCCAGGCTTCTTGATGTCTCCTTCTTGCTCACACAGCAAATACTGTTTCAGTTTCCAAACAGCCCTCAACTCTCTCTCACACCAACAGGACGCTAGTCAGATAAATACCAATGGATGCTGGTAGGCAGAGGAAGGATTTTTTTCCCCTTATTTTCCTCCCAAAAAACTAAGCCCAGCCACATAGTTTCGTAGCGAAGGACAAGGATCGAGCTGGTGTTGAATAGCTCGAACCATAAAAATGGTAATCTTTGTGACACAGTCAGTGCCACTGATCCCAGGCTCATTTGATCCTACTTCAGAGCGGTGTTAGCAGGAGTGGGATTCAAATTTTTTAACAACCGGTTCTGTGGGAGTGGCTTAGGTGGTTGACATGGCTTGGTGGTCATGTTATTGGCTGGGCGTGGCCAACTCAATATCACTCACATAGAGGCACTCATCTCCTCACCTGGCCTTTCATGACTGTGGGGATGCTGTAACAGTCGTAAGTGTGAAAAAGGGTCATAAGTCACTTTTCTCAGTGCCATTGTAACTTTGAATGGTCCCTCCACACAAGCAAAGTACCAGCAAAGGAGGGGAAAAAACTCCAGAGAAGTTCCTGAGGCAGGAAGTCTAGTCCTGCCAAGAATGTAATAAGGGTTAACAGAGAGGCAGTTTCTGTAAGCAACACCAGAATGTTTCCTTCCTGCCTTCCTTACAGGATTAGCCCAGTAAAATGGAAAAAAATAAAAGGAGATTTCCTCTAACAACTGGTTCTCCGAACTGCTTAGAATGTTAACAACCGGTTCTAGCAAATAGGTGTGAACTGGTAGAATCCCACCCCTGGGTGTTAGTACCAAGAGCTAAATTTCTAGAGAAGGTGCTGGAAGCAGTCCTGAAGTTATGACCACGGTTGAGCCCCAAATTTCTGCTGCCAAACGGGACAGCCGTTGACTGAATTTCTCCCCATTTTACAACCTCTCCCCTGCCACCATTGTTAAGTGAATCGCTGCCGTCCCTTAAGTTAGTAAACCGGTCATTAAGTGAATCCAGCTTCCCTGTTGAATTTGCTCGTCAGAAGGTTGCCAAAAGGAGGCACGTGACCCCAGGACACTGCAACCGTCGTAAGTACGAGTCGGTTGCCAAGCGTCTGAATTTGGATCCCATGGACCACGGGGAGAGGCTGCAATGGTCATCAGTGTGAAAAACGGTCATAAGTCATCTTTTTTCCGTGCCATCGTAACTTCGGTCGCTAAACAAACTGCTTTAAGACGAGGACTGTCTATAATGCGGGGAAGGTGGAAGGAAAGAGAAGGAGAGGGTGACCACCAGCAGAGAAATTAGGGTTACGATTGCAGGGAAGTTGGAAACAGTGAGAATGTGGACGACAGCATCTTTGGGAGACTTAAAGGTCCTGTACAAAGTTAGTACCCAGCCCCATCCTAGAAGCTTTAAATACTTTGGGATATACTAAAAAGGCAGAATATTATATTTCCCCCTGTTGGAAGCTGATACCCACCCCTCTCCAAGGAAAATGAAATATTTTGGGGTATACTAAAAAAAAAAAAAAAAGGCAGAATATTTCCCCTAAAAAGAAAAGCAGAGAGGCACAAACTCACCTCAGAAGCAGAAACTCAGCCCCCCTCCACCCCCAACCTTCGCTAATGGACCGTTACTCTGGCCTGGGCCAGCCTATTCTACATAACAAAGACCTACTCCAGGTGGAGCCCTAATAGGAATTGCCCAAAGCCTTTTTCATGACATCATCATCCAGCAAAGGCGCAACCAAGCCCGGGACTCAGGACAGCCTATCGAGTTGCCCCTGCGTGGCCCCATGGGAGCCTGACAACCAATCAGAAGACAAGCTCCAATTCAAATCCCAACCGAGGGCATAAAACCCAGGCGCTCTCGGCATTTCTGCCCCCCTTTTTTTTTCCACCCAGGAGCACCAAGCCATGGGGTCCTGCTGTCCACCATTAAACCATGTTTCCAAACAGCCTCCATTGTTTTCAGGGTCTTTCTCCCCAATTGGAACTGAATCCAGATGGACATTTCTTCCAACAAGGCCAAAAGACCTCCAGCTCCAAGATGG
Source organism: Pseudonaja textilis (assembly GCF_049901715.1). NCBI lineage: Eukaryota > Metazoa > Chordata > Lepidosauria > Squamata > Elapidae > Pseudonaja > Pseudonaja textilis. The sequence continues at coordinate 74,140,330 of NC_141994.1, forward strand.
TGGGATTCAGACGTGACCCTCCAGATTGGATTCTCTAGCAAGCAGGGCTCACTGCATTGCACAACATTCCTAAGGACCTTCCATCGGCAAACTTCAACCAAACCTACCTCAGACAAACTTGACCCTCACGTGGCCCCGTGGGAATCTGACGATCGAATACTTGTTCTTGAGCAGGAACAGGAAGTTTAAGTGCAAAGCTCAAGAGAAGGTATAAATACACCCCCCCACACACACACACTCTCAGCTGCAGCAGAACCATGGGCTTGGTGGTTCTGCTTCATCAATAAATGGACTCTTTTTGCAATCAGCCTCCAGCCTCCATTTTGTCTCCAGTGCCTTTCTCTCAGCTTGGAACTGAACCGGATGGATATTTCTTTCAACAGCCCAGTTGGGAGACAGGTAGATCCTCCTGGAGAAAGATCTATCCATGTAGTAATCTCATTAATTTAGGGATCTTCAAAGATGGCCACTTTAAAACTTGTGGACTTCAACTCCCAGAATTCTTCCCAGAATTAATAGATAAGCTAGGATAGACCTATGGCGGATTGTTTTTCACCCATGGTAACTGCAACAAGATTATTATGCAAAGATGGAAAAAAACCACTGTCATTTATCCACAATGGGGAATAATTGGAGAAAAGGGCAAAATTCGAATAGATGGCAAAATGGACTTACTTGATTCGGGAAAATAACTCCATTTGCAAATGACCGGAAAACCTTCACGGACTTTTTGCTGAAAAAAAAAAATATTGTGATTTATGCATTGAGTGATTAGAAAGTGTAGAGAGCATGATATTCCTATACAGAGCCCTGGTATCCCTATAAAGGGAGTGCTCAACTTACAACAGTTCGTTTAATGACCGTGCAAAGTAACAGCGGTACTGAAAAAAAGTGACTTATGGGGTTTTTTCTCCCCCCACTCACAATTATGACCTCTGCAGCTTCTCCACAATCATGGGAATCAGAATTCAGAAGCTTGGTAACCGATTTGTATTTATGGAAACAAATCGACCCAAAACTAGAAGGAAATTTCCTGGCAGAGGTAACAATTAACCAGTGGAACAGCTTGCCACTAGAAGTTGTCGGTTATCCATCCCTGGAGGTTTTCAAGAAGAGACTGGACAGCCGTTTGTGTGACACGATACCGGATCTTCTGCTCAAGCGGGGGTTGGACTAGAAGACCTCTGATATCCCTCCCAGCTCGGTTACTCTGTAATATATGCTATAATAATATATTAGTTTTATAGTATTGTTTATTTATTGATCACATTTTAAAACCACCCATCTCTCTCAAAGAGGAACTCCAGACGGAATAAAAAATAAAATATCAAAAACTCCAAACAAACAAAAAAATGGTACAATTTGAAATAGAGGCGAGGATGGTTCAAAGTCAACATTCCATAGCAATTCAAGTGAATTTTTTCCTCCCAGGAAATCGGTATTACTCTTCACAGGACAGCCTTCCTGGAGTCTGCAGTCCAGAGCGTTGGACTACACAGTGCACAGCCCTGCACATCTGGAAGATATAATTCGTCTAATCACACGCCCTGATTTTTTTAGGGTGATTTTTTTTTTTAGGGGACGTGCATGTTCAGAAGCGTGAGATTTTGGAAGAAATTCTTGCTTTTCTTGTCGAAAAGTGGGCCGCTCCCTTCCTTTGACCCGAGTTGCAATTTGTTCTCAAAAGTCCCTTCCTTCAATTTCTTCCTCTTTATCGTGACCGTTCCTTGTTTCTATTCAAGTTAAGTTTCGTTTTCATGTATTTTTATTATTTTTGGTATCTCCTGGCTCGAGCAAAACTGCTTCTCCCTGTAATTGCTTCTTCCCTTATGGGCAACCTCTGCTGGCAGATGCTTGTGGTTTTAGTTCTGTCCAATAATCCTAATTCCTCCCACAGACACACAAGGAAGTCTGTGTTTTTTTTCCCTTTTGCAAAGCTGCAGCCAAATTCAAGACCTTCCGTGCTGGGAGAGGCCTAAAACTCTTTAGCGAAACGGAGGCTTGAGAATTCCTTTCCAGCACAAGAGGCAAAAATGGACTCTTAATAATATTTAATACATCTTTTTTTTTTAATGTATGCACCGAGCTGAAACATTTTTTGTATTCTGTCTTTCCAGGAAATGCCCGTGCTAAGTTTCAAAATTCAGGGTTTAACGACCACCGAGGAGAACAAGTTTTGGGCTGCTTTAAACAAGTTTTTGGTAAATTGAGTTTTATTATCCCAGTTGCTAAACGAGTTTTATCCCAATTTATGACCTCTTTTGCCACAGTTAAGTGAATTGCTTCAGTGATTAAGTTAGCAGCACGATTGTTAAACGAATCTGGCTTCCCCATAGACTCTAATTTACAGGTTAAGAGTTGGAAGCAGGAGACCTTGCAAATGGCAGTGCAATCTCTTCTTGAAAGTCTCAAGGGACACCGCAACTGTCATAAACATGAGTCAGTTGCCAAGTGGCTGAATTTTGATCACGTGCCCGTGGGGATGCTACCATTCTCCTTTCCTTTCATCAGACTATACTTTTAATTTAATGCTAATGGCAGATGTGTAACGGGTTAAATACCAAGAAAAATTCCCTTTCTGCTTCCCCCGCTTTCTATAGTGTAGTGAAAAGTTTCGTGGTCTCTTTTGAAGAATTTCAGAATAACCAAGCATTCTCAGCAATTAAATCTCAATTCCTGTTCCTGTGAAACTTCCTTTCTGCCAAGCACATCTGGAACTGTAGCCAAAGGACAAATTTTGCTAACCCTGAAAAATCATCTATCTCAAACCTATTATGACCCAAGACTGAGAAACAGAAGAAAATTCATTGCAGGTAGTCCTTGAATTAAAATAGCTCATTTAGTGACCATTCAAAGTTACAATGGCACTGAAAAAAAATTGAAGACAAACCGTTTCCATAACTCAGGAGTAAAAATTACTCATATAATCCACTAGAGGTCCCCCCCAAAAATTGATCTTTCGTACTGTATCAAGACTGAGTTAAATGACACGCACTAGGGGGATAATTGACGTCACTACAAATTGTTTATTTTGTGAGGTTTATGTGAATTCTGTCGCTCCCAGGGGATTTTTAGCCACACTGCAGTATTTAGAGGAAAAAGAAACAGGAATTTTCTCTCAGGGTGGAGAAAAACAAGGAATGTAATCTAAAAGATCTTTACAGGAGACTAGATCATAGATTTCTAGGACTGGAAGGGGCCCCAGAGGTCTTCTAGTCCGGGGGTCGCCAATCTTTTGGACCTCCGGGACCCCCAAAGTCATAATTTTAAATCCCGCGGACCAGAGACCCTGGAAAAATCCTCAAAAAAAAGTCTGCGGGAAAATTCCCCACCCCGTTTTCCTACCGATCGATCGTTCTTTATTTGGGATCGCAGGATACCATCTCCAGCTCTGTTCTCAGAGGGAGAGAGAGAGAGAGAGAGAGAGAGAGAGAGAGAGAGAGAGAGACTTTTGGCTTCATGCAAGGAAAGCAGCAGAAGCTGCAGAAGTCTTTCTTTCTCTCCCCAAAACTCTGCCAGAAATGAGTTTTTGCCGGCACAGCCTCTTGGAGCGTGACACCTTGCAGAGTCCCAAAGAGATTTCCTTGAGAAAAAAAACAGAAAACCAAAATTGCTCCTTCTCGGTGTCAATATCCAATCGCGGGGCAGGGAAAGGGCTTCTCCAGCCTGTTGGGAATTTCAGACCTGTAGAAAAGGGAGCCCCCACCCCTCAAGAACGAGCCAAGACCATAGTGGGTGTGCATTCTGGGCTCCGTAGTCCTTACTTGCACTCAAGGGTTGGAGAAGCATTGAAGCATTTCAATATGTATTTTTTTTAATGTTTGTTTTAATGCAAAACAAATGGAAGATGGATTGTTTGCATTTAAGCACAAATTTATTTTTTATAATTTTATAAAATTTATAAAATTTATAAATGTATAAATTTATGCATTCAGGAAAGGCTGATCGGTCAGGAAGCTAAGAATGACCAAAAAAAAAAAAATCCAAATCCAGCCAAATTTGGCCAAAGACTCTCCCTGTTGAACTTCGGCCCGCCCTCGCGCCACCAAAGATGGCCGAAGAGGCGCGGCTTCAACTTCCCTCCTAGGGAATTCTGGGAGTTGAAGTCCCCGCCTCTACAAATCTGGCCGACGTGGTGGGCGGGAGGGGAAAAAAACCGCTCGCACCTAAGGTGACCCGGCCCGCACCCGTGCGCATGCGTGGAGAGCCGCTTTTAAACCTCCCCCACCAAGTCCGCCCTTCCCGCCTCTCAGCCTGTGAGCTCACTTCCGGCGAGCGCGTGCAGCCGACCGGAGGCTTTTGGGAGAGGGGAAACATCCGCCGCCCCAACCGGAAGTCCCTCCGCCGCGGCCTTCCCCTTTTCGGCCCTGGAACCGGCGAAGCGTGCCGTCGTGAGGGGAGGCGGGAGGCCACGCTCGGGGCTCCAGTCGTCTCGCGCCCCCCCCTCCCCACCCCACGTCGTCTCCTCAACCGGGCCTCGGAGGCCTGAGTCGCGCCAAGGCCGGAACTCGGGCGCGCGGGGCGTGGTTTCCGGAGGGAGCGCCTTCCGGGTGGCTCCGGCGCGCTTCCGTCTCCTCCCGCAGCAGCAGCAGCGGCGGCGGCGGCGGTGGCTCGCTTCCTTCCCGCTAACAGACTCGGCGATGGCCGCGGAGGCTTGAGGGCCAGGAGGCGGCGGCGGCGGCAGCGGCATGGATCCTGTCGGGCCCGGCGGGGGCGCCGGCGGGAAGCCGAGCTTGCAGATGGTCTACCAGGCCGTGCAGGCGCTCTACCACGACCCGGACCCCAGCGGCAAGGAGCGCGCCAGCCTCTGGCTCGGGGAGCTGCAGCGCTCGGTGAGGGAGGCCCAAGCAGCCTCGGGGGCCCCGGGGAGGGGAAGGGAGCGGGAAGCGCGGCCCGAGTTGCCTCCGCCCCGGGGGGGAGGGGAGAAGGGAGGGGCTCGCCTCTTGCCAAGGGCCCCTCTTGTGGGATAGGGGGCTTCTCTCCCCCAGAGGGCCGGGGTGGGTGGCCGGGTGGGGGGCGGTCGCCTTCTCCCCTTCCTCTAAGGAGGGGAGGGGAGAAGAGAAGAGAAGGACGGGGGTCTCCCCCTCTGGTTAAATGGGGAGGGAGGCTGGGGTCTCTTTGCAACAGGCGGGGCCCTCCAATCCAGATCCCTTCAGAGAGGGGCTCATTTTGAGGTAGGGGGCTTCCCTCCCCAAGAGGATCAGGCTGGGGGGTCGCCTGTTGCAACGGGAACCCAGGCCTGTCCCCCCCTCCTCTAGTTAAAAGGGGAGGAGGAGGGTCCCTTTGCAAATTCTTGATCCCTGTCGTTGAAGGAGGGGAGGGGAGAAATACGAGGGTCTCCCCTCCTCTGGTTAAATGAGGAGGGGGCCTTTGCAACAGGCGAGCTCCTCCATTCCCCATCCCAATCTCCCCACTTTCAGAAGGGGCTTCCTTTTTGGGGTGGGGGCTTCTCCCCCAGAGGATCTGGGTGGCTGAGGGCGGGGGGTCTCCTGTTGCAACGGGACCCCAGGCCTCCTCTTTCTCCCCTTCCTCATTTGGGGAGGGGAGAAAGATGAGGGCCTCCCCTCCCCTGGTTAAATGGGGAGGAGGAGGGTCACTAGGGCCCCTTTGCAAAAGGTGACCCCCTTGCATTCTTGATCCCCTCCTCCTCCTTTCAGAGGGGCCTCCTTTGGGGGGCTTCTCTAGAGGATGTGGGGGGGTGGGAGCGGGTTGCCTTCTTCTCCCCTTCCTCATTTAAGGAGTGGAGGGGAGACCCTCATCCATGTTTAAATGAGGGGGCGCTGGAGGGCTTTTGGGGTCGGTGGATGGGATGACCTATTGCAAAGCGATCCCGGCCTCCTCCCCTTCCCCTTCCTCATTTAAGGGGAGAAGGATGAGGGTCTCCCCCTCCCCTGGTTAAATGAGGAGGGGGCCTGGGGTCCCTTTGCAACAGGCGACTCCTCCACTCACCCACCCCGATCCTCTAGGCAAGAGAAGCCCCCACCCCAAAAGGAGGGAGCGGGGAGGATGGGGAATAGAGGGGCTCGCCTTTTGCAAAAGGACCCCTATTTGACCAGGGGAGGGGAGGCCCTCCTCCTTCTCCCCTCCCCTCCTTAAATGTAGAAGGGGAGAAGGAAGAGGCCTGGGGTCCCTTTGCAACAGACAACTCTCTCCATTCCCCCATCCTGCGCCCCCTTTCAGAGGGGGCCTCCTTTTGGGGTGGGGGCTTCTCTTGCCTAGCAGATTGGGGTGAGTGGGTGGGATGGGCCCCTGAGCCCCCCCTTCTCCCTCCTCTCCGTATTTAAATAGGGGAAGGTCTCTCCTGACCTAGTAAAATGCAGAGGGGGAGACCTGGGATCCATTTGCAATAGGGATACCCCAAAAGGAAACCCCCCCTCTGATGGGGGGGCGTCTCCTGTTGCAAAGGCCTCCATCCCCTCCTCCTCCCCTCCCCTCCCCTCCTCAAAGGCTGAGAATGTGGACTCCAGTCCCTTTGCAAATAAGCGACCCCCCCTCTGTCCCCCATCTCGCTGGCCCCCCACTCAATCCCCTTGGGGGAAATCCTCACCCCAAAGGAAGCCCCCGAAAGGGGCTCACCCCACAAGAGTGGGTAAAGGGAGAGGCCCGCCTGGCCATCTCCCCCCACCACTCCAGAGTTTCTCTGGTAAGCACGGGGGGGGGGGAGGGAATAAGAGGGGGGTGTCTCTCGCCTTGGCACTCCAAATCGTCCCTCCCAGAGCTGTTGGGGGACCCCCACTCACCCCCCTTTTCCAGCCCTTTTTGTGAACATGCAGAAAGGGAGAGGCGAGCTGGGAAAACCTTGGCCCCGCTTGCATAGCAGGGTCAACGTGTGAGCAGCTCCACCCGGCGGAAAAGCCGCGTGGAACATAAAAATAATAAAATCCATCCCCCGAAAACTTTGCCGTTGTTGCGCAACGGGCAGCAACTCCTCCAGGTTTGGAAAGTGAAAGCTTGATCGCCTTGAGGCAAGGAAGCCAGCCAATGAAGAAGAAAGGACGGGCTTTCCCGCGAATGTTTCTTTCTTTTTTTCTTATCTTTCTAGTTGCAACTTTTTCCACCCCTCTAAAATGCAACTTTTTATTTTATTTTATTTTATTTTTCGTTTAAGAAGTGCAGCTCCTAGTTTGTGTTGTGACATGATGCAACTCCAGGCCTGCCAGGAATGAACTATTTTTTTTTCCCCCCAGGGGATTCATTTGGAAAAGACCAGAGTCTCTTCTGCTTTTGGGGGGGTGGTGGGGGCTGTTAATGTAGCTTTGAGCAGGCCAGAGCTTCCTGATTGGGAGTTGGGAGCGAGGATGACCTTCCTCCGCTTCACCAGAGCTCTTGGAATTGTATTTGCTTTTCTGGCTGGCAGAGATAGTGAAAGTCTCCCTTAACTTTTGTGCTTCCCTGGACGGTGTGGTCTGGCACCGTAGTTGCGGTGTTCGTTTTGGGGGTGCTTGGATGGTTTGGATCTAATGAAACCTCAGACTGTCTGGGAAGGAATTGTTTCAATTAGAAGAGACTCTCGGTAGCTCAGGGTTGAAAGGTTGGGGTCCTTCGTGGTCTCTGAGCTTGGTGGGTTTCTTGGAGACGTTTTCATGACCCAGCGAGGGAACATCATCAGGGCTGGGATGGAAGGAGGAGAAGGAGGACTACTACTTTGAGGTCCTTGGTGTTCTCTGAATTTGACTATTGTCTTGCAGGCGTTTCATAGCCCAACTAGGGAGCATCATCAGTGCTAGAACGGAGTGGAGTTTGTGGAGGAGGAGGAGGAGGACTATTGGGTCCTTGATGGTCTCTGAGCTTAGTGGCTTTCTTGCAGACGTTGTGTAGCCCAACTAGGGAACATCATCAGTGCTGGGAATGAGGGAGGAGAAGAAGTTCTTTGAGGTCCTTGGTGCCCCCTGAGCTTGGTTGTTTCCTTGCAGACGTTTCATGACCCAACTAGGGAACACCATCAGTGCTGGGAGAGAGAGGGGTGGAGGAGGAAGACGACTTCTTTGAGGTCCTTGGTGCTCTATGAGCTCGATTATTTTGGAGGAGAAAAGGAAGGAAGGAGGCAGGTGGGGAAGGACGAGAATTGTGCTTGCTGCTCTCTCAGCTTGGTGATTATATCCTTGCAGACGTTTCACGACCCAGCTAGGGAACGTCATCAGTGCTAGAAGGGAACAGAATTTGCAGAGAGGAGGAGGAGGAGAAGGATTGTGGGGTCCTTGATGGTCTCTGAGTTTTTCTTTGCTTTTTTTCTTCATTCCCTTCATTTCCTCCAACTAAGTAACTTCAGAATTGTTTCCTATTGCTTGTAGTTTGAAGGGATAACATACAATTGTATCTCCTGCTTCTAAGCCACGGTCCCTGGTGACCTTCTATCTATATAGTAACAGGAAAAGTCACTTTGTATACGAATATTTGTAGATTCACATCCATTCTTGAGAATGGCCAGCCTTTGCCATATTTCTACTTTATTACTATAGGTCTTCGGAAATCATATACAAAGAGGGTGGGTTTCAGGCAGCTTGCTTCTCTGGAAATCTGTATTTTCAGTGTTGTTTTTTTTTGAGGTTGATGTGCCATGCATGTTGATGTATCAGGTTCTTGGCATATTTCTTGGGAAGTTTCCTTTATTTCGTTGGATTCCGTATTTGTTAGATTTATGTCCGATCCCTCAGTCCTAAATGATTGGAATTGAAGTCTTTTTTCCTCTTAACAGAATAGAATAGAATTCTTTTATTGGCCAAGTGTGGTTGGACACACAAGGAAATTGTCTTGGTGCAAATGCTCTCAGTGTACATAAAAGAAAAGAGACATTCGTCAAGAATCATCAGGTACAACACTTAATAATAGTCAGAGGGTACAGTAGGAATAGGAATAGAATAGAATTCTTGATTGGCCAAGTGTGATTAGACAAGGAATTTGTCTCCAGATGCATAATCTCTCATTTGTCAGAGTCAAGAATCATCAGGTGCAACACTTAATGATAGTCATAGGGTACAATCAACAATCAAATCATACTAGGAAACAGTCCATATAAATCGTACTGATACAAGTGACAAAGTTGCACTCCTACAGTCACAAGTGGGAGGCGATGGGAGATAAGGAGCAATGAGAAGGTTAATAGTGATAGTAGTGCAGGCTTTGTAAATAGTTGGGTAGTGTTGAGGGAATTACTTGATGGCGTTTGGGGAAAACCTGTCCTTGTGTCTAGTTGTTCTGGTGTGCAGGGCTCTGTAGCGTCGTTTTGAGGGTGGGAGTTGAAACAGTTTATGTCCGGGATGTGAGGGGTCCGTAGATATTTTCACAGTCCTCTTTTGGACTCATGAAGGATACAGGTCCTCCATGGAAGGCAGGTTGGTAGCAATTATTGTTTCTGCAATCCTAATTCCTCTCCGGAGTCCGTGTCTGTCCTGTTGGGTTGCAGAACCGAACCAGACAGTGATAAGAGGTGCAGATGACAGACTCCATAATTCCTCTGTAGAACTGGATCAGCAGCTCCTTTGGGTAGTTTGAGCTCTCTGAATTGGCGCAGAAAGAACATTCTTTGTTGGCCTTTTTTGATAATGCTTTTGATGTTAGGTGTCCATTTTAGGTCTTGTGAGATAATAGAACCTAGAAATTTGAAGGTCTCTACTCTTGATACTGTGCCGTCTAGGATTCTGCAACCACAGCGTGTAAGGCGGTTTAGGCTGAGAGCTAAAAGTCACCCAATGATGATCTGTGCCTGAAGCCAAGATCTAAACCTAAGATTTCTCCAGGGAAGTGGGAAAGCCAGATTCACTTAATGACCGAGTCACTGGCTTAACAGTGGCAGTGACTGATTCGCTTGTCGAACGTGGCAAGCAAAGTCGTGACTCACTTAGTCTCACTTAGCAGCATAAATCTGGGGCTCAATTGTCGTAAGTCGAGGACCACCTGGAACACAGCGAAGTTTTCCTTAGTGCTGTCTGGAGTCTTTAACTACTGCCATATTTATTTACCTACTGCAGGTAGTCCTCAACTTAAAGCAGTTCCCTTAGTGACGGTTTGAAGTTACATTGGCGTTTTTTGGGGGGGAAGCGACGTACGACCATTCCCCCCCCCCCGACTGTTGAAGCCTCTCCGTGATTTGCATTCAGACACTCGACAACTGATTCACTTTTACGACGGTCTCTGGGTCACGTAACCCCCTTTTCTCCACCTTCTGGCCAGCCAAGTTGACGGGGGTGGGGTAGGATGTGTATGACCAGATTCACTTAACGAAAGGGTTACTCACTGAACAGAAGGCAGTGGTTCCCGGAACAAACGCAGCCGCCCCCCTGTCCCCCCCAATGTCGTAACACAAGGCCGAGCTCACTTGACTGATTTCTCACTTTGCAGCATAAATCTTGGGCTCCATTGTGGTCGTAAGTCAAGGACTCCCTGTATTGAGAGAATGAGACAGAACAGTCAACCCCATGGAACAGAAGTTGCTGTCAGAAGTTGTGGAAGCTTCATCCCTGGAGGCTTTCGCGAAGAAAATAATAACAACAATAGAATAACAGTTGGAAGGGACCTGACTGCCTTCTGTCACAAATGGTGTGGGGTCTCCTACTTGGGCGTGAGGGTTGGACTAGATGACCTACAGGGTCCCTTCCAACCCTGTTGTTCTGTTACTCAGAAGTTGTGGGAGCTTCATCCTGGGAAGCTTTCAAGAGCTCTATTCTATTCCTATTTTCTACTCTATTCCATATTCTATTCTATATTCTACGTTCTATATTGTATTGTATATTCTATTCTATTCCTATTTTCTATATTCTATATGTTCCATATTGTATTATATATTCTATTGTTTTCTATTTTCTACTTTATATATCCTGTATTCTATATTTTATGTTCTATTCTATAATGTATTATACTATTCTATTCCTATTTTCTATATTCTATATTCTATTCCATATTGTATTATATATTCTATTCCTATTTTCTACTCTATTCTATATTCTATTCTATTCTATTCTAGTCCATTCCATTCCATTATTCTGTTCTGTCCTCTATTTCTATTCTATTCTATTCTATTTTCTATTCTATTCTATTCTATTTTCTATTCTATTCTATTTTCTATTTTATTCTATTTTCTATTTTATTCTATTTTCTATTCTGTTCTGTTCTATTCTATTCTATTCTATTCTATTCTATTCTATTTTATTATATTATATTCCTAGAGACTGCCTTCTGTCAGAAACAGTGTAGGGTCTCTTGCTTGGGCGATGGGGGAGAGGGTTGGACCAGATGACCTCCAAGGTCCCTTCCAGTTCCCTTAATTTGGATACCGTTGCACCGGAGAGTAATTCTCGAGGGGCGTTTGTGCTTTGACATTGCAAAAGCAAGCAGGACCCGCGTGAGCCTCAGAGTTCAATGCCACGGGTTGTGTGTGTGTGTGTGTGTGTGCGCTTCTCCCAGGGAAAAAAAGAAAACCCGGAGCGAAGGATTGGATGCAAAAACGGCTCTTTGCAGGCGCCTCGCCCCCAGGGCTGGGCAGGGCAGGGCGCCCCTTTGGCACAGGGAAAACCTGCCCCGGTTTGTGTCCCCGGTCCTGCCAAGAGCTCGTTTCTGGAAAAAGCACCAGGCAGGCAGCGAAGCAGTTGCAAGTTGGCGGGTCGGCCGTGGCTGCCAAGGGCCAAGAGATTCTCACGAGGGAATCCCTGCGGCTTGTCACTCTTCCTTTCCTGCGGGATCCCTGCTCCGGGTGCAGGCAAGATCTTTGGGGGGATCCCTCGAAGGGAAAGTGGCAAGGGGCGCGGGGTCACTTTTTGACATCTCTTCTTCGGGGAGTTGTCGGTCTTTTTCTGAGAAAATTCGGGCAGACCTTGGCAACAGCCGTCTGTTTAGCGACCGAAACTACGAAACGGCACTGGAAAAAGCGACTTAACGTCCGGAGTTTCACACACACACACACACACACACACACACACACACACACCTATGACCGTGGCTGCATCAGACCACCAAAATGTGGATGCTCGGCAACTGACTCGTGTTTGTGACGGTTTTGCGGGAAGCCAGATTCACTGAACCAGCGTTTGCGAGATTGAGCAATGCAGGGATTCCCTTAACGTTAACCAAGGCAAGAAAGGCGTTAGAGCGGGGCGAAAATTCACTTCACAAACGTTTCACTTAGCAACAGAAATGCTAGCTCAATTGTGGCTGTAAGTTAAGGACTGCACATATTCTGATAGATTCAAAGAGTGGCATCTCTCTCTTTCCCTTTCTGTTTCTTTTTCTCCCCGTTGCACACTCGTTCTCTCCCCCACCCTCTCTCTTTCTTAGTTTCTGTCTTGCTCTGTCTCTTTCTTTTTCTCTGTCCCTATCTTTCTCCCTGTTGCTTTCTCTCTCTCTCTCTCTCTCCTTCTGTCTCTGTCTCTTTCTCTCCCATCACACACACTCTTTCTGTGTGTCTCTCTCTTTCTCTCTGTGTCCTTCTGTCTCTCTCTGCCTCTTTCTCTACGTATCACACTCTCTCTTTCTGTGTGTCTCTCTCCTCCTCCTCTCTCTCTCTCTCTCTCTCTCTCTCTGTGTGTGTGTCCTGTCTCTCTCTCTCTGTCTCTCTCTCTGTCTCTTTCTCCCTATCACACTCTCTCTTTCTGTGTGTCTCTCTCCTCCTCTCTCTGTGTCCTTCTGTCTCTCTCTCTCTCTTTCTCTCCCTATCACACTCTCTCTTTCTGTGTCTCTCTCTCCTCTCTCTCTCTCTCTCTCTCTCTCTGTGTGTGTCCTGTCTCTCTCTCTGTCTCTCTCTGTGTCTCTCTCTCTGTGTCTCTTTCTCCCTATCACACTCTCTCTTTCTGTGTGTCTCTCTCCTCCTCTCTCTGTGTCCTTCTGTCTCTCTCTCTCTCTTTCTCTCCCTATCACACTCTCTCTTTCTGTGTCTCTCTCTCCTCCTCTCTCTCTCTCTCTCTCTCTCTCTCTCTGTGTGTCCTGTCTCTCTCTCTCTGTCTCTCTCTCTCTGTCTCTCTCTGTGTCTCTTTCTCCCTATCACACTCTCTCTTTCTGTGTGTCTCTCTCCTCCTCTCTCTGTGTCCTTCTGTCTCTCTCTCTCTCTTTCTCTCCCTATCACACTCTCTCTTTCTGTGTCTCTCTCTCCTCCTCTCTCTCTCTCTCTCTCTCTCTGTGTCCTTCTGTCTCTTTCTCTCTCTCTTTCCCCCACTCCATTGCTCTCAGTCTCTCTCTCTGTCCATATGTAGGCATGAATGAAAGGAAGGTTATCGAGGTTTTAAACCACACCAGGTGTGGGGTTAATTCCCCCCCCCCACCATCCTGTCTGACCATTTTCCCTCGTCCCCTTTCGTGGCCCTTTGCCTTCCTCCCCGTGAGACGTTGGCCGTCAGAATTCGCAAAACAACAGCAACCCCAAAACAACCTCTGCTGGGGAAAACGAGCACGAATTGTTCTTTGATCCCAGCAGTTTAAAAAGGTTTAGATTTATATATGTGTGTGTGTGTGTGTGTGTGTGTGTGTGTGTGTGTATATATATATGTATGTATGTGTATATATGTGTATATGTGTATGTGTGTGTATGTGTGTGATATATATATATATATATATATATATATATATATATATATATATATATATATATATATGTGGTGTCAGGCTGGAAGCAGCGAGCGCTTTAGTTTCATTTCCTCTCTTTGCTGGGGGAAGCCCTTTGGGTTCACGGCTGTGCCTTTTGCTTTCCTCCAAAGCAAAAGAAGAGGTGGAACTCAACGGCCCATCATTCTGGGCCAGCCAGGTGTGGAGGTGAAACTCTCCTCCTCCTCCTCCCCTTACAGCTGTGGGAGATGAAGGGAGGCGCCTGGTTGGCACCCAGGGCTGTTTTCCCTGGTCCAACCTGAAAATCCCCCCAGGCCTTGCCAGCCCTGGTGCACTTTGCAAATCTTCTCCGCTTTCTCCCTCCCTCCCTCCCTCTTTCTCCTCCCTCCCTCTCCTCCTTCCCTCTTTCTCCTCCCCCCTTTCTCCCTTCCTTCTTTTTTCCTTCTCCTTTTGTTTCCTTCCTCCCTCTTTTCCCCTTATCCTTCCTTCCCCCTTCCTCCCTTCCTTCTTTCTCTCATCCCTCTGTTTCCTTCTGTCCTTCCTCTTTTCCTTTCCTTCCCTTTTCCTTCTCTCATTCTTCTGTTTCCATCCTTCCTCTCTTTCTCATCCTTCCTTTCCCTCTTTCTCCTTTCCTTTCTTTTTCCTTCTCTCATCCTTCTGTTTCCTTTCTTGTTCTCTTTTTCCCTTATCCTTCCTTCCCCTCTTTTTTCTTTCTTTCCTTCTATCCTTCTGTTTCCTTCCATCCTTCCTCTTTTTTCCCTTTTTCCTTCTTCCTTTCTCTTTCCTTCCCTTTTCTCTCATCCTTCTGTTTCCATCCTTCCTCCTTTTTTCTTATCCTTCCTTTCTCTCTTTCTCCTTTCCTTTCTTTTTCATTCATTCGTTCCTCTCTTTTTCCTTCTACCTTCTTTTTTCCTTCTCTCTTCCCCTCTTTCTCTTTTCCTTTCTTTTTCCTTCTATCCTCTCTTTTTCCTTCTACCTTCCTTTTTCCTTCTCTCTTCCCCTCTTTCTCTTTTCCTTTCTTTTTCCTTCTTTCCTTCCCCCTTCCCTCGCTTCCCCCCACATATCTTGTGGACAGAGACACCCAAAGGCATCGATCGCTCTGTGAGAAATATTAAACCGCGAGGTCGGAGAAGAGAGACGCAGAAACTCCAGGCTGTTTATTACTTTCTCTCTCAGGGACACAGAGATGCTGTCATTTCGGAATTAAGCCTGGCGGATTGACCGGCCCGAGTGTCTCGGGACGTTAAAGGATGATTGCTGTGTCTGGTGCAGCGACGGAGGGTCAAACTGTTGGGAAACACCATCCCAAGAGTCTCTGCCTCCATTACGTTTCCAAGTCCTTTCATGTCTCTTCAAACGAACCTCGCTTGGAGAGTTCTGATGCCAGCCCCCCAAAAACCATGACAGGTGGTTTATAACCGGGGTCACTAACCTTTTGGACCTCAGAGACCCCCAAGGTCATGATTTTAAATCTTGCAGACCAGAGACCCTGGGAAAATCCCCCCAAAAAGTCTGCAGGAAAATCCCTCACCCCATTTTTCTACCGATCGATCGTTCTTTATTTGGGATCGCAGGAGACAGTCTCCAGCTCCGTTCTCAGAGGGAGAGAGGGAGGGAGAGACTTTGGGCTTCATGCAAGGAAAGCAGCAGAAGCCGCAGAAGTCTTTCTTTCTCTCCCCCCAAACTCCGCCAGAAACGAGTCTTTGCAGCCTCTTGGAGCAGGAGGCCTTGCAGGGTCCCAAAGACTCATTTCTGGAAGAGTTTGGGGGAGAGAAAGAAAGACTTTGGCTGCTTTCCTTGCGTGCAGCCAAAAGCAGAAGAAAGAAGCGGAAAGAAGCAGCCGGTGGCCAGGCCAGGCGCCTGGGGTGAGTGGGGCAAGTTACCCCCCCTCCGCCCTTTCTCCCCTCTCCTCACTTCCTTGTGTTGTTTGCAATTCAAGAGACACAAGCCTTGTGTTCCCGTGGGCCATGTGAGCAGCGCATCCTTGTGTTCCAGCGCAGCCTGGATTAATTGCTTTGGGAGGGACATTTCTCTATGGACCACCAACATTTTCTCATGGACCACCAGCGGTCCCCGGCCCACTAGTTGGCAACCGCTGGTTTATAAAACAAAAGATTTTCACTGCCCTGTTAAAAGAGATCCGGCTGGGTGAGTTCGGCCTGTCCAAGGCAGCTGTTTGGGACCCTGTTTACTCCCGGGTGCCGTTAATCCTCTCATCCAGGACCTGGTGTAAAGTTGACTTGGTGGATCGGTTTTCAGGGGCCGTGCGAAGAGCCATCTTGAGTTCTCTGCAGTGTTTATGGCCAGTAAGCAGCAACCCCCTTGGAGCTAGGAGATAATTTGCAAGCAGAGGTGAGGTTTAAAGGGTGCCTTTTGATTTTCCATCGGTGGGGGAAAAAAAAGGGTCAGGTTCTCCATTTAGGCAAGGAAAACCAAACGCACGGATATTAGAATAGGCGGTCCCAGTCGTTGTGAAAGGAGTCTTGGAGTTCTGCTGGACAGTCCCTTAAATCTGAGCCCGGAAGTTGTGCAGCGGCTGCCAAAAAAAGGCCAACGCAGTTCTAGGTTGCATTAACAGAGGGATGGAATCGAGGTTCACGTGAAGGGTTAATGCCGCTTTATAAGGCCTTGGTCAGGCCACGCCTGGGATATTGCATCCAGTTTTGGTTGCCACGTTATGTGAAAAAAGGATGTTGAGACTCTGGGAAGAGTGCAGAGAAGAGCAACGAAGAGGGGACCGGAGGATAAAATATAAGACGGACGCTTGTAGGAATTGGGTATGCCTGGTAAAGAATAGAGTGTAATTGGAATAGGAATAGAATAGAAAGAGAATAGAATAGAAAGAGAATAGAAAATAGGAATAGAATAGGAATAGGATAGAATAGAAATAGAATAGAATAGAATAGAATAGAATAGAATAGAATAGAATAGAATAGAATAAGGAAAGTATAAGGATAGAATAGAATAGGATAGAATAGAATAATAGAATATTGAAATAGAATAGAATAATAGTAAGAATAGAATGTAGGAATAGGAATAAAACAAGAATAGAATATTGAAATAGAATAATAATAGTAATAATAGAATAGAATGTTATAATTAAATGGAATGGAATAGGAATAGAATATAGAATAGAATAGAATAAGTGTAGAATAGAATAAAATAGAATAGAATAGAGTAGAATAGAATAGAACAGAATAGGATAGAATAGAGTAGAATAGAATAAATAGAATAAATAGAATGGAATGGAATAGAATAAATAGAATAGAATAGAGTAGAATAGAATAATAGAGTAGAATAGAATAAATTAGAATAGAATAGAGTAGAATAGGATAGAAAAGAATAGAATAAATAGACTAGAATAGAACAGGGTAGAGTAGAGTAGAATAGAATAGGCAGAATGGAGTGGAATGAAATAGAATAGAAAATGCAGAATAGAATAGAATAAGCTGGAAGGGACTTTGAAGGTCATCTAGTCCACCCCCCTGCTCAAGCAAGAGAACCTAGATATCATCTCGGACAAGTGGCTGTCCCAGTGTCTTCTTTACAACCTCCACTGATGGAGCACCCATGATTTCTGGTGGCCAGCTGTTCCCCTGGTTAATTGTCGTCCCCGTCAGGAAATTCCTCCTTAAATCCAGGTTGCTTCTCTCCTTGATCAGTTTCCACCCATTTTGCTGCTTCTCCTGCCTTTCGGTGCTCTGGAGACTAATTTGACCCCCTCAGGGACTGCTGTCGTGTCACCCCTCGTTCTTCCTTTCTTGAGACGGGGGTGACATGAGAGCCGTCTTCCAATCCCTGAGGGGCTGCCCCAAAAGAAGAGGGAGTCCAGCTATTCTCCAAAGCACCTGAAGGCAGGACAAGAAGCAACGGGTGGAAACACACCAAAGGAGAGAAGCAACTCAGAACTAAGGAGGAATTTCCTGACAGGGAGAACAATTAACCAGTGGAACTGCTTGCCACCAGAAGTGGTGAATGCTCCAACACTGGAGTTTTTCCAAGAATAGATTGGACAGCCATGAGTCTGAAGTGGTGTAGGCTCTCCTGCCTGATCAGGGGTTGGACTAGAAGACCTCCCGGGTCCCTTCCGACTCTGTTAATTTTATCTCACGCCAGGAAGCTTTGAGTTACGCCACCAGTCCGTTTCCAAAGCGTGGGAACAAACACCTTCTTGGCCAACCTCTGCCCGTAGTTGTTGGGGCAAGCAGGACTTGTTGGCATGGGCCCTGCCCTACGTCAGGACTCTGCCTTCCAGTCGTGAGGAAAATGAAACTGTCAGGATTCCGGCAGTTACCCTCCACCCTCCCCCCGCCCTCCCTTTAAAATCATGAGTTTTGAGCCAAACTTCCAAAACTTCAAAAGGATTTATTGGGAGTTAACATGTCCGGCACTGCCTGGGTCCAGCCGACAGTGAGTACGGCCCTTTTATGAATTATGGACTTCAACTCCCAGAATTCCTGAGCAAGCCATGCTAGCTCACAGGAACTCTGGGAGTTGAAGTCCACAAGTCATAAAAAGGGGCCATAGTTGCCCACCTCTGCCCCTTGACCCTGGTTCTTCCCCCTCCTCCCCCTGCCCCCTCATGCAAAGAGGATTAGGGACTGGAGACTAAGAACGGTTTCTGGCATTGGGTATGCCTGGTCTATTGAAAAGAATAAAGTAGAATAGGAATAGAATTAATAGAATAGAATAAGGAAGAGAATAATAACAAGAGCAACTCGGGCGATCAAAGGCCTGGAGACTAAAACATACGAAGAGCAGTTGCAGAAATTGGCTGTGTCTACTTCAATGAAAAGAAGGACCAGGGGTGACAAGAGAGCAGCCTTCCAGTATCTCCAGGGCTGTCCCAAAAAGAAGAGGCAGTCAAGCTATTGTCCAAAGCCCCTGAAGGCAGGACAAGAAGCAACGGGTGGAAACTCATCAAGGAGAGAAGCGACCGGGAACGAAGGAGGAATTACCTGACAGTGAGGACAATTAACCGGGGGAACTGCTTTGCCTTCAGAAGTTGTGGGTGCTCCCGTCACTGGAGGTTTTAAAAAAAGAGATGGGACCACCATTTGTCTGAAATGGTCTAGGGTCTCCTGCTCGAGCAGGGGGCTGGACTAGAAGACCTCCAAGGCCCCTTCCAGCTCTGTTCTGATTCTAATCTTGCGTTACAGTCGTCCACTTGCAAGAGTTCTTTAAGGGACAGTTCAAAGTTACAGCGGAACTTTTGTTTTTTTTTAAAAAAAAGTGACACGTGAGCATTTCTCACCCGTAGAGAAATAGACGTAGACGTTGGGCGACTTCGGGGTTCAGCCGAGGGATGGGCACACGGAGGGGAAAAATAAAACCGTCTCTGCGTCTAGTGGTTTTGGCATGCGATGCCCTATAGCAGCATCCAGAGGGAGTGTGTGTGTGTGTTTGGGTGTTTGCAATCAGGTTTTGCTGCTCTGAGATTCCGTTTTGTGGTTATGATTTGTGGACAAACATTGGACCCCCAAATATTCAGTGGAGAAAAAGAAAGTAGTGTCCTTTCTTCCTTTCCTTTCCTTCCTTTCCCTCCCTTCCCTTCCCTTCCCTTCCCTTCCCTTCCCTTCCATTCTTTCCTTTCCTTTCCTTTCCTTTCCTTTCCTTCCCTTCCCTTCCCTTCGTTCCCTTCCCTTCCCTTTCTTTTTCCTTCTTTCTTCTTCCTTCCATTTTCCATCCTTCCTTCCTCCTTCCATTTCCTTCCTACCTTCCTTCCTCCCTCCCTCCCTCCCTCCCTCCCTCCCTCCCTCCCTTCATCCTTCCTTCCATTTTCATTCCTTTCTTCCTCCTCCCTTCTTTTTCCTCCCTTCCATTTTCCATCCATCCACCCTTCCTTCTTTCCTTCCTTTTTTCTTCCTTCCTTCCTTCCTTCCTTCCTTCCTTCCTTCCTTCCTCCTTCCTTCCCCTCCATTTTTCTTTTCCTTTTTTTGTTCTTTTTCCTTTTCTTCATTCTCCCTCTTTCCTTCTTTCTCCTTTTCCCTACCACCTCTCTCCCCCACCCCTCTCTCTCTCCCTCCCTCCCTCCCTCCACCCCCTCTCTCTCTGGCACTAGGACGCGACTTCTGTAGGATTTGGGGGAGAGATCTGGGAAGGTTTAAACTTACAGGCTTGGAAGGGACCTTAGAGGTCTTTCAGCCCCACCCCCGCAACTATGGCCGAGCCGTTGTTGCGCGTCCTTCAAAAGAAAGAGTGAGAAGGCCGACTGCGGTTTCATCTCTTGGGTCCTGACGGCATTTCTTTTTCTCTCTCTCTCCCTCTCTCTTTCTCCCCCTCCCTCCCCCCCTCTGAAAGGTTCACGCCTGGGAGATCTCCGACCACTTGCTCCAGATCCAGCAGGACGTCGAGTCCTGTTACTTCGCAGCCCAAACCATGAAGATGAAAATCCAGACCTCGTTCTACGAGCTCCCCACCGATTCCCACGTCTCCCTGCGCGATTCCCTGCTTTCCCACATCCAGAATTTAAAGGACATGTCCCCCGTCATTGTCACCCAGGTGGGCATCCAGCCGAAGGGGGGAAGGGGGGCACACGGGTGGGGGGCAGCCCCTTAGCGCTGGCAGCAGCCTGTAGAACCGCACCGAGCCTCCGTCTGCCCAGCTTGGGGGGCCTCCGTGGGTCCCTCTGCCAGTCTGGGCTGGACAGGCCGGCATTGTTTGGTCTGGTCCAGCAAGAATAGGTGTATACTATACAAGAATATCCATCCATCCTATCTATCTATCTATCTATCTATCCATCTATCTATCTATCTATCTATCAATCATGTTTCTATCTATCTATCTATCTATCTATCTATCTATCTATCTATCTATCCTATATCTATCTATCATGTTTCTATCTTTCTATCTATCATCTTTCATCTATCTTTCTATCATCTATCTATTCTATATCTATCTATCATGTTTCTATCTTTCTATCTTCTATCATCTATCTATTCTATATCATGTTTCTATCTATCTATCTATCTATATGTCTATTTATCTATCTATCTATTTATCTACCTATTCTATCTATCTATATCTATCTATCTCTATCTATCTATCTATCGCTATCTGTCTTTATCTCTCTGTTCTATCTCTCTCTCTCTCTCTCTCTCTCTCTCTATTCTATATATCTATTTATCTATTCTATATATGTCTGTCTATCTGTCTATGTATATGTCTATTTATTTATATTCTATATCTATCTATATCTATCTATCTATCTATCTATCTATCTATCTATCTATCTATCTATCTATCTATCTATCTAAAAGCGAAATATCACTCATGCATCATCATAAAATCTCCAGGACCTTAAAACGTACAAACTTGAAATTTGGCACCTATTTTCCTCTTGACTTCTAGGGGCTCACTAAGAAAGGATTTTTCAAAATGACTATCAGAACATTTAGAGTAATTCTTATATTATTATTATTATTATTATTATTATTATTATTAACATGCTCTGCTGCTAAGGAGTTCTATTCCCCCTCCCCACCTGAAAAAAAGGAATCTCTTCCAAATGCAAAACACAAGGAGAGGAGTTTTCGTTTCCGTTTCACAACACCAAGCAGCTTTAGTACAGAACAGTTGAGCTAAGCCACGCCCAGGCTCCTTGCTGTCTCCTCTTGCTCACACAGCAAATACTCTTTCAGTTTCCAAACAGCCCTCAACTCTCTCACACACTGACAGGACGCTAGCCAGATGAATACCGATGGATGCTGGTACGCAGGGGCAGAATTTTTTTCCCCCCTTATTTTCTTCCCCCCAAACTAAGCCCCGCCACGTAGTTTGATAGCAAAACACAGGAGTATCGAACTAGTATATTATACAAGAACATGCATGTAGTAGTAGTCTACACACATTCTTTTGGGAAAAAGTGCAGAGAATAAACACGATTAAAGGCCCGGAGATTAAAACATTTGAAGAATGGCTGCAGGATTTGGGTTTGGCCAGTCTGGAGAAAAGGACTCGGGGGGAGAGGGGATGGGGACGGGGACAGTACTTGAGGGGTCACCCCAAAGAAGAGGGGGGTCAAACTGTTCTCCAGAGCACCAAAAGGCAGGACAAGAAGCAACGGGTGGAAACTGACCAAGCAGAGAAGCAACCTGGAATTAAGGAGAAACTTCTTAACAGTGAGGACAACTAACCAGTGGAACTACTTGCCCGAAATTGCAGGGCCCGTTTTTTAAGAAGAGACTGGGCCTCCATTTGTCTGAAGTAGTATAGGGTCTCTAGCCCCAAGCAGGGGGCTGGGCTAGAAGATCTCCGAGGTCCCTTCCAGCTCTATTCCGATGGGAGTATCTTCTTCTGGGGATCTGCTCTGCCCGGGATTCTCTTTATGAGGAACCGGGCTGGCCCAGAGGTTAAGAGTGCAGCATTGCTGGCTGACTCTGCCAACAGCCAGCAGTTCGATTCGGACCGGCTCACGGTTGACTCAGCCTTCCGTCCTTCCCAGGTCGGTCAAATGAGGACCCAGATTGTTTGGGGGTGGGGGGAGGAAAGGCTGACTGTTAAACCACTTTGAGAGGGCTGTTCAAAGCACTGCGAAGCGGTACATAAGTCTTAAGCGTTAAGTACCGCGCGAGGTAGGAAGGAGAGGATGGAGGGATGGAAGGAAGGAACAGGGAGGGAGAAAGGAAGGAAGGAGATGGCTGGGGCCAAGAAGCTGACTGTAAACCACTTAGAGACGGCCTGCAAAGCACCGTGAAGTGGTATATAAGTCTTAAGTGCAAAGGAAGGAAGGGCCATGGTGGGGCAGTGGTTAGAATGCAGCATTGCTTCGATTGCAGGCTGACTCTGCCCACTGCCAGCAGTTCGATTCAAGGTTGACTCAGCCTGCCGTCCTTCCAAGGTCAATAAAAAGACGGTTGAGGGGTGATAGGATGACTTTGTAAACTGCTTAGAGAGGGGTGTAAAGCACTGTGGTATATAAGTCGAAGGAAGGAAGGAAGGAAAGGAAAGGAAAGGAAAGGAGAAAGGAAAGGAAAGAAAAGGAAAGAAGGAAAGGAAAGAAAAGGAAAGAAGGAAAGGAAAGAAGGAAAGGAAAGGAAAGAAGGAAAGGAAAGGAAAGAAAAGGAAAGAAGGAAAGGAGAAAGGAAAGGAAAGAAGGGAAGGAAAGGATAGGAAAGGAAAGGAAAGGAAAGGAAAGGAAAGGAAAGGAGAAAGGAAAGGAAAGGAAAGGAGAGGGAGCGAGCCATGGTGGGGCAGTGGTTAGAATGCAGCATTGCTTCGATTGCAGGCTGACTCTGCCCACTGCCAGCAGTTCGATTCAAGATTGACTCAGCCTGCCGTCCTTCCAAGGTCGATAAAATGACTCAGACGGTTGAGGGGTGATAGGCTGACTTTGTAAACTGCTTAGAGAGGGGTGCGAAGCACTGTGAAGTGGTATATAAGTCGAAGGAAGGAAGGAGAAGGAAGGAAGGAAGGAAGGAAGGAAGGAAGGAAGGGGAGCGAGCCGTGGTGGGGCAGTGGTTAGAATGCGGCGTTGCAGGCTGACTCTGCCCACTGCCGGCAGTTCGATCCTGACCGGCTCCAGGTGGACTCAGCCCGCCGTCCTTCCGAGGTGGGTCAAACGAGGACCCAGATGGTTGGCGGGAAAGAAACCGTAAAGCGGTGCGTAAGCCTGAAGGGCGGTTGCTCTCCGTGATCCCCCTGTGATCTCCTGCCTTCTCCGCTTTCTCTCTCCCTACGCAGCTGGCGTTAGCCATAGCCGACCTGGCCTTGCAGATGGCTTCGTGGAAAGGCTGCGTGCACACCTTGGTTGAAAAGTAAGTGTCCCCCCGTTGTCCCCCTTTTCAGAGCTGGCCTGAGAGCAGCCCACCAAAGCCCAGGTGGTGTCCGCGTCTCGCAGGAGAGAAAATCCCAAGGACAGAGCAGGTGGCTTCTGGCGGGATGGTTTCCGACAACACCTGCCTGGACCAAAGGTTGAAGTTTAGAAGAATGGCGGCCTTCCCCGGCTTAGCTCTGATCTGGTTCGTTTTTAACTGCCCAGGTAGTCCTCAACGTACGGCTGTAATGGAGCCTGCCCGTTAACAGGCGTTGGTTGCCATGGTTAATAGAGGCACTTCTTGACTTACAACCAACCGTTCATTTATTTTGTCATGCTTAAGTAGTGTGTATTGAGAGGAGAAGGCAACAGAATTTCATTTTAATGCATGCCAGTTAGTGTACTGTACATTCAAAGTGATAAGTTATTCTATTCTATTCTATTCTATTCTATTCTATTCTATTCTATTCTATTCTATTCTATTCTATTCTATCCTTATCCTTTCCTTATTCTATTCTATCCTATCCTATCCTTATTCTATCCTTATTCTTTCCTTATTCTTTCCCTATTCTATTCTATTCTATTCTACCCTTATTCTATTCTCTATTCTATCCTTATTCTATTCTATTCTATTCTATTCTATTCTATTCTATTCTATTCTATTCTATTCTATTCTCTATTCTATCCTTATTCTTTCCTTGTTCTTTCCCTGTTCTATTCTATTCTATTCTATTCTCTATTCTATCCTTATTCTTTCCTTATTCTTTCCCTGTTCTGTTCTATTCTATTCTATTCTATTCTATTCTATTCTATTCTATTCTATTCTCTATTCTATCCTTATTCTTTCCTTATTCTTTCCCTATTCTATTCTATTCTATTCTATTCTATTCTATTCTATTCTATTCTATTCTATTCTATTCTGTTCCTTATTGTATTCCATTCTATTCTATTTATTTTAATCTACTCTATACTCTATTCTATTCTATTCCTTATTCTATTCTCATCCTCATCCTACCCTAATCCTATCTTATTTTTTCCTTATTCATTTACTTATTTTGTCATGCTGATGTAGGGTACACTGGAGGTGGTGACCCTTTGAGAGCTGCAGGCGATCAAATTTCATTTGAATGGATGCCGATTAGGGTGCCTTCCACGCGACCACGAAGTCAGTCTAAGGTCTCAATTCTAATCCCGTCTCTTCTCGCCTTTTCCGGGGCCCCCCCAGGTACAATAACGACGTGTCCTCCCTGCCCTTCCTGCTGGAGATCCTAACGGTGCTCCCGGAAGAAGTTCACAGCCGGTCCTTGCGGATCGGGGCCAACCGGCGCACCGAGATCATCGAAGATCTGGCCTTCTACTCCAGCACGGTGGTCTCCCTCCTGGTGAGTTTGGGTTCGAGACAGAAACAGGCTCAGCTCAACGGCAGCTTCTTGCAGAGAGAGAGAGAGAGAGAGGCACGGAGTAAGCCTACAAGTTGGGAAGATTTGAACCCGGGGTTCCTTGTCAGCCATAAAATGAAGAGGCCAGCTTGGGGCAACCGAAGCCCACTGATCTGAGCATAAGATGCGATGAAGAAAGGAGAATATTTGTAGCTCGGGGTTGAAAGGGGGGTCCCAGGTGCCCTCTGAGCTGGGTGGTTTCCTTGCAGACGTTTCATGACCCAACTAGGGAACATCATTAGTGCTAGAAGGGAGGGAGAGGAGGAGAAGGAAGGAAGGAAGGAAGGAAGGAAGGAAGGAAGGAAGGAAGGAAGGAAGGAAGGAAGGAAGGAAGGACTGACTGTGGGGTCCCTGGTGCTCTCTGAGCTGGGTGGTTTCCTTGCAGATGTTTCATGACCCAACTAGCTGACATCATCAGTGCTAGATGGGTTTGGGGAGAGGAGGAGGGGGAGGGGGAAGAGAAGGAGGAGGTGGTGAAGGAAGAGGAGGAGGAGGAGGAGAACTGTGGGGTCCTTGGTTTTCTCTGAGCTGGGTGGTTTCCTTGCTGATGTTTCATGACCCAACTAGGGAACATCATCAGTGCTAGAAAGGAGGGGCAGTTTGTAGAAAGGAAAAGGAGTGACGGAGAAAGACAAGAAAAAGAAGGAGGAGGAGGAAGGAGAACTGTGGGGTCCTTGGTGCTCTCTGAGCTTGGTGGTTTCCTTGTGGACGTTTCATGACCCAACTAGGGAACATCATCAGTGCTGGACGGGAGGGGCGGTTTGTGGAGCGGAGGAAGAGGAGGGAGAAGGGAAGAGGAAGGAAGAGGAGGGCTGTGAGGGTCCCTGGTGCTCTCTGAGCTGGGTGGTTTTTCCTTGCAGGCGTTTCATGACCCATCCGGGTACCATCATCAGTGCTAGAAGGGAGAGGGGTTTTATAAGGGGGACTGTGAGGTCCATAGTGGTCTCTGAGCTTGCTGTGGTGGCAGGACCCAACTAGGGGACACCACCAGTGCTTAGAAGCCTTCATGCTTGAGAAACGCTGCCTTGGGTGGGTGCGTAGGCTCCCGGCCCGCGCCTCCTGCAGCCCTTTCCCCTCGAGGGAACCTGAACCCAGGGCCTCGTGTCTCCCTCCTTGCAGGTGACCTGCGTAGAGAAATCCGGGAGCGAGGAGAAGATGTTGATCAAGATCTTCCGGTGCCTGGGAAGCTGGTTCAACCTGGGCGTTTTGGACAGCACCTTCATGGCCAACAGCAAGTTGCTCTCCCTGCTTTTTGAGGTTCTGGTGCGTGTCCCCGGGGTCCCCCCCCACGCCACCCACCCCCCACTTCACAAGCCTTGGAGGGGCATCTGGGCGCTCAAGTGCTGAGAAGGAAGACGCCCGTGCAGGTGTCGGAACCGTTGGGGGTGGGAGCAAAGCCCTGGTAGGAGCCCAACATCTCCCCCTTTATGTCAGCCTACGGTTAGGAAGAAGATCGAGACGCCATTTTACATAACCCAACCCTGATAAACGGGGGCCTAAGGACAGGTAATTCTCCGCTGAACGGCTGCTCGGAATTGTGACCGACCTCCCTTCGGGCTAGTCAACCCCCCACTCACCCCCGGATTCAAAGTTCGGACGGTTCCCCTTCCTTCTGGATCACGTGAATGAACTTCAGAACCCCCCCGGGCCACGTTTACGGGCCGTTCGAACATGCGCTAGGGGTTCTAAGGCCCCGTTTTCACGAGACTAGATTTACCGGCAAAGCCTCACGCTGCATTGCTTAACGGCTGTCGTTAAATTGGTCATAAAGTGAGGTCAGTCACCCGATCCTTTTTACAGAAGGGCGGTGATGAGGCATGCGCCATTACGGTCGTAAGATGAGGACCATTGACAAGCACATTCCTTTTTCGAACTTTGTATGTGTTCTGGCCAAGGCTGTTCCGACCCTGTTAATTACGCCCATGCTTATTTTAAAAACAAGTCTTGTTTTATTGCAAACGCTGGGAATTACGTTCATTCCCAGCCGGTAATGAGGCCCAAACAGTTCCTCGAGATAAGCACCCACCTCTCTCTCTCCTTTGAATTGCTGCCAACAACTAAAGTGCCAAATGAACTGAAAAAAAAAAAAAAAAACCAACCGAAGTACAAAGTCCACACAGAGCTTCAAGGTTTAATCCGAATAGAATGAACGACTTTGCTTCCTGCAAAGGTTTCTTCACCTTGGCCTGTCCTTTATCCCTTAGGGGAGGGGCAATCACCTCCCAGCCTTGCTCCCGAGTCGCCCCTGTTGTCTCAGCTGCTCTCACCTTCTGGCAGCTCTGTGCACACGCACACTGGGACCAGGCTCCCCTTGTTCCTCTGCCTCACTGCTTCCAGACTCCAAAGGCTCCAGAGGCAGCACCCCCCTCCCAGATGGTCCTGGCCCCCTCTCTGCATCGGATGCAGGATCCTTGTCCGAGTCCTCTCCAGACTCCCAGACTGGTCCCTGTTCTTCCCCACTGTCCGATTCCGCTGCCGGCTGTACTGGCTGCCGGCGAACCTCCACAGTGTGATCCAATTCCGTTTTTCTTCTTCTGGCAGTTGTAGGTCCCCCTCAACTTAAGACCACAATTAAGCCCAAAAATGTATGTCAGTGAGCGAGAAAGGCGTACAGCGAGTTTTGCCCCATTTTTTTTTTGACGCCTTTTCCTCGCTGCATTCGTCACGCGAATCGCTGCGGTGGTTAAATGAGTCGGATGGTTGTGAAGTCAATCTGGTTTCCTCGTTGCTCGTCAGACAGCCGCGGAAGGGGATCGCGTGGACCCCAGGAGGCTGCCCCCGTCGTAAATGCGAGTCAGTTGTCGGGCGTCCGAATGTAAACCACGCGACCGTGGTTCGTGTGAAAAATGGCTCCTGAGTCAGGTTGTTCCAGTGACTTCGAACGGTCACTAAATGTTGTAAGTCGAGGACTACCTGTACAGCGGCTAATGAAACTTTGGTGGAAATCTAGCCTGCTTGGTTATGAGGGGTATAGGCAGTGCTCGACTTAACGACCGTTCGATAGGATGACAGATCTACACCAACATTCCCCATTATGTCAAGAGACAGGTAGAAGATCAAAGGACTCCCATCTTTAACGCAACCCCGATAAAAGCGGGGTAAAACTCCTCGACTTATGACTGACGTACCACGGTGCTAGTTAGGACCTGAATTCAAAATTCTGACGCTCCTTTCCCCCCCCCCCACGTGGTCAGGTGTCCACGCGATTAGATACAGGTGTGTGTGAGACCCTCCCTCCCCCATCCCATGTGGCAGGGAAGTGTGAATGACCACAGTTGATCAGGTAATACTCCGGCGTGGGAGAAACGGGGGCTGAACGTTAACGGGGATCCACGCGGGAGGATTAAGCAAGATCTCTGGGTGGCCTCCTTTCGCAGCAACAGGACAAGACGTCGTCCAACCTGCACGAAGCGGCCTCGGACTGCATCTGCTCCGCCCTCTACGCCATCGAGAACGTGGAGACCAACCTGCCCCTAGCCCTGCAGCTCTTCCAGGGGGTCCTGACGCTGGAGACGGCCTACCACATGGCGGTGGCCCGCGAGGATTTGGACAAGTGAGGAATTGGAACACCCTTCCCCCCCGGGTCCCCGTTGCTGGGGAGGGGTTTGTGAGCCAGGAGCTCAGCCGGGGGGGGGGCGGCAGTCAGACGTGCGGCTGTGTTGAACTTCCAATCTCAGTTGTAGAAAGAGAGGAAGAATTTGGTTCTGGGTTCAAGGAGAGGTTCCCAAGAGGGACAGCAGGTTAGAAACCAGGAGACGGGGAGCTCTAGTTCCGCCGTAGGCAGGAAAGTTGACTGGGTGACTGTGGGCCAATCACGAGGAGACGGGGAGTTCTAGTCTTAAACAAAAAAAACCCCCCTGGTTATAGAACAAAAAAAAAAAAAAAAAAAAGTATTCCCCCCCCCCCTAAAAAAAAAAAAAAACTGAGTTATGAAAAACAAAAAAAAAAAAAAAGAAAACCCCCCCCCCCAAAAAACCCCCACCCCACCACCCCCCACCCTTAAAAAAAAAGACCCCCCCCCCCCCCCCCCCCCCCCCCCCCCCCCCCCCGCCCCCCCCCCCCCCCCCCGCTCTCCCCTTTAGGCATGAAAGCCATCTGGGTGACTGGGCCAATCATCAATTGCTAAATGAGACAGTTGTTAAGTGAGTTTTGCCCCAGTTTATGACCTTTCTTGCCATTAATCATTAAATGAATCAATGCAGTTCAGTTAGCCCCATGATTGTTAAGTGAATCCTGGCTTCCCCGTTGATTTGGCTTGTCAGAAGGTCACTGTGATGACCCAAGGGGCGTGGCACAAAGGCAACACAGGCAGATGATCAGTAGGAGTCTCTATTCGCTCCAACTTTGCCCCCAATATCCTGGTTACCTTCTGGGCTGGAGAAAAACTCTCCCAGGAACAGCCTTGGGCTGCAGGGAATCGAGTCCAGAACATTGTCAACAAAAAACTGTAACTAGAAGTCCAATCAAGGCTAAATGAGGTAATTAGTCCGGCAGGGCAGGAGAAGGAATTCCAGATGTGAAGGCACGGCAGTAATTTAACCCAGTTAGGAGGATGCCAGGATAAGCAAAGTCAACACAAGATAAACTCACAGTTGGTCCCAGCACCTGCCGCACTCAGCTTGCATCTCTTTTAAACTCTCGCTCCCAGGTGTGACTACTGAAGGGAATCAGGGCCCTTTCCTCCCCCATAAGCCACGCAACCCACGTTGCTCCCTTCTCCGTTCCTCCCTGCATGCCCTAGGATGAAGAGGGGGTGGGCCTGGGTCTTCCTCTGAGCTCCCTCTCCCTTGTTCTCCCTCTCCCCTGCTCTGCCCAGCCGCTTCCCTGTCAGCTGTTCGTCTTCCTCCTCCGATTCAGACTCCGACAAGGGCATGACAGTGGCCAAAGGGGATCGCTTATTAGTTCCAAGAATTTGCATTCTCTCGTCGGCCCGCCTGCCCAGATTTCTGTCCCTCCCGAGATCGTCTTGCCGGCTCACGATCACCTTGCTTTTGTTGTCCTTGTGGTTGTTTCTTTTGTGTAGGGTCCTTAATTACTGTCGGATCTTCACCGAGCTCTGCGAGACCTTCCTGGACAAAATCGTTTGCACCCCAGGCCAAGGTTTGGGGGACTTGCGGACTATAGAGCTGCTCTTGATCTGTGCGGGACACCCGCAATACGAGGTAGGAATCCCCAACCTCAGCCTTCGCTTCCTTGGTGGAACTCACGACCGTCTCAAACGTTTTGGGGGCTCAAACAGCCTTTTGAGGGTGGTGGGTGGTGGGGGCAGAGGCTACTGCCTTGTGCCGGAAGAGGGGAAAAAGTTAAAAGGACCCCTCCCTCACTGGGCCCTGTCCAACAAAATGAAATTTAATCTAGAGAAAAATAAAGTCTTACACTTTGGCAAGAAAAAACAACAGAGATTAGATTAAGCAAGATGACTGTGCTAGGTGAGAATTAAATATAAAGGTGGTTTATAATTATGAGTATGCCAATTTAATTAAAAGATTACAACTAATAGTAGGTAACGATAGAATTCTTTATTGGCCAAGTGTGATTAGACACAAGGAATTTGTCTTGGTGCAAATGCTCTCAGTGTATATAAAAGCTACAAGTGATTAACAGAGTAGAATAGAATAGAATAGAATAAGAATAAGAATAGAATAGAATAGAATAGAATAGAATAGAATAGAATAGAGCAAAATAAGGAATAGAATAAAATAGAGAATAGAATAGAAATAAGAATAGAATAGAATAGGAATAAGAGTAGAATAGAATATGGAATGGAGAACAGAATAGAATAGAATTCTTTTATTGGCCAAGTGTGTTTAGACACACAAGGAATTTGTCTTGGTGCAAATGCTCTCAGTGTACATAAAAGAAAAGAGACATTCATCAAGAGTCAAGAATCATCAGGTACAACAATAAATAATAGTCATAGGGTACGGGAATAGAATAGAATAGGAATAGAATAGAAAAATAGAAGAATAGAATTTAGAATAGAATAGAATAGAATAGAATAGAATAGAATAGAATAGAATAGAATAGAATAGAATTCTTTATTGGCCAAGTGTGGTTGGACACACAAGGAATTTGTCTTGGTGCAAAAGCTCTCAGTGGACATAAAAGAAAAGATACGTTCGTCAAGGATCATCAGGGACAACACTTAATAATAGTCAGAGGGTACAATAGGAATAGAATAGAATAGAATTCTTGATTGGCCAAGTGTGATTAGACAAGGAATTTGTCTCCAGATGCATAAAATCTCATTTGTCAGAGTCAAGAATCACCAGGTGCAACACTTAATGATAGTCATAGGGTACAATCAGCAATCAAATCATACTAGGAAACAGTCAATAAAAATCGTGAGGATACAAGTGACAAAGTTACAGTCCTACAGTCACAAGTGGGAGGGGATCGGTGATAAGGAGGGATGAGAAGATGAATAGTAATAGTAGTGCAGGCTTTCTAAATAGTTGGACAGTGTTGAGGGAATTATTTGTTTAGCAGAGTGATGGTGTTCGGGAGAAAACTAAATAAGCTAATATAAAGAGAAAACATTATTACTATTGTTACTAGTATATGTATTATCGCTCCTGTTTGTTCTTTCTTTGTTATTTACGTAAAGGATATGCCCTGATAATACACTCTATTCAAAATGTTTATGAATTAAAAAATATATTAAAAAGAAAGAAAGAAAAACTAAAAGTGCACATATAGACTGGGTGAAACCAGGCTCAATAGCAGTCAATGGGAGAGAGTAGGTTGTGGGGGTGTTGGACTAGATGACCTACGAAGTCCCTTCCAACTGCTTATTCTACTCTACTCTACTCTACTCTACTCTACTCTACTCTACTCTACTCTACATTCCATATTCTATTCTACTATACTCTGCTTTCCATTCCATATTCTATTCTATTCTATTCTATTCTATTCTATTCTATTCTATTCTATTCTACATTCCCTATTCTACTCTACTCTACTCTACTCTACATTCCATATTCTATTCTACTATACTCTGCTTTCCATTCCATATTCTATTCTATTCTATTCTATTCTATTCTATTCTATTCTATTCTATTCTATTCTATTCTATTCTACATTCCCTATTCTACTCTACTCTACTCTACATTCCATATTCTATTCTACTATACTCTGCTTTCCATTCCATATTCTATTCTATTCTATTCTATTCTATTCTATTCTATTCTATTCTATTCTACTCTACTCTACTCTCTACTCTACTCTACTCTACTCTACATTCCATATTCTATTCTGTTCTGTTCTATTCTATTCTATTCTATTCTATTCTATTCTATTCTATTCTATTCTACATTCCATATTCTATTCTAATCTATTCTATTCTATTCTATTCTATTCTATTCTATTCTATTCTATTCTATTCTATTCTACTCTACTCTACTCTACTCTACATTCCATATTCTATTCTATTCTATTCTATTCTATTCTATTCTACATTCCATATTCTATTCTATTCTATTCTATTCTATTCTATTCTATTCTATTCTATTCTATTCTATTCTATTCTATTCTTCTACTCTACTCTACATTTCAATTCTATTCTATTCTATTCTATTCTATTCTATTCTATTCTATTCTATTCTATTCTATTCTATTCTCAACCCATGGAACAGAAGTTGCCTTCAGAAGTTGTGGGAGCTTCATCCCTGGACGTTTTCAAGAAGAGACTGTACAGAAATGGTGTAGGTCTCCTGCCTGGGTGGGTGGGGGTTGGACTAGATGACCTACAAGCTCCCTTCCAACTCTTGTTAACCTGTAATCTCTAATCCTCCCCCACCCCCGGCGGCTCCCAGGTGGTGGAGATATCCTTCAACTTCTGGTACCGGCTGGGGGAACACCTGTACAAGACAGACGACGCCATCATCCACAGCATCTTCAAGGCCTACATTCAGCGGCTTCTTCACGCTCTGGCCCGGCACTGCCAGCTGGACCCCGACCATGTAAGCCCACCCCTCCCAGTTCGTCCCTCTGGCCGGCGGTCCCCAATCTGTGTCCAGAGTGTGTGTGTGTGTGGGAGAAGAGCAGATGGTTCAGGGCAGAGTGGGTTTGAATTTAAATCGAGTCGATCGAAATCGCGATTGAAACCACCAGCGAGTAAGCTGGATTTAAATCAAGTCGATTTAAATCGTTTATTTATTTTTTTTTAAAAAAAAGAGCTACCAACCATCTCTACTGTGAAATTGTGGGAATGCGTCAACGCAGGGCACGTTATCTCGGCTTTCAGAGCTTGGATTCGTTGAATGAGTCTACCAGAAATGTAAATATTGCAGAATATACCGCCTCCCGCTACAGAACTAAACTCCATTTCATGTGGTCAGGCGTAGTTTTTTGGGGGGGGAAATAAGAGGGGGCGGGGAATTCTACCTCTACCTACCAGCATCCATCAGTATTCATCTGGCTAGCGTCCTGTCAGTGTGTGAGAGAGTTGAGGGCTGTTTGGAAACTGAAAGAGTATTTGCTTGTGTGAACAAGGAGACAGCAGGGAGCCCGGGCGTGGCTTAGCTCAACTGTTCTCTACTGAAGCTGCCTGGTGCTGTGAAACTGAGACTGAAACTCCTCTGCTTCTGTTTTGCATCTGGAAGAGATTTCTTTTTTCCAGGTGGGGAGGGGGAGTCGAACTCCTTAGCATCAGAGCGTGTTAATAATAATAATAATATAGGAAATAGTCTAAATGCTCTGATGGTCCTTTCAAAAAATCCTTTCTTAGTGAGACCCTAGAAGCCAAGAGGAACCGACGTGCCACATTTCAAGTTTGTAGGCTTTACGGTTCTGGAGATTTTGCGATGATACATGAGCAACATTTCGCTTATATATATATATATATAGAGAGAGAGAGAAAGATAGATAGATAGATAGATAGATAGATAGATAGATAGATAGATAGATAGATAGATAGATAGATAGATAGATAGATAAACTAAATTATCAATGTATCTTAAATCGGAAACTATCTTCAGATAGATTTTTTTTTTTAACTCCAAAATAATTTTATTAAAATAAATTTGATAAAAATATTTTGAAAATCCGATTGACGTTAAAAAACAAATATGATTGAATTTTTTTTAAAAAAATCGATTTTTTAAAAATTTAAAAAATAAACTTTTTTAAAAGAAAAAGGCCATGTTTTTCCCGATTATGCTGAATGTGTTTCTCCCTTGGCAACTGCAGTGGAGAAATCCTGGTGGTAAGAAAACGGGGCCAAAATCCTCCCTGAACAACTGTCTCACTTAGCGACGGAAATCTCGACTCGGTCGTGAAGTCCAGGGCTACCTACCTATGTGGCCGCGATACGACCCGTGGACTTGGACTCCCAGAATCCCTCGGCCGGCCCTGCCCCGTGCTGGCTCTCTGACTGACCTCCCTTTTTTCCTCTTCTCTCGCTCCCCGAATCCTAGGAAGGGATCCCCGAGGAAACGGATGATTTTGGGGAGTTCCGGATGCGAGTCTCGGATCTCGTCAAGGATTTGATCTTCCTGGTTGGCTCCGTGGAATGCTTTGCCCAGGTGAGGCCCGGAAGGGGAAGGGATCCTGATGGGATTTGTCTGGCGGGCCCACCGTTAGCTCCTCCTCCCAGCTAGAAAGCACGGTTTTTATTTCCTCTTTTATCTTTTTATTCCACCTTTGTTACTATATAATATGGCTCAAGGCAGCACGCGGACCTAGTTCTCCTTCCTACCCCCTGTTTTTTGCAAAACAACAACCCTGTGAGGTGGGCTGGACTGAGATAGGGATTGGCCGAAAGTCACCCAGCTGGCTTTCAGGCCTAAGGCAGAACTAGAACTCACCGTCTCCTGATGACTGACTAAAAGTCATCGCACTGGCTTTCATGCCTAAGGCGGAACTAGAACTCCCTGTCTCCTGGTAATTGGCCCAAAGTCACCCAGCCAGCTTTCATGCCTAAGGCACCAGGACTAGACCCCGTCCCCCCTCCTTGTCTCTTGGTTATTGGCCCAAAGTCACCCAGTCAGCTTTCCTGCTTAATGCGGGACTAGAACTCCTTGTCTCCTGGTCAT
The DNA here is from genome assembly GCF_049901715.1 of Pseudonaja textilis. NCBI lineage: Eukaryota > Metazoa > Chordata > Lepidosauria > Squamata > Elapidae > Pseudonaja > Pseudonaja textilis. The sequence continues at coordinate 74,175,084 of NC_141994.1, forward strand.
TGACCAATAGTCATCCCACTGGCTTCCATTCCTTAGACAGAACTACAACTCCCTGTCTCCTGGTGATTGTCCCAAAGTCACCCAGCCAACTTTCCTGCTTAAGGCAGGACTAGAACTCCCTGTCTCCTGGTGATTGTCCCAAAGTCACCCAGCCAACTTTCCTGCTTAAGGCAGGACTAGAACTCATGTCTCCTGGTCATTGACCAATAGTCATCCCACTTGCTTCCATTCCTTAGACAGAACTACAACTCCCTGTCTCCTGGTGATGGTCCCAAAGTCGCCCAGCCAACTTTCCTGCTTAAGGCAGGACTAGAACTCACCGTCTCCTGCTAATTCGCCCAGTCATCCTCCCGGCTTTCATACCTTAGGCAGAACTAGATCTCATCGTCTCCTGGTGATTGACCCAAAGTCACCCAGCTGGCTTTGGTGCCTAAGATGGGAAATTCTGGAATGGTGGAGCTTTTCTCAGAGTTGGAAATTACTTGGGAACATCCTTTGCCCACATGTTCCCCTCCTCCTCCTCCTCCTCCTCCTCCTCCTCCTCCTCCTCCCTCCTCCTCCTCCCTCCTCCTCCTCCTCCTCCTCCTCCTCCTCCTCCTCCTCTCCTCCTCCATCATCTTCATCATCGTTTCTTCTTGCAGCTTTACGCCACTTTGAAAGAAGGCAACCCGCCCTGGGAGGTGACGGAAGCCGTCCTCTTCATCATGGCCTCCATTGCCAAGAGCGTTGACCAGTGAGTAGTGAGGAGGGGAGGAGCCACGCCAGGGCCGGGGCGTTCGGGCCACGGGGTTTCATGCGTGAGTGTTGGTATGGGCCTCCTCTTAGTGTAAGTTGGACCCAGAACGTGCCTCCCACTCTCCCGGCCTCTCTTTCCTCCCTGACTCAAAAGGGCCTGGCTTTCTTTTAACGGTAACAAGAGTTGGAAGGGAGCCCTGGAGGTCATCTAGTCCAACCCCTCCCCCATTCGCGCAGGCGACCCTATGACCGCTTCAGACAGATGGCTGTCCAGTGACTTCTTAAAAGCCGCCTTTACTTGGGAGGAGGCTGCCAACTTGGCTCCCTTTTTCAAATATTTTGATTCATTTACTTACAAGTGTAACAACTTATTTTACTTATGTATTGTTCTACTTGTTCGCTTATTTGTTCCTGCCTTCATTATCTTTATAAATAACTCAAGGCAGCGGCGGCAAACGTATCCAACCCACCTTCCTCTTGTAAGTTGTTAACACAACACACGTCGAGGTACCCTGATGTCCAGACCCGGGTTATACACCGTTTTTGGCGGGGTTCGTTAAGCATGGCCATTAAGTGAATGCACGGTTGTAAGCGTGAAAGGGTGGAGAGGTTTTGGGGTCAGAAATAGACAGAGAGAGAGAGAGAGAGAGAGAGAGAGAGAGACGGAGACTTTTGGCTCCATGCAAGGAAAGCAGCAGAAGCTGCAGAAGTCTTTCTTTCTCTCCCCCCAGACTCCGCCAGAAATGAGTCTTTGCAGCCTCTTGGAGCAGGAGGTCTTGCAGGGTCCCAAAGACTCATTTCTGGCGGAGTTTGGGGAGAGAAAGAAAGACTTTGGCTGCTTTCTGCATGCAGCCAAAAGCAGAAGAAGAAAGAAGTAGAAAGGAGGAGCCCGGTGGCCAGGCCAGGCGCGTGGGGCAAGTCCCCCGCCTTTCTCCCCTCCCCTCACTACCTCATGTTCACAATGCAGGTGACACAAGCCTTGTGTTCCCGCGGGCCATGCGGGGTGGCACAGCCTTATGTTCCCGCGTAGCCTGGATTAATCGCTTCGGGTGGGACGTTTCTCTATGGACCACCAACATTTTCTCGCAGACCACCAAGCGGTCCCTGGCCCACGGGTTGGCGACCGGTGCCCTAAATCGTTGGAGACCCCAGGAACAAGCTGGGTGTCAACCCATAAAACATTTTTAAGCTTGTTTCAGAGCTGCCACGAACAACTCCAGGAGAGAGACTTAAAAGAGCCGCGTAGCAGTTTGGAAACCAAAAGTGCATTCCATTCATATCTTGCCAAGATTATAACTAAGCTACTAGAATTTCTGCCCGGAAAAATCTCCAATTTGAAAACGCGATTGATGACTCTCAGCTATGAAGGCGTTTCGGGTTGGAGAATATGATTGATGACACACCCAGAAGGTTGAGGGTGGGGGACAAACAGGGTCATAGGTGACAGTGAATCACGCGTCTCCGAGTCGGCTCCAAACGGGTCATGGCGACATGTTCGCTCCTATTAAATCGTTCGAAGTTTTTGAAGCTTGGATTGAGGCTCGCGATTTAATTGGGGCCGCTGACGGAATCCTGACGCTGGGGGGTCCCTGTGGTTCACGAGGTGGTGTTTGTTTTTGAGGGGTCAGAATTTATTTGCTTCCTCCGTGCCCCCTGCTGCAGAGAGAACAATCCCACCCTGGTGGAAGTGCTGGACGGAGTGGTGCGCCTTCCCGAAGCCGTTCACACGGCCGTGCGCTACACCAGCATCGAGCTGGTGGGGGAGATGAGCGAAGTGGTGGACAGGAACCCCCATTTCCTGGGTGAGTGGAAGGGCCAGGCGTGGGGTGGGGGGGTAGTTGGGGGAGGCTGTGAGTCCTTCCCTGGAGACGAGAGCCCAAGGCAGCACTTTGGATGAGGGAGTTATTCCTTTACCTTGGCTGGTCATGTGAGCCCCCTCAGTGGGAGCTTCCCCTTTCAGACTGGACCTCTATGGGTTAATGGGTGGGGAGTAGAGGCAGGGAGGGAGGAAAGGAAGGAAGGAAGGATGGATGGATGGATGGATGGAAGAGTGGAAGGAAAAGATGGAAGGAAGGAAGGAAGGAAGGAAGGAAGGAAGGAAGGAAGGAAGGAAGGAAGGAAGGAAAGATAAAAGATGCATGTATGATGGAAGGAAGGTGACAAGGAGGATGGGTGGATGGAAGAATAGAAGGAAAAGATGGATGGAAGGAAGGAAGGAAAGATAAAAGATGCATGTATGATGGAAGGAAGGTGACGAGGATAGATGGATGGGAGAATAGAAGGAAAAGATGGATGGAAGGAAGGAAGGAAGGAAGGAAAGATAAAAGATGCATGTATGATGGAAGGAAGGTGACAAGGAGGATGGATGGAAGAATGGAAGGAAAAGATGGAAGGAAGGAAAGATAAAAGATGCATGTATGATGGAAGGAAGGTGACAAGGAGGATAGTTGGATGGAAGAATAGAAGGAAAAGATGGAAGGAAGGAAAGATAAAAGATGCATGTATGATGGAAGGAAGGTTACAAGGAGGATGGATGGATGGATGGAAGAATAGAAGGAAAAGATGGATGGAAGGAAGGAAGCAAAGATAAAAGATGTATGGATGATGGAAGGAAGGCTATAAGGAGGATGGATGGATGGATAGATGGAAAAATGGAAAGAAAAGATGGATGATGAAAGGAATGGGTGGAAGAAGGATAGAAGGTAGGATCGATGGAAGAATAGAACGAAAAGATGGATGGATGGAAAGAAGAAAAGCTGGATAGATGGATAATGGAAGGAAGGATACGGGGAGGATAGATGGAAGAATAGAAGGATGAAAGGATGAATGGGTGGGTGGAAGGAAGGAAGAATGGAAAGAAAGAAATACAGAACAATGGAAGGAAGGAAGGAAGGAAGGAAGGAAGGAAGGAAGGAAGGAAGGAAGGAAGGAAAGATGAATTAATGGATGGAAAGATGGATGGAAGAATGGAAGGAAGAAAAGCTGGTGGATGGATAATGGATGGAAGGATACAGGGAGGATGGATGGAAGAATAGAAGGATGAAAGGATGAATGGGTGGGAGGAAGGAAGGATGGAAGGAAAGAAATGCAGAACAATGGAAGAATGGAAGGAAGGAAAGATGAATTAATGGATGGAAAGATGGATGGAAGAATGGAAGGAAGAAAAGCTGGTTGGATGGAAGGAAGGATTGGAAGGATGACGAAAGGACGAACGGCTGGGAAAACATCCCAACGAAGAAGACGCTGGCGTGGGAGAAGCCCCTCCCGTGCGCCCCCCCCCATCCAGCTCCCCCTCTCCCCCTCCCCTCCTCCGCCCACAGATCCGGTCCTGGGCTACCTGATGAAGGGCTTGTGCGAGAAAGCCCTCGCCTCCATCGCCGCCAAAGCCATCCACAACATTTGCTCGGTGTGCCGGGACCACATGGCCCAGCACTTCACTGGACTGCTGGAAATCGCCCGCTCCCTGGACTCCTTCATGCTCTCGCCTGAAGCAGCGGTCGGACTCTTGAAAGGTGCGGCCTCCCTCTTTCCTTCCAGCCCCAGGCCGGGTCTCACCTACCTCAGGTGGGGAGAACTTTGGGTGGCAAAGCCCGTAATATTGCTGCCCCGACTGGCTGGTGATAGGGCCTGTCGGCTGCCAGCCCCTCCAACGGCTGAATAAGAGGAGGCAGAGGCGGGCGAGCGGGAGTCAGGGTCGACATCGGGGCATCCTGGCAGCTCCAGGGGGAAAGAGGGAATGGGAGCTACCAGAGAGAGGGAGGGAGAGAGAGGGAGAGCCAACAGCCCCTGAGTCTGGCAGTGGCTGATGTGGAAGAGGAGGAACAGACGGGTACAGTGCCTGACGCGTGGATGTGCAAAAAGCAGAGAGGAGAGGAGAGCAGTGGAAATCTATGAGCCGGCCCTCGGGACGGAAGACCCATCGCTGCTAGCAAAGCCCCACCTGAGCTCTGGGGATAAAAGGCAGGGGACAGAGATGAATAGGTGTGATAGATCATCTCCTGGTCAGCCTGGGGTGAGAGAAGGAATCATTGATTTAAACACAGAGGGGTTTTTTTTTTTTTCACGTTTGGGGAGATGGGTCGGAACCGTTTGATGGACGCCTGTCCATCCTCTCGTTGGGCAGGGACGGCGTTGGTGCTTGCCAGGCTCCCGCTGGAGAAGATCTCGGCCTGCCTCAGTGAACTTTGTGCCGTTCAGGTGATGGCCCTGAAAAAGGTGAGTGGACGGGAGGCGCCCTCCGGCTCTTTTGAAGGTTGGCTAGGATAGGAAAACGATTTATCTGCCAAGGAGCTGGGAGACCTGGGAGCTATAGAGCACCTACCTCTTGGGCACCTACCCGTTCTTGTTGTCTTCGGGGAGGCGACAAGCTTTGGAAAAAGTCCTTTGAGGGAAGTGTGCTCAAGGCACCAGGGTTAGAAAACTGGGAGACGGTGAGTTCTAGTTCTGCCTTAGCCATGAAAGCCGGCTGGGTGACTTTCAGACAATCACCAGGAGACAAGGAGTTCTAGTTCCGCCTAAGGAACGTAAGCCAGTGGGATGACTATTGGTCAATGACCAGGAGACAGGGAGTTCTAGTCCTGCCTTAAGCAGGAAAGTTGGCTGGGTGACTTTGGGCCAATCACCAGGAGACGGTGAGTTCTAGTCCTGCCTTAGCCATGAAAGCTGGCTGGGTAATTTTGAGCCAATCACCAGGAGACGGTGAGTTCTAGTCCTGCCTTAGCCATGAAAGCTGGCTGGGTAATTTTGAGTCAGTCACCAGGAGATGGTGAGTTCTAGTCCTGCCTTAGCCATGAAAGCTGGCTGGGTAATTTTGAGTCAGTCACCAGGAGACGGTGAGTTCTAGTCCTGCCTCAGCCATGAAAGCTGGCTGGGTAATTTTGAGTCAGTCACCAGGAGATGGTGAGTTCTAGTCCTGCCTTAGCCATGAAAGCTGGCTGGGTAATTTTGAGTCAGTCACCAGGAGATGGTGAGTTCTAGTCCTGCCTCAGCCATGAAAGCTGGCTGGGTAATTTTGAGTCAGTCACCAGGAGATGGTGAGTTCTAGTCCTGCCTTAGCCATGAAAACTGGCTGGGCCTTTTCCTCTCTTTCAGTCTAACCCTAAGGGATTGTAGGGAAAATAGGAGAAAGGGGTATTAGACATCTTTGCCTCATAAAAATACTAAAGGCAGGGCATGAAATAAACTCCACTTCTCCGACTGCCGTTTGGGACCCATGGAGCTGGGAATTATAGGTGTTGTAGTAGACATCCTTCCAAGTTATCTCTTTTAGTATTTAGTGTTTATTTGATTTGTCGTTTGCTTACAAGATACAGGTATAAGAATAAACGTAGTTTTGAATACATGAGATAGATTCTTATAAGAAAAATAAAAAGAAACAATAGGAGAGGGACGGTAGGCACGTTGGTGCGCTTATGCACGACCCCTACAGACCTCTTAGGAAAGGGGTGAGGTCCATAGTAGATAGTCTAAGGTTAAAAGTTTTTGGGGTTCGGGAAAGAAACCACAGAGTCAGGTAGAGGATTCCAGACATTGACCACTCTGTTGCTGAAGTCTTTGGAAGGATAGGATGGATCAAGAGCTAACATATACACCAGGACTGAATTTGGATATTTGGAATGATTTGGAATCTTTGGGATTTGGATATTTGCAGTTAGAGATCGAGGCGGGTTAATAAACGTCTGAAATAAATAAACTTTCCTTTCCAGGGAGTGACCGCAGCTAGAATTGTATTTGCACCAAAAATTGGAAAAAAAATGAAAAGATTCCAACAGAAGAGAATGTGATTATTAGAATGTGCAGAAATGAACAGATTAACACTTGCAGTTGAAAAGAAGGAACAGGCTGAATATTATCAGATATGGGAACTATTTTATCAATGGCTAGAGAAAAAAAAATACGAAAGCTAGAAATAATTGTTAGGCCCGGGAAAAATACTAAAAAAAAATATGTTACTAGAAGTGAATACGTTAAGAAGACCAATGTGCAAATAATAGAAATAATCTGTATACCAGTATGACAAGAACAAGATAAGAATAGAGAATTCATATTAAAATAATGAATACGGTTGTCAAATTTAACTGTCACGGCACAAGATTTTTGTATCCAGACGGCGCGCCATTAAATGGAAGATGAATTGAATGTATGTATTTTGAACAACATTTAAAAAGTGACTGAAATAAAATAAACCTTTTTCCCCACCTGGGATGGCCCTGCGTGTCTGCCCCTCTCTTCTTCAGCTGCTATCTCAGGAGCCGAGCAACGGCCTCTCCTCTGACCCCACCGTGCCCCTGGACCGCCTCGCTGTCATATTTAGGTAAGCACCTGGAGTTGGGATGAGGTGGGGTGTCCGAATGCCAGGGCAATAGTTTCTTTGACGCCTCCCCCTCCGTGTCTTAATGGCAGCGTGTCTTCAACGGTTTGCCCTAAGGCCGTGATGGTGAACCTATGGCACGCGTGCCACAAGCTGGCGTGCAGAGCCATTTGTGCGGGCACGTGAGCCCCGGCCAAACTTACCTGCACTGCGCATGCGTGCACCTCCCAGCTGATTTTCGGCCCGTTGGAGGCCATTTTCACCCTTCCGGAGGTTTGAGGGAAGCCTCCGCAGCCTTTGGAGGCCGAAAAACGGGCCCGTTTCAGCACTTCCGGTATTTCCAGAAAGCCTTTTTTTCAGCCTCCCAAGGCTGCAGAGGCTTCCCTCGAGCCCCCAGGAGGGAGAAAATGGCCTCCAACGGGCCGAAAATCAGCTGGGAGGCGCATGAATGCGCAGTGAAGGTAAGGGGGTGGGGTGTTGCACGCGCAGGGGAGGTGCGTTGCATGGTGGGTGGTGGCACGCCTGCGCTTTTGGCACACCACAACCTGAAGGTTCCCCATCGCTGCCCTAAGGAGACCGTCCCGGTTTTTAGAAAGTATGTTTTAGAAATTATCCCGGTTTTAGAAGTTAGCTTCCCTTGAGTGGGGCATTGCTTAGTGCTCGATTCAAGGAATCACTCATTCCAACGGCGAAGCTAGCGGTGAACAGCAGCCCAAGAAGATGCTGATGAGAGGGTAAACCACTTGTACATCAGCAGAGAGCCAAGCCCACTCCGTTCTGCCCCTGATGGTGTCGCCTAGTTGGGTCGTGAAACGTCTGCAAGAAAGCAGTCAAGCTCAGAGGCCACCAAGGACCCCACAGTCTTCCTCCTCCTCCCCCTCCTCTTCCTCCCCCTCCTCCTTCCCCTCCTCTCCACAAACCCGATTCCCTTCTAGCACTGATGCCGTTCCCTAGTTGGGTCGTGAAACGCCTGCAAGAAAGCAATCAAGTTCAGAGGCCACCCTCTTCCTCCTCCTCCTCTTCCTCCTCCTCTTCCTCCTCCTCTTCCTCTTCCTCTTCCTCCTCCTCCCTCCTCCTCCTCTCTTCCTCCTCCTCCTCCTCCCCTCCCTCCCTCCCCTCCTCCTCTTCCTCCTCCTCCACCTCCTCCCTCCCTCCCTCCCCTCCCTCCTCCTCCTCCTCCTCCTCCTCTCCACAAACCCGACTCCCTTCTAGCACTGATGCTGTTCCCTAGTTGGGTCCCGAAACGTCTGCAAGGAAACCACCCAGCTCAGAGAGCACCCAGGGGTGTCCCCCCCCCCCCCCCCCAAGTCCCTGCCTGGTTGAAACCGGCTTTCCGTCCCGGAGCGTCCCCTTCCCCCTTTTTCATTTTCCTTTTTCCCTTCCAGGCACACCAACCCCATCGTAGAAAACGGACAGACGCACCCCTGTCAAAAAGTCATCCAAGAGGTAAGCAGGCAGGGCCTCGGGTCCCACCCTCGCTCCTGGAAACCCAGAAGTGTTGAGGTGGGTTTTTTTTGGGGGTGGGGTGGGGGGTTGGGAGTCCAACACCGAAGGGCTCCAGGTTGCAGAGAAAGTCCCCCACGGGTTGTATAAGAGCAAACCTGGACATTTTATAGCCCCCCAGGCCATAGCTGGCCCATTCTAGGCTGCCTGGATCGCTTTTTATTTTGGAAGTGACTGTTATTTTTGTGTTCAATTTGTGTGTGACTGTGTGTGTGTGTCTACGCACCTTCACAACCCTCTTGGTTCATTCCCTCCACAACAGTCCCAGTTTTTCGTTTTCCATCTTGGGAAAATTATAAAAGCGCCCGGTCCGGCCTTGGAAGGTTGGTTTCCGTCCGTCGTTCACGGCGGGGAATCTCCAACCTCGCCAATTTTGTGGACTTCCAACTCCCAGAATCCCCCGCCCCCCACCTCAACACTCCTGGTCCTCTCTGGATGAAATAGGGAATTTCTGGGAGTTGGAGTCCACCCCATCTTAAAACGTGCTGGAGGTCAACCGATAAAATATTTCTGCGGTCTTTTTAAGCCAACAGAACGGGAGGCGGGGGTTAGCAGTGCGGCGGCTTGCAAACCGAAAGTGAATTCCATAAATGTTTTCAAAAGATAGTTATAAGGTGACCGAAGTTTCTGCCATGCAAAATTCTAAACTGGAGAGAGCCTGATGGATAACTCTGGGCTATGGAGATGTCCCATTGGAGGATATGGATTACGATACACCCAGGGGGATGGAGGAAAACCAGGGTCAAGGGTGACAACGAATGACGCGTCTCAGAGTCGGCTACACCCAGGCAGTGCCGGCGTGTTAACTCCCAATAAATCCTTTTGAAGTTTTGGAAGTTCGTCTCAAGACTCAGGATTTAATTGGGGTAACAGTTACCCGACTCCGAGACACATCATTCGTTGTAACCTTTGACCCCAGTTTCCCCCCTCACCCCCTGGGTGTGTATCGTAATTCATATCCTCCAATGGGACACATCCCTAGCCCAGAGTCATCGATCAGGGTTTCTAGTTAGTTTTTTGCAGCGCAGAAACTTCAGCCGCCTAGTTCGTATCTCCGAAAAACTACGCATGGAAAGCGCTTTCGATTTCCAAGCTGCCTCACTGCTCTTTCAAACCCCTTTCCTTCCACCTCCCTTTCTGTTGGCAACTCTAAAACAGCCATAGAAATATTTTATGTCGGGATTCCGGCAGTTCCCCCTCCACCCCCCCACCCTTAAATCATAAGTCTTGAGCCAAACTTCCAAAACTTCCAAAGGATTTATTGGGAGTGAGACATCCGGCACTGCCTGGGTGTAGCCTAGACTCTGAGAGACGTCATTCATTGTCACCCTTGACCCTGGTCTTCCCCCCTCACCGCCTGGATGTATATCGTAATTCTTATCCTCCAATGGGACACCTCCCTAGCCCAGAGTCACCAATCAGGCTGTCCAGTGAGAATTTTGCACGGCAGAAACTTCAGTCGCCCAGTTACTATCTTTGGAAACATCGATGGAATGCACTTTCGGTTTCCAAGCCGCTGCACCGCCGCCCCCTCCTCCCTTTCCGCCACCAACTTCCCAAAGGCCCTAGAAATATTGTATGAGTTGACCCCGGGTAGGGAGTTCTGGGCGTGGAAGTCCACCCGCCTTAAAGGATGCTTCCCCGGGGGGCGGGATGATTCTGGGAGTGGAAGTCCGCAAGCCTTCAAAGTTGGACGCTCTTCCCCGGCCGTTGACGTTCCTCGTGGTCTTCTCCAGATTTGGCCGGTGCTGTCAGAAACGCTGAACAAACACCGGGCCGACAACCGCATTGTGGAACGCTGCTGCCGGTGCCTGCGTTTTGCCGTCCGCTGCGTCGGCAAGGGCTCGGCAGCCCTCTTGCAACCGCTGGTCACTCAGGTGAGATTTTCCCCCGCCCAGCCACCCAGCCACCTCCTCCTGCCGATCAATTATTGAATTATTCCCTAAGACGGGTTTTGTTTTAAATTAAATATTCCGAATTTTGCTCTACCAGTGACTCGATCGATCCTGGTGTGTAGTCCGCTTCTGCAGGACTCCCGTTTTACTAAGTTCTCCTCCACCATGGAGAGCTCTCTGCAACCCTTAAGGCCGCGGTCCCTAATCTTTGGGGCCACCGGGGACCGGTTCCGTGGGAAATAGTTTTCCTTACGCCCTGGGCAGGGAGGGTGACACGGGACAAGAATTGCACTGATATCAAAGAAACAATACTCCGATAGAATCATTCAAGGGAGGATAGCAGCAGCCCTTAGACTTATATATACCGCTTGAAGCAGTTTACGGAGTCAGCCTCTTGTCCCTCCCGATGATCTGGGTCCTCATTTTACCGACCTTGGAAGGACGGAAGGCTGAGTCAACCTTGAACCGGTCAGGATCGAACTCCTGGCTATAGGCAGTGAGTTAACCTGCCATATGCTGCATTCTAACCACTGCCCTACGACCATGGCCCTTCCATCCTTCCCTTCCCTTCTTCCCTTCCCTCCTTTCCTTTCCTTTCCTTTCCTTTCCTTTCCTTTCCTTTCTTTTCCTTTCCTTTCCTTTCCTTTCCTTTCCTTTCCTTTCCTTTCCTTTCCTTTCCTTTCCTTTCCTTTCCTCTTTTCTTCCCTTCCCTTCCCTTCCCTTCCCTTCCTTCTTTCCTTTCCTTTCCTTTCCTTTCCTTTCCTTTTCTTCCCTTCCCTTCTTTCCTTTCTTTCCTTTTCTTTCCTTTCCTTTCCTTTCCTTTCCTTCTTTCCTTTCCTTTCCTTTCCTTTCCTTTCCTTTCCTTTCCTTCCCTTCCCTTCCCTTCCCTTCCCTTCCCTTCTTTCCTTTCCTTTCCTTTCCTTTCCTTTCCTTTCCTTTCCTTTCCTTTCCTTTCCTTTCTTTCTTTTCTTTTCTTTTCTTTTCTTTTCTTTCTTTTCTTTTCTTTTCCTTCCCTTCTCTTCCCTTCTTTCTTTTTCTTCCCTTCCCTTCCCCTTGTACAGTTGTAATTGCAGGAATGTTCCAATCTCGGAGGGCAAACCTCAGATAGGGAATGTTTACAAGCAGATACAACTCAGGCAAACGAAGTCACCAATCTAAAGGAGGATTAGAGAGAGGAAGCAAACATAGGTTAGACTTTAACTAGAGATAATTAATTGTGTTAATTACTATTATGCTAAACAGTAATGAAAGTTAAGCAGTAACCAAAGTTAACCAATGTTGGAGGATTACTAAAAATGTGTATAAATGCAAGACTAGACTCCAATAAAGATGGTCATGATTCAGTTGATCATGATCAAACACCTCGACTGCCTCGTCATTACAACATCCCTTCCCTTCCCTTCCCTACCATTCCTTCCCTTCCCTTCCTTCCCTTCTTTCCTTTCCTTCCCCTTCCTCTTCCCCTTCCTCTTCCTCCCTCCTCCGGCCCTTCCTCAGCCTCCAGACCCGGCCTAGGTTCCCCCGCAACCTCCTGACTCCTGTCCCACTCGGCTGCCAGCTCCGTCAGCTGCTGAGCCCCTGTGAGGCCCGGAGCCTCGTCCCCACTCCCGTTGCAGGGGGGCCCCCCTCGTTCGCCTCCCCCTTTCGTTCGCTGGCTTTCCCGGTGGGTCCCTCCCTCCCTTGAGACTCTGGCTGCTCTCCTTGGCAGATGGTGAACGTCTACCAGGAACACCAGCACTCCTGTTTCCTCTACCTGGGCAGCATCCTCGTGGACGAGTACGGCATGGAAGAAGGCTGCAGGCAGGGGTTGCTCGACATGCTGCAGGTAAGTAGGTAGGTAGGTGGTACCGGAGACCGGGCAGGACCCCCTCCCTGGGCCAGGTGTCCTCGGTCCCCGATCCATCCCTCCACCGGTTGGAGGAGGGCCCCGTTCACTGAGCTCGGGGGTCGCGGTGGTGGGGCTTCAGAAATTGGGGGGAGGGGGGTGCTCCATCCCTGGAGGTTTTGAAGAAGAGACCGGACACCTGTCGCCCGTCTGAGATTGTTCCGGTTCTGCTGTTCGAGGAGGGGGCTGGACTAGAAGATCTCCAAGGTCCCTTCCAGTTCCTCTCCTGTTCAAATAAAGTCAGTTCAGGCTGGTTAGCGGCCTGGTGAATTCAGGGGAAGCTTACTGTTGCTTGCTTTTCACAGCCATAAACCCATCCGATTGCCCAGGCGGCCAGATTGGTCTAGTGGTTAAAGCACCGGGCTAGAAAGAGGGAGACGATAAGTTCTAGTTCTGCCTTAGGCACGAAAGCCAGTTGGGTGACTTTGGGCCAGTGACCAGGAGACGGGGAGTTCTAGTCCCACGTTAAGCTTGTAAAATAGCTGGGTGACTTTGGGCCAGTGACCAGGAGACGGGAGTTCTAGTCCCACTTTAACCTTGAAAGTCAGCTGGGTGACCTTGGGCCAGTGACCAGGAGACGGGGAGTTCTAGTCCCACGTTAAGCTTGTAAAATAGCTGGGTGACTTTGGGCCAGTGACCAGGAGACGGGGAGTTCTAGTCCCACTTTAAGCTTGTAAAATCAGCTGGGTGACCTTGGGCCAGTGGCCAGGAGATGGGAATTCTAGTCCCACGTTAAGCTTGTAAAATAGCTGGGTGACTTTGGGCCAGTCACCAGGAGACGGGGAGTTCTAGTCCCACGTTAAGCTTGAAAGTCAGCTGGGTGACCTTGGGCCAGTGGCCAGGAGACGGGGAATTCTAGTCCCACTTTAAGCTTGTAAAATAGCTGGGTGACTTTGGGCCAGTGACCAGGAGACGGGGAGTTCTAGTCCCACTTTAACCTTGAAAGTCAGCTGGGTGACCTTGGGCCAGTGGCCAGGAGATGGGGAATTCTAGTCCCACGTTAAGCTTGTAAAATAGCTGGGTGACTTTGGGCCAGTCACCAGGAGACGGGGAGTTCTAGTCCCATGTTAAGCTTGAAAGTCAGCTGGGTGACTTTGGGCCAGTGGCCAGGAGACGGGGAATTCTAGTCCCACTTTAAGCTTGTAAAATAGCTGGGTGACTTTGGGCCAGTGACCAGGAGACGGGAGTTCTAGTCCCACTTTAACCTTGAAAGTCAGCTGGGTGACCTTGGGCCAGTGGCCAGGAGATGGGGAATTCTAGTCCCACGTTAAGCTTGTAAAATAGCTGGGTGACTTTGGGCCAGTCACCAGGAGACGGGGAGTTCTAGTCCCACTTTAAGCTTGTAAAATAGCTGGGTGACTTTGGGCCAGTGACCAGGAGACGGGGAGTTCTAGTCCCACTTTAAGCTTGTAAAATAGCTGGGTGACTTTGGGCCAGTGACCAGAGACGGGAGTTCTGTCACTTACCTAAAGTCAGCTGGAGACTGCAGTGCCAGGGAGTTCTAGTCCCACTTTAAGCTTGTAAATAGCTGGGTGACTTTGGGCCAGTCACCAGGAGACGGGGAGTTCTAGTCCCACTTTAAGCTTGTAAAATAGCTGGGTGACTTTGGGCCAGTGACCAGGAGACAGGGAGTTCTAGTCCCACGTTAAGCTTGTAAAATAGCTGGGTGACTTTGGGCCAGTGACCAGGAGACAGGGAGTTCTAGTCCCATGTTAAGCTTGTAAAATAGCTGGGTGACTTTGGGCCAGTGACCAGGAGACGGGGAGTTCTAGTCCCACGTTAAGCTTGTAATATAGCTGGGTGACTTGGGGCCAGTCACCACAAGACGGGGAGTTCTAGTCCCATGTTAAGCTTGTAAAATAGCGGGTGACTTTGGGCCAGTGACCAGGAGATGGGGAGTTCTAGTCCCACTTTAAGCTTGTAAAATAGCCGGGTGACTTTGGGCCAGTGACCAGGAGACGGGGAGTTCTAGTCCCATTTAAGCTTGTAATATAGCTGGATGACTTTGGGCCAGTGACCAGGAGACGGGGAGTTCTAGTCCCACGTTAAGCTTGTAAAATAGCTGGGTGACTTTGGGCCAGTCACCAGGAGACGGGGAGTTCTAGTCCCACGTTAAGCTTGAAAGTCAGCTGGGTGACTTGGGCCAGTGGCCAGGAGACGGGGAATTCTAGTCCCACTTTAAGCTTGTAAAATAGCTGGGTGACTTTGGGCCAGTGGCCAGGAGACAGGGAATTCTAGTCCCACTTTAAGCTTGTAAAATAGCTGGGTGACTTTGGGCCAGTGACCAGGAGACGGGGAGTTCTAGTCCCACTTTAACCTTGAAAGTCAGCTGGGTGACCTTGGGCCAGTGGCCAGGAGATGGGGAATTCTAGTCCCACGTTAAGCTTGTAAAATAGCTGGGTGACTTTGGGCCAGTCACCAGGAGACGGGGAGTTCTAGTCCCACTTTAAGCTTGTAAAATAGCTGGGTGACTTTGGGCCAGTGACCAGGAGACGGGGAGTTCTAGTCCCATGTTAAGCTTGTAAAATAGCTGGGTGACTTTGGGCCAGTGACCAGGAGACGGGAGTTCTAGTCCCACTTTAACCTTGAAAGTCAGCTGGGTGACTTTGGGCCAGTGGCCAGGAGACGGGGAATTCTAGTCCCACTTTAAGCTTGTAAAATAGCTGGGTGACTTTGGGCCAGTCACCAGGAGACGGGGAGTTCTAGTCCCACTTTAACCTTGAAAGTCAGCTGGGTGACCTTGGGCCAGTGGCCAGAGACCCAGTCCCACGTTAAGCTTGTAAAATAGCTGGGTGACTTTGGGCCAGTCACCAGGAGACGGGGAGTTCTAGTCCCACGTTGCTTGAAAGTCAGCTGGGTGACTTTGGCCAGTGGCCAGGAGACGGGGAGTTCTAGTCCCACTTTAAGCTTGTAAAATAGCTGGGTGACTTGGGGCCAGTCACCAGGAGACGGGGAGCTCTAGTCCCACTTTAAGCTTGTAAAATAGCCGGGTGACTTTGGGCCAGTGACCAGGAGATGGGGAGTTCTAGTCCCACTTTAAGCTTGTAAAATAGCCGGGTGACTTTGGGCCAGTGACCAGGAGACGGGGAGTTCTAGTCCCACTTTAAGCTTGTAATATAGCTGGATGACTTTGGGCCAGTGACCAGGAGACGGGGAGTTCTAGTCCCACTTTAAGCTTGTAAAATAGCTGGGTGACTTTGGGCCAGTGACCAGGAGACGGGGAGTTCTAGTCCCACTTTAAGCTTGTAAAATAGCTGGGTGACTTTGGGCCAGTGACCAGGAGACGGGGAGTTCTAGTCCCACTTTAACCTTGAAAGTCAGCTGGGTGACTTTGGGCCAGTGGCCAGGAGACGGGGAATTCTAGTCCCACGTTAAGCTTGTAAAATAGCTGGGTGACTTTGGGCCAGTCACCAGGAGACGGGGAGTTCTAGTCCCACGTTAAGCTTGAAAGTCAGCTGGGTGACTTTGGGCCAGTGGCCAGGAGACGGGGAGTTCTAGTCCCACTTTAAGCTTGTAAAATAGCCGGGTGACTTTGGGCCAGTCACCAGGAGAC
Organism: Pseudonaja textilis; assembly: GCF_049901715.1. Taxonomy (NCBI): domain Eukaryota; kingdom Metazoa; phylum Chordata; class Lepidosauria; order Squamata; family Elapidae; genus Pseudonaja; species Pseudonaja textilis. The sequence continues at coordinate 74,190,965 of NC_141994.1, forward strand.
GGGGAGCTCTAGTCCCACTTTAAGCTTGTAAAATAGCCGGGTGACTTTGGGCCAGTCACCAGGAGACGGGGAGTTCTAGTCCCACTTTAGCCATGAAAGACAGCTGGCTGACCTTTGGCCACTCCCTCTCTCACAGCCCAGCCCACCTCACAAGGTGGTTGTTGTGGGGGAAATTGGAAGCCATATTGGGAATGCTCACTGCCGCGCGTTGTTTGTTGACATGATAAAGGCAGGATGCCCATGAATACCACGCATTCCACCACCTGAGCCCGTTTCAGCCTCTCCTGGCCTTCAGTGTGAGCCCAACCATAGAGTTGGAAAGGGCCAGAGGGGCATCTTTGGGGGTGCTGGATGCTCAGTGAGAGAACCTCTTTGTCGCTTCGTCCCAGGCGCTGTGTGTCCCCACTTTCCGGCTGCTTGAACAACCCAACGGCCTCCAGAACCACCCGGACACGGTGGATGACCTCTTCCGGCTGGCCACAAGGTACCCCCCACCTGGGCCGTTTTCGTGGTTTGGATGTTGGGTAGCGCAAACTTCGTTGAACCTAAGATGGAAGGAGCAGAGCAGCGGAAGCCCTTTGAGAAAGTCCCTTGGCAGGGAGGGATGATAGCGGCAGATAAAGAGAGAGGGGTAGAAAAAGAGGAACGGAGAGAGACAGAGGTGGATGGATGGATGGACAGATATAAAGACGGATGATAAAGGGTGGGTGATACATGAATGGTAGATGGATAAATAGAAGAGAGGGAGGGAGGGAAGGATGAATGGGTGGTGAGCAGAGAGACAGGGAGGTAGATAGGCAGAGAGATAGCTGGATAGCTAGAGGGATAGAAGGCTAAATAGATGAGAGAGAGACCAGATAGATAGATAAAGATTCGATAGATAGATAGATGGATAGATAGATAGATAGATTAGAGATACGATAGATAGAGATAGATCGATAGATTAGAGATGCAATAGATAGATAGATAGGATAGATAGATAGATTAGAGATACTGTAGATAGATAGATAGATAGATTAGAGATATGAGAGAGAGAGAGAGATAAATTAGAGATATGATAGATAGATGATAGATTAGAGATACGATAGATAGATTAGAGATAAGATAGATAGATAGATTAGAGATATGATAGATAGAGAGAGAGATAAATTAGCGATAAGATAGATAGATAGATAGATAGATAGATAGATAGATAGATAGATTGATTAGAGATATGATAGATAGATTAGAGAGATAGATAGATAGATAGATAGATAGATTAGAGATAAGATAGATAGATAGATAGATAGATAGATAGATAGATAGATAGATAGATAGATAGATAGATAGATTAGAGATATGATAGAGACAGAGAGAGATAAAATTAGAGATAAGAGATAGATAGATAGATAGATAGATAGATAGATAGATAGATAGATAGATAGATTAGAGATATGATAAGAGAGAGAGATAAATTAATATTATAGATAGATAGATAGATAGGTAGATAGATACATTAGATAGATAGAGAGATAGAGATAGATAGATAGACAGGCAGGCAGGCAGGCAGACAGACAGGCAGGCAGGCATAGATTAGAGAGAAATGATAGATAGAGAGATAGATTGAGGGGGATAGATAGATAGATAGATAGATAGATAGATAGATAGATAGATAGATAGATGGATGATAGATAGAGGATAGAGATAGGTAGGTTGGTAGGTAGATAGATAGAGATAGATTGATAGATTAGAGATACGATAGATAGAGATAGATCAATAGATTAGAGATACGATAGATAGATTAGATAGATTGATTAGATAGATTGATTAGAGATACTGTAGACAGACAGATAGATAAATAGAGACATTAGATAAATAGAGACATTAGATAGATTACAGATACTGTAGATAGATACATAGATGATAGAATGATAGAGCGATAGATACATAGATGATATACTGTAGATAGATGATAGAGATAGAGTGATAGATACATAGATAGATTGATAGAGCGATAAATACATAGATGATAGATAGAGATAGATATACTGTAGATAGATAAGAGAGACAGAAATAGAGAGATGCATTAAGACATAGGTAGAGACAGATGTGCTTGGATGGATGGATAGACACAGAGATACACGATAGATGGATAGAAGAGATGGATGTATGATGGGAGTGAGGGGTGGGCAGACGGTCAGACCTGGATAGATGGACAGATGGAGGGACATCCAGAGAGATGGAAGGATAGACCGACAGATGGAAGGAGGGAGGGAGGGACAGACAGATAGACAGAGAGACAGAAAGGGAGGAGCTTCAGGGTTGAGCCCAGAGGTAGTTGAAGGAATTCCGCTGAGCCTTCTCGTAGCCCCCCCTTAATTTGCAACACCCCTCCCCCACAAATACTCACAAGGCTGCATTGAGAAACATGTTCTAACTCCCTTTCTCCCCCCCCCACCCCACCCCCCGCTTCCTTCCTCCACCCGTGGCAGGTTCATCCAGCGCAGCCCCCTCACCCTTCTGCGTAGCCAGGTCATTCTCCCCATCCTGCAGTGGGCCATCGCCGCCACCACCTTGGATCACCGGGACGCCAACTGCAGCATCATGAAATTCCTACGCGACCTCGTCCACACCGGTGTGGCCAACGATGTGAGTCCGGTAGGCGTGTGAGCCTGACGGTGCGACGGGGAGGGAAGACCGTTGTTCTAAGCCGGCTCCCCAAACACCACAAACCCTCCGACGTGAACTCAAAAGATTCCTTTATTTAGGAGCGCCAGCGAAAAGTTTCTCTCACACCCCAGGCTAACGCGTCCGTCCCTCCGTCCGGCAGATGGATAGTCATCCGCCACATCTATTCATCTCTTCCCCCTGCCTTTTATCCCCAGAGCTCAAGTGGGGCTTCGCTAGCAGCGGTGGCTCTTCCGTCCCGAGGGCCGGCCTATAGATTTCCACTGCTCTCCTCTCCTCTCTGCCTTTTGCACATCCACGCGTCAGGCGTTGGACCCGGCTGTTCCTCCTCTTCCTCTTCAGCCACCTCCAGACCTGGGGGGGGCTGTGGACTCTCCATCGGAGGGGCTGACGGACGGCCCAGGCTCCGCCTCCGTAGTTTCCCCGTATTCATTTCTCCCTCCGCCTCTTTTTTCTTTTCTTTCTTTTTCTCGTTTGAAGATGGGAATCACATCAGGTGTTTTCCTGCCCTCCCTCTAGTTCCCCGGTGCTCCGGGGTCTTTGAAAGAGACGGTACGATGAAGTGTTTTATTCCGTCAGGGCAACCTGGTCTGCCCAGTGACGGGACAGAGCGTCCTGCTTCCGTTTTCGCCTTTCAGCCCCGATCCAGGAGCCTTCGCAGGTGGTCGCTTTTGTGACAGACTATTTTGGTTTTAAATTCACCTGTCTATATAAAAGCGAAATGCGAGGGAGGGAGGGAGGAGGGAAGAAAAAGACAGAAAGAGTGAAGAGAAAGAAAGAGAGAGTGAAGTGAGAGAAAGAGAAAGGAAGGAAGGAAGGAAGGAAGGAAGGAAGAAAGAGGGAGGGAGGGAGAGAGGGAGGAGGAAGGAAGAAAAAAAGAGTGAAGAGGAGAAGAAAGAAAGTAAGAGAAAGGACGGAAGGAAGGAAGGAAGGAAGGAAGGAAGGGGGGAGGGAGGGAGGAAAAAAACAGAGGAAGAGAGAGAGAAAGAGAGAAAGAAAGAAAGAAAAAGAAAGAAAGAAGAAAGAAAGAGGAAGAAAGAAAAGGGAGGAGGAGAAAAGAAGAAAGAGGAAGAAGGAGGAAGGAAGGAAGGAAGGAAGGAAGGAAGGAAGGAAGGAAGGAGGAAGAGGGGGGAGAGGGAGGAGGGAGGAGAAAAAAGAGGAAGAGAGAAAGAAAGAAAGGAAGAGAAGAGAAGGAGAGAGAGAGGAGGGAGAGAGGAGAAAAAAACAGAGAAGAGAAAGAAGAAAGAAAGAGTGAAGAGAAAGAAAGAGGGAGGAGGAAGAGGAAGAGTGAGAAAGAAGAAGAAAAGGAGGGAGGGAAGGAAGAAGAGAGGGAAAAGACAGAGAGAAAGAGAAAGAAAAAGAGAAGTGAAGAGAAAGAAAGAAAGAAAGAAAGGAAGAAGGAAAGGAAGGAAGGAAGGAAGGAAGAGGGTGGGAGAGATGGAGGAAGAAAAAACAGAAAGTGAAGAGAGAGAGAGAGAGAAAGAAAGAGAGGGGGGGAGGAAAGCAAAAAAACAGAGTGAGAGAGAGAGAGAGAGAGAAAGAAAGAAAGAGAGAGAGAGAAGGGGGGAAGAAAAAGACAGAAAGAGTGAAGAGAGAGAAAGGGAGACCCCCCCCTCAAATATTGGAAGACTGCTATCCTGTCTCCCCTGGTCTTTTTTATTAGACTAGACATCCACAATTCCTGCAGCCGTTCTTCATATGTTTTATCGCCAAATCCCCTAATCATCTTTGTTGCTCTTCTCTGCACTCACACATCATCACAAAATCTCCAGAATCGTAAAGCCTACAAACTTGACATTTGGCACCTATGTTCCTCTTGGCTTCTAAGGGCTCACTAAGAAAGGATTTTTCGAACAGAACATCAGAGCATTTAGAGTATTTCCTATATTATTCTTATTATTAACACGCTCTGATGCTAAGGAGTTCGACTCCCCCGTCCCCACCTGAAAAAGGAAATATCTTCCAAAGGCAAAACACAAGCAGAGGAGTTTCGGTTTTCACAGCCCCAAGCAGCTTTAGTACAGAACAGTTGGGCTAAGCCACGCCCAGTCTCCTTGCTCACACAGCCAATACTCTTTCCGTTTCCAAACAGCCCTCAACTCTCCCACACACTGACAGGATGCTAGCCAGACGAAAAACCGGTGGATGCTGGTAGGCAGAATTCCCCACCCTCTTATTTTCCTCCCCCAAAGCTAAGCCCGACCACGTAGTTTTGTAGCAAAGCAGGCGTATCGAGCTAGCCTAATATAGAAATTTCGCCTTCCAGCCCTGATCCAGGAGCCTCTGCAGGCGGTCGCTTGCGTGACAAACCTTAAAAAAAAAAAAACAGATTAGGAATGTACAGTAGTTAGTTCTCAATTTACAACGGTTCGTTTAGTGACCTTTCGAACTTAGGGCGGCCACTGGAAAAAAGGGACCGCTCAGGACCATGTTTCACACTTATGACCGTTGCCACTCCCCGTGGTCAACCGGCTCCTATTTATGACAGCCGCAGTGCAGTGTCCCTGGGTCACGCAATCTCCTTTTGTGACCGTCTTGACTGGTTTCTTTGCGCGGCAATTTCCTTGGACCTTTTTCTTGTTGTTTTACATGTTGAAAGAAGCTGATTCTGTTCGCTTAATTTTGACTCTTTTTTGCAAGTCTCAAGTTTCATTTTGAGCCTTGGCTTTGCTGAGTTCACCTTGGCGGATTCGGGCTATTTGCTGGTGTTCTGACTGAGCTTTTAGACAAGGAGCAGGTGTTCTGACCAAAGCTTTTGTTTTATTTCAACGGCTGTGAATTAGAGTCATTCACAGCCCATCATGAGTCTCCAACAGTTTGTAAATAGCCCCACAAAAGTCTGCCATAGTCCTTCGGGATAAATCTGATAAGCACTCACCTTTATCTTCCTTGAAATGATGACTGAATTGTCAATTAGCTGTGCGAGGCCGAACAGCACAATTTTAAACCAACCAGAACGAACAAAGTTGCTTCCTGCAAAGACTCCTGTCCCTTTGCTTCTCCTTTTTGTCTCTGGGAAGGCCAGTCACCTCCAAGCCTTATTCCTGAGTCGCCCCTTTTGTCTGAACTGTTGTTGCCTTCTGGCATAAGCATACTGGGAACAGGCTCCCGCTGCTCCTCTGCCTCACTGTTGTCAGATTCTGGAGGCTCTGGAGTCAGCAGAACAGGCTCTTCAATCTGCCGCCTGGGCAGAGGTCAGGAGAGGGGTTGGCCAGCGCCTGAGCCCGCTCTGTTGTGCCTCCTTTGCAGCACGAGGACGACTTTGAGGCCCGCAAGGAGCTCATCGGGCAGGTGATGACCCAACTGGGCCAGCAGTTGGTGAGCCAGTTGTTGCAGACCAGCTGCTTCTGCCTGCCGCCTTACACCCTACCGGACGTGGCCGAGGTGCTCTGGGAGATCATGCAGGTCGACAGGCCGGTAAGGGGCGCAGGACGCCGTGGGGGACCCCCGGGTGAACTGCCCCTCTGGGACGGAGGAAGAGCAACTCACGGGTGGGGGAGTAGAACCGCCCCGTCCCCCCAGACTAGACCAGCCCGCTAGATAGGTGGATGGAGGGATGGGTAGATAGACCCAGACACATGAGGGAGGGAGAGAGAGATGATGGATGGATGATGGATGTAGATAGATGGAGGAATAGATAGATGAGAGATAGATAGATGAGTCAGTAAATATGTAGATTGATGGATAGGTAGGTAGGAGAGATAGATGGAGGGATAGATGAATAGGTAAATATGTGGATGGGTGGGTGAGTGGGTAGATGGATTGATACATAAGAGGATGGATGGATAGATAGATAGATGATAGATAGATAGATAGATAGATAGATAGATAGATAGATAGATAGATGTGTGGATGGAATGTAGGATATATAGGTGGATAGATAGATAGATAGATAGATAGATAGATAGATAGATAGATAGATAGATAGATAGATAGATAGATAGATAGATAGATAGATAGATAGATAGATAGATGGATAATTAGGCAGGCAGGTAGGAAGGCAGGGAGAGATGATAGATAGATAGATAGATAGATAGATAGATAGATAGATAGATAGATAGATAGATAGATAGATAGATAGATAGATATCCCATATCCATCTAGGATAGAGAGAGCGAGATGGTGAGAGATAGATAGGATAGATAATATGATAGATAGAGGATAGATGATATAGATGGATGGATGGATGGATGGATGGGTAGGTAGGTAGCTAGAGAGAGAGAGAGAGAGATAAACAGAGAAAGAAGCCAGGATGGATGGATGGATGGATAGATAGATAATAAATAATATCCTATATCCATATAGGGTAGAGAGAGCGAGATGGTGAGAGATAGGTAGGATAGATAATATGATAGATAGAGGATAGATGATATAGATGGATAGATGGATGGTGGATGGGTAGGGGGGGAGAGAGAGAGAGAGAGAAACAGAAAGAGGCATGGATGGATGGATGGATGGATGGATGATGTAGATAGATGGATAGGTGGAGGAATAGATAGATTAGGGATAAATAGATGAATCAGTAAATATGTAAGTTGATGGTAGGTAGATAGGAGGGATAGATGGAGGGATGGAGGAATAGGTAAATATGTGAGCGGGCGGGTGGATGGATGGGCGGATAGATAGACGATAGATAATGATGGATGAATAGATGGAGACATGCGGATGAAGGGACGGGTGCATGTATAAATGAGATGATTTATGAATGATGGATGGATGGAAGAGATGGATGGATGGTGGGAGGGAGGGAGGGAGGGAGAGGCAGAAGGAGGGAGAGGCAGATATACAGGTAGATGGAGGGAGGGAGGGGGAGACAGGTGGACAGGCAGCCAATAGACAGAGGAAGCCTTCAGGATGGGCCCAGAGGGAGAGCCCCCCCAATTTGCAACACCCCCTCCCTTTTGGCAGAGGGGTGGGGTGGCAGGGAGACAGGGTCACTCAGAGGGTCTTGCCATCTCTCTTCCCCTCCCCCTCTCCCCTCCCCCGTCGATAGACCTTCTGCCGCTGGCTGGAGAACTCCCTGAAGGGGCTGCCGAAGGAGACCACGGGGGGAGCCGTTCAGGTGACCCACAAGCAGCTGACCGACTTCCACAAGCAAGTCACCAGGTCAGGGGAGGAGGGGCTTGGGGACGGGGTGGGGGGCAGCCTTGAGAGCCGCCGGATCCCAGTCAGGGAGCCGCTAAGCTTCTTCTGGGACCAAATCCCCCACCAACTGAAAATTATTCCGTGAACATAAAACAGATTTTTGGAGGATGGAAAAGAATAAAATAAATCCCATGGCCACCACGCAGCTAGTCCTCGAGTTACGGCCACAAATTGGGATCAAAATTTCTGAGTAAAATTTTGGGCCAATCACTAGGAGATTGGGAGTTCTAATCCCGCCTGAGGCCTGAAAGCCAATTGGGTGGCTTTGGGCCAATCACTAGGAGACTGGGAGTTCTAGTCCCGCCTGAGGCCTTAAAGCCGATTGGGTGGCTTTGGGCCAATCACTAGGAGACTGGGAGTTCTAGTCCCGCCTGAGGCCTTAAAGCCGATTGGGTGGCTTTGGGCCAATCACTAGGAGACTGGGATTTCCAGTCCCACCTGAGGCCTTAAAAGCCGACTGGGTGACTTTGTGCCAATCACCAGGAGACTGGGAGTTCTAGTCCCGCCTTAGGCCTGAAAGCCGATTGGGTGACTTTATGCCAATCACTAGGAGACTGGGAGTTCTAGTCCCGCCTTAGGCCTGAAAGCCGATTGGGTGACTTTACGCTAATCACTAGGAGACTGGGAGTTCTAGTCCCGCCTGAGGCCTTAAAAGCCGACTGGGTGACTTTACGCCAATCACTAGGAGACTGGGAGTTCTAGTCCCGCCTGAGGCCTTAAAAGCCGACTGGGTGACTTTACGCTAATCACCAGGAGACTGGGAGTTCTAGTCCCGCCTGAGGCCTTAAAAGCCGACTGGGTGACTTTACGCTAATCACCAGGAGACTGGGAGTTCTAGTCCCGCCTTAGGCCTGAAAGCCAACCGGGGACCTTGGGCCTCTCTCTCTTAGCCCATCCCACCTCACAGGGTCGTCGCGTGGGGAAAAGAGACACAAGGAGCATTGTGCGTGCTTGCCATCTTGAGTTATTTGTAAGTGGGTTACAAACACACAAAAGAATCAAGAAAAATTAAACCAAAAGAAGACACCGAATATTATCAAACAGGGAACTTATTTTACCCGAATACTGTAGCGGCCTAAGAGGTGGCGCTCTCGCCTCATAATCAGGAGGCTGTGGGTTCAGTCCTAGGTAGAGGCAGATATTTCCTCTCTCTGGCCACAGTGAGAATATATTTGCTGAAGAAAACTCCACCCTGGTGACGGGAAGAGCATCCGGCCAGTAAACAACTCCATTCAGTTGCCCAGCCTCCACCCCGCGAAGGATTGTGAGGTCATTTAAAGATGACGATGATGGAATTTATTTTGCCAGTGGTTGGAAATAAAGGGGTGGAGAGTAAGAATGGAACCTCCATTGCTAAGCAAATTAAAATACCCAGACAACAACACAACGTTTGTTAATGCAACGAGCAGAAAATCAATACATTTTTTTAAAATCCTTAAATAAGAAGGGAGACCCCTTTTTCACAGCCATCTTCTGTCCCCTGGCAAACTATGTCAGGGTGCAGATCCTGGGGTTCAGCCAACCTCTGCTGGCATCCTACACACACACCCCGACCCCCCTGCGCTCCCTCCAACTTGCTAGTCTGGTTTTTCCAAACCCTGCTTGCACCTGTTGTGTCCTGGAGCCTGGCTGTGCCACTCAGAAGTTATTGCTGGTCCCACACAAACCAGTTCAGGCAAGCCCACGCCTGTCATTCGGCCTCCGGATGGCCGCCTTTTTGTTCTCAGGCCTCCCAACGCCCCACGAGGCCCATGCCAGCACCTGGTGGCCTTCCTTTTTTCTCCCCGGCAGATTTCCGGGGCAGGTCCAGTCTGTTCTGACCTCGGCTTCCCCAACAGCACGAATAAAACCCCTTTTTATTTAATTGACAGTGAATTCCTCTCCGGCAAAGTCCCGGCCGACAGCCTTTCAAGAGGTTGCACAGTCCTAGAACTTCGTCAGGCTGGGAGAGTCGCCAGGCCGATAGCTTTCCAACGCCAGGTTGTAGCAGCCATTGACTTGGCGAAGAAGAAGTCAGGAACAGATCTTCACACTAATTAAACGAACTAACTGTCTCCTGCAAACCTCACTCCCCTTTTGCTCCTCTTTATGGGAGGGGCAAAAGGTGGTCCTTGACTTACAACCGCGTTCGTTCAGCGGCCGTTCAAAGTTACAACGGCGCTGAAAAAAAGCTGCTTCTTGTGACTTCGACCTCCCCAGAATTCCCCAGCTAGTTACCTTCCTCAGCATAGCTGGCTGGGGGAATTCTGGGAGCTGAAGCCTGCAGGTCTTAAAAGTGGCCGAATGTGGATGGCAACTCTAAAAAGAAAAAAAAAAATAGTTTTTCAGAGATAGTAACTTAGGTGACTGAAGTTTCTGACGTGCCAAATTCTAACTAGAGAGCCTGACTGGGGACTCTGGGCTATGGATGTGTCCCATTGGAAGATATGAATTAGGATACACCCAGAGGGTAGAGGGGAAAACCAGGGTCAGAGGTGACAATGAATGATGTGGCTCTGAGTCAGCTGCACCCAGGCAGTGCCGGACGTGTTTACTGTGATGACCCAAAGGAGCGTGGCACAAAAATAACAAAAGTCCCCAAAGTAGAATAAATTCCCTTTATTGCCTCCAGCTTGGCCCCCAATGTCCAATTATCCTCGGCTGGAGATCAGACTTTTCCCAAAAAAACAGTCTATGAAGGGAGTAAATGCCGTCCACCACCCCCCCCCCCCCCCCCCCCCCCCCCCCCCTGGCGCCGCAAAGCCTCATAGAAGGGATCAGGGCCCCGCCTTCTCTCCCATGAAAGGGATAGCCGCCAAAGCCCTTGCTCCCTTCTCCATTCCTCCCTGCATGCCAGAATCCTGACCCCGGAGACCCCTGGTATCTTAAAATCTTATTTTCCTCCTTTTCACAGCAACTGACCAGCCTTCTTTCTCCCACAGCGCTGAGGAGTGTAAACAAGTTTGCTGGGCGTTGAGGGACTTTACCAGACTCTTCCGGTAGCTGAGGCCTCTTTCGCTCTGCCTGTCCCAGGTGAGTAGCTCCCCACCTCCCAGAGGGCGTGCCACCCAAAGGCATTTCCTACTCAGAAAAGTCGCTCTTTCGTTAAAATCAGGGTTTCCCAAACTTGGGGCGGGCCGACTCCCAAACTCCCAGAGTTCCCCACAAAGCAGGCGGGCTAGAGGATTCTGGGAGTTGAAGTCCACGGTGGGGTGCTTGGTGCTCTCTGAGCTTGGTCATTTTGGAGGGAGAAAGAGAAGGAAGGAGGCAGGAGGGAGAGGAGGAAAATGGCGGCTGGTGCCCTCTGAGCTGGGGGGTTTCCTCGCAGACGTTTCACGACCCAGCTACGGAACGTCGTCAGGGCTAGAAGGGAGGGGCAGTTTTTGGAGAGGAGGAGGAGGAGAAAGAGAAAGGAAAAGGAATAAAGGAAAAGGAAGGAAGGAAGGAAGGAAGGATGGACTGGGGTCCTTGGTGCTCTCTGAGCTGGGTGGTTTCCTTGCAGACGTTTCACAACCGAACTACGGAACGTCGTCAGGGCTAGAAGGGAGGAGGGTTTGCTTCATACAACCGGCTTGTCCTGTCAGTGTTGGCGGCAGTGTTTCTTTTTTCTTCCCCTCTTGGTGGTTCCTTGATTAGGCTGTGGCTTACTGTTTGTGTCATGGTTTCTCTGACTTGGTAGTTCCCCAAGGACCTAATCAAGTAAGCACCAATATTGACAGGGCAAGACACTCTGTTTATATACAACGGAGCAAACCCAATACTCACAAGCACTGAT